>NW_028270139.1:31915367-32220117 GCF_037043375.1 Chiloscyllium plagiosum
AGTACAGCATCCTTCCCTTTTATGTTTAATTCTTTTTGTAAGAAAGGACACATCCTATCAACCTTCCTGATTACATGTTGTATCTATTGACTAACATTTTGTGACTCATACACAAGGGGGACATCTAAACCCACAAGATTCTGTCGTCGTTCTCCAGTTAAGTAATGCTCTGCTTTTTTAAAAACTTTTCCTACCAAAGTAAATAACTTCACATTTTCCCACGGACTCCATCTGTTAGCTTTTTGCTCAATCACGCAAGCTAACCGTATTTGTCTGAAACCTCCCTCTATGTTCTTCTCAATATACATTCCTACCTATCTCGATGTCTGCAATTTTAGCTACCATGCCTTTGCTCCCCTTATCTGAGTCACTGATGTAAATTGTAAAAAAAAGTATAAATCTGACCACAGAACCCAGAGAGAGACTCCATTTGTTAAATTCTGCCAGTCTGACCCATGTACCCATACTCTTGGTCTTCTGCCTGCTAGTAATTTCTTTTATCCATGCTAATATGTTAACTCCTTTACCATGAGAGTTTAGTAATTGCAATAAACTTTAATGCAACACCTTGTTAAAACCCTTCTGGGAATCCATGGAGAATAGTTCTACAAGTTTCCTTAATCCTCAGTGCATGTTACACCTTCAATGAAAGGCAATAATTTTGTTAAATAATTTCCATTTGATCTGATTACTTTGATTTTTTTTTCTAAATGCTAAGCTATGATCTCTTTAATTATTGATTGTAACACCTTCCCCCTTGACTAACATCAAACTAATTGACCTATAGTTTTGTGCTTTTTGTCTCCCTCCCTTCTTGAATAGAGGGGGTTACATTTGCTACCTTCCAGTCTGACATAGCCTTTCCTAGATCAAGGCAATTTCAGAAAACTAACAGCAACTAGCTCATTAGTTATCTTTTTTTAATACACTAATTAGCCACCTCGTTTTTGATTCAGTTTTGGGGGATTTTACTGACCATGTTTGCCCTTTCTGCTACCTCCTTTCAAGATGTGAACAAAAAGTTCTTTTGTGGCACAAATGATCTCCCCACGTCTCCACACTATCCTACAGAGGACAATTTTCCTTCCCAGAAATGCTTCCAGAGGATCTGATCCCTCTGCTTTCTTCCAAAAGTGTTGAGAGTTAAAGGTTTCAGCAATAACAACAAAGAAGGAGCTGCTTTCTTGAGAATAAAACTGACGCTTTAAGCAATTCTCGTGCACAAAAAAATCTTGCTCCAGAATCAATAAGGTCTCAGCTACAGGACTAATATAAATGTTAAAAGTGAATCAACTGCAGAAAATCACGAGGTCAGCCTTTCTCAAATCCCTGCTATCACATATGCCTAAATTCCATTAAAGATACTCACCATATTCATGAGAAATGTTTGCCAAATCTTTCTCTGGATGTCAAGTACGAATCTCAACAATATAAGGCTTAGGTTGTAATATGTCACCATGATTAACAACCTGAAAATTTTGGTCTTTCCCCGAACACATAGCTGAACAAATTTTCATGTGTATCATTTAAAAGCCAGAGTGCATCAAGTTGTGGAGTGCAAGTTTACCAGTTGCTACCAGAGCTACCCTGCAAACACAGAGTTTAATACTCATTTTTTTTTGTACATGACACCAGCAATGAAACCCTTGCTCAGTGCAAGTTTCTTTCACGTTCCCATTTCTTCTACATTTCGCTGCATCCCAAATTTGACTAAATATAGGTCTGATCCAGGCAATTTCCAAATTTATATAGAAACTATTTCTCCTCAAAAGGATGAATGTATCAGTTAAAGCTCATTTGTCAAAACACTGAAAAATTACATCCTTTAATCCTCCATTCATTATAAAAGATTTACATCAATTTTGGGGGATTTCAGAATCAGCTGGTCCCTTGATTGCTATTTTGTTCTAAATCTGATCAATGTACAAGGGGGTAACATATAGTTCTTCGTGAGACCAAAGTACCATACACATTGAATTATAGTTAATTAACAAATTTATATTTGAAAAGATCTATTTCCAAAAAAAAGGAAGAAAAGACTAAATACATTTAGATAAATTCCTTAAACATATTGGTGTTCCTTAAAACTCTTCATTGCATTTAGGTCACAGGGCAGCTTAGATGATGAGTTTATCAGCTCATTTTTCCCTACAATTGTCTGAGAAATTTGTTTCCTGCAATAATAACCGTCCTGGTCGAAGTTCCGTTTTGTAAGAGCATGTTAGAGCAATAGATATATACCGGATTGCCACGGACTACATTCAGAGGGATAAGGACCCCACTCCAACAGAAGGGTCGGCTCTGTTCATGCAATGTTACCAGCTATGGTTAAAATGATATTTCTACAGCTTGCCACAATATAATATTGGCCCAGATTTTCCAATGGCCAGGCAGTCATTCCTGGAATGTAGATGGGAGTTGCACAAGGGGACCATGCACAATCCACATTGTTGCAGACTCCAGAGGAATTGCCAGGGAAATTAAAGTTTCCTCCTGTAAATTCCCTTACAGCTGAAACCTTCCAAAAGTACCGAGTTAAATCACAGAATTCAGAGGACTGCGCTGAAGTTAAGTACACAGTCACTTAGGAAAGGTGAATTTTTGAAGTAACTTTCCTGACTCCTGGGAAAATAAACACCTGACCAGTTCTAACTGCACCACACTAAACCCCTTACAACATCAGACCCAGAGACAACAACATCATCTTCCTGCATTCAATATCCTTGCCCCACTACTGGATCGGACTCTCCCCCTCGATCCCCCACTCTGGACCCAACTTACCCCCACCTCCCACATTGTGGAGCCAAGTCACCCTCACCCCCCAACAATTTCACTGGTTCCAGGTCCATTACTCCTGCCCAACCACTAGACCTGACACTCTCTGGCACCACCTCCCCCACCCCACCCAACTCCAGGCCCAACACACACACCCTCCCCTATTGCTGCATCCAAATCACCAGCCCAATTTCCACCCATTCAGAATCTGCCACTGTCCTATCCCGACTCAGTGTCTGGGAGTTGACATCTCTCCTCTTCCTGCCAGACCCATCATTTCCCAAACATCCTGACCTACCCTAAACATTCTATCATTTACCTAGACACCTTGCATCCTAGCAGTCCAATCTGTACCAAAGGCACCCTACCCATCTAGTATACCACTTACCTAGGACCCTACCTGCCTGACTCCCTACTTACCCTCCTAGCATTTGAACCTTACATACTGACCGTTTAACTTTAGCTGTCAAAGTGGTTGTCTGTGATACTTGGAACGATTTAAGGATGTAACTAGTAGAGGTGATCGGGGAAGGCAGTTGATGTGGTTTATTTGGATGTTCCGAAGGCTTTTGACAACACCTGTATAAGATATTAGCATGTAAGATTAACGTGCGGCGGAACAGGGGTAGTGTATTTTGACAGACAGAAAACTGGACAGCACTCAGCAAACAAAGAATAGGAATAAATGGGTCTTTTTCTGAATGACAGGCAGTGAGTGGGGAGGGGAGATAATCAGTGCTAGGACTGCAGCTATTCACAATATATGTGCATGACTTAGATGAGGGAAGTAAATATAATACCTTAAAATTTGCAGATGATGTAAAGCTGAGTGGGAAGGTGAGCTACGAGGAGGATGCTTCAGGGTGGTTTGGAGAAGCTGTGAGTGGGCAAATGTATGGCAGATGAAGTACAATGTGGATAAATGTGAGGCTATCCACTTTGATTGCAAAATTAGGAAGGTGGATTGTTGGTTACAAATTGAGTAGGAAATGTGCAACGAGACCTGCATACCCTTGTGCACCAGTCATCTAAAAGTGCACAGATACAAACTGTAATAAAGAAGGTAAACTGTATGTTGACCTTCATAATGAGATGATTGGACTACAGGAGTAGGGATGACTTGCTGTGATTATACAGGGTCTCAGTGAGACCACGCCTGGATTATTGTGCATTGGTTTGGTCTTCTTACCCGAAGAAGCATGTTCTTGCAATTAGAGGGAGTGCAGCAAAGGTTTACCAAATTGATTCCTGGGAATGGCAGGACTGATGTATGAAGAGAGATTGAGTCAGTTAGGATTGTATTCACCGGAGTTTAGAAGAACGAGGCGGGAAGTTTCCAAGAGACTTATAAAATTCTAATGGACTAGGCAGGTTCAGAGCCAGGAATCACTGTCCAAGGATAAAGGAGAAACCATTTACGACTGAGAATGAGGAGAAATTTCTTTATCTAGAGAGTGGAGAGACAGTGAAATGCACTGCCCCAAAAAGCAGTCAAGGCCAAAAGAACTCTATGATTTTTAGGAGTGGAATGTAGAACTCGGGACCAAAGGAAATGGAGAAAAACAGAAAGAGGTTATTGAGCTGGATGATCAGTCATGATGATATTGAATGGCAGAGCAGATTTGAAGGGCCAAATGGTCAATTCCTGGTCCAAGTTCTGAACTTTTAAATTGCAGAATACTGCTGTGAAAATGTGATGTGATTTGCCCTTCCCTGACAGTTCTGCAACAAACTGTCAGAATGGGAGCACAGTTCCACATTTCTGAAGCAGCTTGATCAGAATCTCCTGTCAAAACTGCGCTGCTCTTTCATGGCACTAAAAACGGAGAGGAGTGGAAACCTGCCTTTCCTTCAAACACCAGGCCAATACTTCTGAGCTGCACAATGTATCAGCTTCCCTTAACCAGAAGGAACAGCCAGGAGTTAAACATCATAAGCAGTGAAAATATATAAGTTCATGTGAAGACCTTGGCTTTCAGCTTGTAAACAGAAGTGCAACCATTGCTCCATGACTATATTCCCATTGGATATCAAACACCGGAACACAGATCCAAAAACAAACATGAGAAAATTTACTGTGTGTCAAAATGTATGATGGGTCAGATCTTTTTGGTGAATTATGCATGTTAAACCATGCTTCCTGTCTTTGAAAGTGAGAAGAATCTCCACACTCCACTAGAGATGAAATAACAGAGAGCCCATATATCAAAGTAGCATCAAACGACTCAAATAATTCCTGTTTATCATCTGAAATCCTCCACATTTACTGCCCCTATTGTATCACATTTTTATCTGCAAGGTGCAGTTTGCTCCTCAATGCTCTTTCCTAACTTTTTCCACTTCACTGGCTGGCAGCTGACAGAGCATGTCAAAATTTAAGTATGCACAATAAAGCTCTCCTTTCCTTGATTTTAGTCAATATGAGAAATTGTTACAAGCTCAAACTACCCACTTGTTGTAAAATTGAAGCACTCCACATTATTGCTTAGCAAACAAGATGGCTCCACCGTAATGATGTTGCTCCTTTAACAAGGTTATGCTGTCCTCGGCTTTTTTCAGAGAGGTTGGAAAAGCAGCGATTCTGAAGTCTAGGTTTGAAGGGCTTTAGGGCCAGTTTGATTATAGCTAACAGATACTGTCCCAGGAAAAAGGCTTTCAAGTTTTTAAAAAACACTTACTAATGAAAGGGGAGTGGCCAATTCTCCCAACTCAGCTTTTCTCTGGTTTGGTTTGGTTTTAGTAGTCTGGATGTTCACTGAAAGCAGTCAGTCTGTTTTGAGGCTGCTGGTCCAAGAATCAGCTACATGGAAGAGGGTGTTCCATGCTGAATCTCTCTGCCATCCTCCCTCTCTCCTGTAAGACCCTGTGTTTGATTTTTCCTTTTTTGCGAAGGGGTGTTTAGGGGAATTGTTGCAAGTATTTGGAACAACATCATTAAGTTGGGATTAATCTGTTTGAGTTTTCAGATAGTTTAAGTTATTCTATATTCTGTTCTCTTCTGTCTATGTTTCATTTGGTAATCTTGTAAATAAATTGCATTTTTTGTTTAAAACTAAATGTATTGACCAGCTGCATCCCTCCTGGAATATCCAATCAACACCTGCTTAAAAGAACTAGCAAAGTTAAGGGGCTTGCTACTTTCTGGAAATGTTTTGAGGGGGGTCTGGCCTGGTCCATAACACCACAAAGTATCCTCTGAGTCTTGCATACCAGGAGCACAAACTGGTAGTCTTACTGTTGGCATGTCTGAAGCACTGACAACATACCGCAAGCTGACAATAAAGGAGGTTTCCTCAAAACCCAAATCCAAGCATCTATCAACTTTAGTTCATTCGATCAGGACAACTTAAGGTGGAAATTTCACATTCTGGTATGTCATTGCAATGGTGAGAAAAATCAGAAAATGTGGCAAGAATGAAAAACCAGAATCTTGACATTAACACATTGTCTTTTTGATTTTACCCTTTAAGGCTTTAAATGGCAACTTAGGAATCTTGCTGTGAAGCAGTGATTATGGTTATTTCATTATTATCCCAAGTTGCCATGTTTATTAAACATTTGGAATCCTCCTCTCCATCCCTGCACAGCAAGGTGGCAGCTGAAATGGTTGTTGTATGGTAGGCCTGGACTCCTAGTTATCGGCAAGGCCACAGCTCCTGATTGCGGAGTGAGTGTGGGCCCAGCATCGGCAAATCGTCGGTGAGGTGAGCCCAGCAAAATGGAGATGGCACCTGGACAATGGCAACTCTGGGTCTGGGACAGGCAGCGAATGGATGGCAGCACAGGTGTCATCGGTGACAGGACTCAGGATTCATGGTGGAGGCCACAGACTGAAGAGGGAATCTCTTTCAGCAATACCCTTTTATTCTGAAATGATTCAAAATGGTGCTGGATTGTGGTGAAAAACACAAAGTTGACGCTTTTCACTGTATTTTACCACAGGTATTATTGTAGATTCCAAGTGACAAAGAACAAGACAGCACAAAACAGGCCCTTCGGCCCTCCAAGCCTGCATCGCCAAATTTTACCCTTCCATGCTAAAACTATCCTCACTTACAGGATCCGTATCCCTCTATTCCCTTCCTATTCAGGTATTTGTCCAGGTGCTTCTTGAATGCTGCTTTTGTCCCTACTTCCACCACCTCCTCTGGCAGCATGTTCCAGGCACTCACCACCCTCTGTGTGAAAAACTTACCTCACACATCTCTTTTAAACTTCTTTCCTCACACCTTGAACCTGTGTCCCCTAGTAATTGATCCCTGGGGAAAAAAGCTTCATACTTTCCACTCCATCCATGCCATTCACAATCTCATAAACTTCTATCAGGTCGCCCCTCAACCTCCTGCATTCCAGTGGAAACAATCCCAGTCTATCCAACCTTTCTTCATAGCTACAAATCCCCCATACATCCTGGTAAACATTTTCTGTACCCTCTCCAAAGCATCTACATCCTTCTGGTAGTGTGAGGCGGAGAGTGTCCTGGATAGCACGTATAGAAAGGTGTTCACACCACAGACTCGGACTCCACAGGCACAGCAAGAGGGCTGAGCAGGCAGTGCAGGAATCTTCTGTGGCTATGCCCCTGCAAAACACAGATCCCGTTTGGGACACTGTTGAGGGCAATAGCCTCTCAGGGGAATAATAGCAGCAGCCAAATTCATGGCATAGTGGTTGGATCTGCTGCAGAGGGAGAGATAGACAGAGAAATGCTATCGTCATAGGGGATTTAATTGTAAGGGAAATAGATAGGCATTTCCTATCCAGGATCGTGTGTTGCCTCTCTGGTGCTAGGGTCCTGGATGTCTCGGCGCAGTTGCAGGACATTCTCGGGGGGAGGGCAAACAGCCAATGGTCATCTATACACGTGGGTACAAACAACAAAAGTTAAACAAAAAATGGATGAAGTCCTAAAAACAGAATACAGAGAACTAGGAAGAAAGTTGAAATGTAGGATTTCAAAGGTAGTTATCTCAGGATTACTATCAGTCTCACAAGCTAGCCAGAGTAGAAACAACAGAATATATAGGATGAACACTTGGCTGAAAAGATGGTGCAAGGGGGAAGGTTTCAGATTAGTGGGGCATTGCGACTGGATCTGGAGGAGGTAGGACCTCCACAAATTGGAAGTGTTACATCTGGGCAGGAGCGGAACTGATGTGCTTGGGGGAAACTTGGTAGAGTGGTTGGGGAGGGTTTAAACTAGTGTGGCTGGGGGATGGGAACCAGAGGACAATGGATGCAGAAATGGAGGGAGAGGTAGAAACCAAGGTGAACGTGACTAAGAACAAGAACAAGCAGGGAAACGCTGCTGAACAGAGCAGTGGTGGTGGTCTCTGAAATACATGTGTTTCAATGTGAGAAGTATAACTTAGAGCAGATGAACTTAGAATTTGGAAGTATTCCTCCTCTTTAGTGAATACCGACACAAAATATTCATGTTAAGGAGAATCCCAAGGCTTTTTACAATATATAAAAAGAAGAAGTTAGTACTTGGAATTATGATGTTATTGCGATTTCAGAGACTTGCCTGAAAGAGGGGCATGATTGGCAGCTAAATGTCCCAGGAATTAGATGTTTCAGGTGTGATAGAAAGGGATGCAAAAAGGGGTGGGCAAGTTGAATTCCTGGTAAAGGAGTATCTCACAGCTGTACTGAGAGCTGTACATTGAGGACTCGTGCAGCGAGGCAGTATGGGTGGGTCAAATTATAGGCCTCCCAATAGCCAGCGAGAGATAGAGGAGAGAATATGGAGACAGATTTTGGAAAGATGTAAAAACAGCAGAGTTGTTGTGATGGGTGATTTTAACGTTCTCTAAATTGACTGGGACTCACTTCGTGCTAGGGACTTGGATGGAGCAGAATTTATAAGGACCATTCAGGTTTCTTGACACAGTAGGTAAACAGTCCAACCAGGGGAGGGTTATACTGGACCTGGTTTTGGGAAATGAGCCCGGCCAGGTGGGTGGAGTTTCAGTGGGGTGTATTTTGGGAGTAGTGACGATAATACCGTGAATTTTAAGATACTCATGGATAAGGATAACAGCAATCCTCGGATGAAGGTGTCAAATTTGGGGGAAGGCGAACTACAACAAAATTAGGCAGGAACAGGAGAATTTTGATTGGAGGTGGCTGTTTGAGGGTAAATCCACATCGAATATATGGGAATATTTCAAACGACAGTTGATAAGAGTTCAGGAGCGGCACGTTCCTGTGAGAATGAAGGATAGGTACGGCAAGTTATGTGAACCTTGGATAACTCGGGATGTTAATGACCTTGGTCAAAAAGAAAAGAGAAGCATACGTTAGGTCTCAGACGATGGGAATTGACGAAGCCTTTGGAGTAGCAAAGAACTTAAACAAGGAATTAGAAGGGCAAAGAGGGAACATGAAAAATGTCATTAGCAAACAGGACTAAGGAGAATCCCAAGGCTTTTTATACTTCTATTAAAAGCAAGAAGGTAGCCAGGGAAAGGGTTGGTTCACTCAAGAACAAAGGAGGGAATCTATGTGTGGAGCCAGAAAGGTACCTGAGGGTCCTAACCAAATACTTTGTTTCAATATTCACCAAAGAGAAGGAATTGGTGGAGGATGATCTCAGGGAATGGAGTGTCACGTCTCTAAGCCAAGTTGCTATTAAAAAGGAAGTAATGTTGTCCATCTTAAAAAATATTAAGGTAGGTAAGTCCCTAAGTCCTGGTGGGATCTATCCCAAAATATTGAGAGGGGCAAGAGAACAAATTGCTAGAGCATTGACAGATATCTTTGTATCCTCTTTGTCGACAGGTGAGGTCCCAGAGGGCTGGAGAATAGCCATTGTTGTCCCATTGTTTAAGAAGGGTAGCAGGGAAAATCTGGAAATTACAGACACGTGAGGCTCACATTGGTGGTAGGGAAATTATTGGAAATGACAATAAATTACAATTCATTAATTCATCAAAACTGGATGCTGCAAATATCTAATGTATTACACCAGCCACCTAGCAGCTGCAGGTCACTAATTGCTTGCGCTGACATTTGTATAACTGCCTTCCCACCTCAATGTCCTGACATGCTCCATGGCCACTATCGTCCTTGGCCACTTGCCCGTGCAAGTCAACAGCAGCAAATATCAGCCTCATCACATCATGGTGCTTGCTCTTGATCCAATTCTCACATCGGAGGTAAAGGACATCTATGACTGGCATGATTCTGCCAGGTCACTCTGCTTGCCAGGATACATAGAGATTTCATGCATCTACACTGCTTACATCTGATAACACTTAGTTTTTTTCTGAGCTCTCATGCATTTTGTACATTTTCTGTGGCATGTATTACTTTTTACCATGGAGGGAAAAGCAGCAGGTGGTCAGAGTTTGGAACACTGAGCGGTCAGGGATTTGGTCATTTCATAACAACACCTACATCAGCAACATCCCTGCAACCTGCCCAGCAACTTACACTGCATGCGCCTCACGCAATGACCATACCTGAAAGTCAATGGGAAGCAAGCTTCGTGTTATCAAAAGGAACTACAGGGAGTCAATCAGGAGGGACTGTCAAGGTGCTAAACAGATTCCAGTCCAGAGATTCACCATGGTCAGTCAGCTGGTTGGTCCTATCAGAGTCTGGGGATCTGTATCCTTGCAGTCTGAAGATTGGGTCCAGTTCATCCTGAAGGTGAAATGAAACCAGTCCAGGGAATACAGGTAGGTCAGTTGAGATACTATGGAGAGATCAATTTGAGCTGTCCTGTCACATCATGCCAGTTTTGGAAAGGGAAGGGAAGGTGTTGGGAAAGGGGGTCCATACCAGGCCCGAAGGTTTGTTCAACAATGGTCAAGAGGTTTATCAAGTAGCAGTGTGTAGACATCTTAAGTACATGGAACTCAGCATTTCTAATCATCGAGGTAATTAATACAGTGAAAAGTAGCAATTCAAGACAGAAGAGTGGTGTCATATAAACCATAGGATCAGACTGGGAGTGCTGGGTTGTGGAGGCATATATCAGGTCGTAGTCACTGTGGTTTCTTCATGGGGAATACACCTGACCAGCAAGGGAACAGAAATTTACAAATCTATGGCCTCTAGTGGCAAACTGAGGACACTAATAACTGTATAAAGGGACTCAACAGAATGGGGGTAGGCTATAAGTTCATCAAGACACAAGGACAGCATTACAAAGAGGAACATAAACATGAGTACCTAATTATACACCTCATGTTGCAGTTATAGCAAACTATAACACAAGAAATCTTTGCACTGAAAAATACAAACACACCAAGAGCTGCTCCACTCCCGTAAGATTTGCATCACTGTATGTGAGGTGTAACCTTTGAAAGGTAGCCATAACTATCCCAGCTTAATATTTCCAAACTGGTTTCTGATGATCATAGGGAGTTTGTTTAGTGCTAATTGATGTTCGTACCCACAAGAACCTGTGTTTGAAACCCCAAAGCTGATTTAACACAAATCAATAAAAGAAGCAAAGAGGAAACATACACCCTACCAATCTGTGTGAAGCTATAGTTCAAGTTCCAGAAATGAAATGAAAATGCACTAAACAGCACACCACTAAGGTCCTAGATTGTGCCCCTTGATGAGAACTTCAGTGGGTTCGGATTCTGATTACCACTGAGTAATCCACACATTCCTCCCCGCTCTCCATTCCCCTCACTCTAGGACCCACAATCATCGCCATTTACTGTGGTCTATTTTCACACTGAGTCAACAGCTAAGTATTGAAACTTCTTAATGAGAAGCTCTGGAGAAACAAATTATTGCCCTTAGGAGGTTACAGAAGAAAGCCACACATAGAATTCCAGATATTAGGAAGGTCAGTGGTGAGGAAGGGTTAAGCAACTTGAGTTTGTCACTTTGGAATGGAAAGTCATAATGTGAGGAGCCGGTGTTGGACTGGGGTGTACAAAGTTAAAAATCACACAGCACCAGGTTATCGCTCTGAAAGCCAGTGCTTCCAAATAAACCTGTTGGACTATAACCTGGTGTCGTGTTTTTTTTTTAAACTTTGGACAGGAAAAGAAGCCTAGTTAGTCAAAAATGTAATTTCCATGATTAGAAAAGGAATTGGCAAAGTTGTTCCAGATAAATTGGTCACTGTTCAAGTTTGAACAGATACATATTTAATTGGGGGCTTTATCAGGAATTTGTATAGTTTCCACAATTTTGTATCCATTATGGACAGGAAATTGAGGTGGTTGAGGTGGTTAGGGGGAGACACATGCCTGGGAGCAATACGAAAGTTTATTTACTTGTAGTGAACTGTTAATTATTAATAAATTAAAAATCACAGTCAACAAAAAAAAACTGCTTCCAGTATGTTTTGACACATCTATTAGCTTGTGTCAAATGTGTTTCTTTATATTGAGGGATTTCTAATGCTAATGACCCATCAAGGGAGCCTTCTTAAGACATGTGATGCACAGCTGTGAGGCAGAAGTGTCAAATGAAAATCTGAACAATATCAAGTTTACAAACAATTGGGTTCGAGCATGATTCTGCTCAATCTCTTGTCAGTTAAAAGCCTCACACTGTTGAAACTGGGTTGCTGGCTCAACACAACACCCAAATTCACCTGCTGTTACCTCCATAATCACAACACTATCCGTTAATTGATGAAAAAAGCCAAGTCACCACTTCTTGAGACACAAGGGAAATAAGCTATACAGGTATTTAAAACTTAAGATTAAAGCATGACTTCTATCATAATCTTTTTTGGGACGTTAAATCTTTGAGTTTAAATAATTGCAAAATACTTTCTTTCCATATATGTGAATTTACAACTGTGATCACTATAACTTAAAGTAGAAGATGTATACCATATAAAGTACGGTTAGTAAGTGATCCCTTCACTTGGCTAAGACAGAAGAATGGTTTGATTGATCAGATTAATGAGACTAGGCTAAGCCGTCCTATCAAAGGAAATTCCTCATACCTTTTGTAACAGGATTTAACATTCACATCAGTCAGTAAATCGTCAGAAAGAAGACATCCAGCTGCCTGAGATTTGCAGGTATGAGTTTTGAAGTATCCCTGGAGAGGTTTAATTGCTCTACTCTAGGAATTCAGAATACTTAACATATTTCCAGACCGAATTGGTTCGGTTCTGCCAGAGATTCACCCTCAGTAGACTGAAGTCACAACTAAAATGCCTTTGCATTTATAAATCCAAAGAATTTCTACTCCTGTATCCACACAGCAACTGACACACACCATGTATAAGCTTTCAAATCACAGGACGGTGTAGAAAATGCGATTTAACCATGTACACAAAAGTTTTGGAACAAAAGGTTTATATATAATATCACAGGATGACATTTTAACAAAGTATGCTAAAAGCATTTAGCAACTAGTCTGTACGGAGTTTAACTGGCATGTTTGAGCTGCTGCCTGAATTCCTATATGGAACTAGAGAAACCAAGTCCACTGGCACATCCATTCCATTGGGCAACCAAACTGGTAATAACACTCAGGTTTGTGTTAGATTACGTCAATTAGGATGAATTAGAAAAACAAAAGCTTCCCAATTCTGATTATGTCACTTACAAAGAAAAACAAAATGAAACAATAACTTTTAAAAGCAGAAACATCTAAAACATATTTTGCATGTCTTCACAATCAAGTAAGCAGGGAGGAACTTAAAACATTCATGATCCACAACTCTTTCTTCAGAATATCAATGATATTATCAGTGCTGCTTCCCTCTCTCATCCCTTATTGGAAAAGTTGATCAATTTTGCTTCCAATTTCCAGTCTGCTCTCAACTTCACATACTCCATCTCGGACTCCTCCCTTCCCCTCCTTGAAATCTCTATTTTCATTTCATGGACTCCCACAGTTACCTTGATTATACATCCTCACATTCTGTTTCTTGTAAAGACTATATTTTTCTCCCAGTTCCTCTGTCTCCATCACAACTGTTCCAATGATGCCAACTTCAACAAGGGGACCTCAGAAATATCATCTTCTTCAACCAAGGATTCCCCAGCACTATAGCTGACAGGGCCCTCAGGCAGGTCCTCCTGCACTTCAACCCTCACCCTCTCCCTTCCTCCCACAACATTGATAGGGTCCCCCTTGTCCTCACCTACCATCCCACCAATATCCACATCCAAATGATCATTAACTGCCATTTCCACCACCTCCAGTGGGACGCCACCTCCAGACACGTACAGAGGAACCTCGATTATCTGAAGGACACGGGCAGGGAGTATTTCTTTTGGTTAATCGAATTCCAGATGATCGAATGCTGGATTACATAGTTAAGCCAAGCGTCGGGACCTTGTGATCTTGCCAGATAATCCGAAATTCAGGTAATCGAGTGCGAGTTAATCGAGGTTCCTCTGTATTCCCCTCCTCTCCCATGTCAGCTTTCCACAGGAGCCATTTTCTCCGGGACACCCTGGTCTACTCCTTCACTCCCAAAACTCCCATGGTACCTTTCGCTGCAAAGGCAGAAGGTACAACACCTGTCTGTATCCAAGGGCCCGTACACATCTTCCAGGTAAAGCAGCACTTTACCTGCACTTCATTCAATCTAATATACTGCATTCGCTGCTCACAATGTGGTCTCCTCTACACTGGCGAAATGAACTGTAGACTGGGTGACCACTTCACAGAACATCTATGTTCTGCCCGTAAAAAAGACCTGAGCTTCCAGTTGCCTGCCACTTTAACACACCACCCTATTCCCTGGCCAACACCTCTGTCTCAGGCTTGCTGCCGTGGTACAGTGAAGCTCAGTATAAACTGAAAGAACAACAACTCATTTTCTGCTTGGGGACCATGCAGCCTTCTGGACCCAATATTGAGTTCAACAATTTTAGGGCCTGAGCACCTTCTCCTATGTTCCTACCAAGGACTGAGTAGGGATAGTCAACACAAGGACTGATTAGGGTTAGTCAACGTGGCTATGTGCGTGGGAAATCATGTCTCACAAACTTGATTGAGTTTTTTGAAGAAGTAACAAAGAAGATTGATGAGGGCAGAGCAGTAGATGTGATCTATATGGACTTCAGTAAGGCGTTCAACAAGGTTCCCCATGGAAGACTGATTCGCAAGGTTAGATCTCATGGAATACAGGAAGAATTAGCCATTTGGATACAGATCTGGCTCAAAGGCAGAAGACTGAGGGTGGTGGTGGAGGGTTGTTTTTCAGACTGGAGGCCTGTGACCAGTGGAGTGCCACAAGGCTCTGCTTCTTGTCATTTATATAAATGATTTGGATGAGAGCATAAGAGGTACAGTTAGTAAGTTTGCAGATGACAACAAAATTGGAGATGTAGTGGACAGCAAAGAGGGTTACCTCACATTACAACAGGATCTGGACCAGGTGGGCCAATGGGCTGAGAAGTGGCAGATGGAGTATAATTCTGATAAATGCGAGGTGCTGCATTTTGGGAAAGCAAATCTTAGCAGGACTTATACACTTAATGGTAAGGTCCTAGGGAGTGTTGCTGAACAAAGAGACCTTGGAGTGCAGGCTCATAGCTCCTTGAAAGTGGAGTTGCAGGTAGATAGGATAGTGAAGAAGGCGTTTGGTATGCTTTCCTTTATTGGTCAGAGTATTGTGTACAGGAGTTGGGAGGTCATGTTGCAGCTGTACAGGACATTGGTTAGGCCACTGTTGGAATATTGCGTGCTGTTCTGGTCTCCTTCCTATCGGAAACATGTTGTGAAACTTGAAAAGGTTCAGAAAAGATTTACAAGGATGTTGCAGGGTTGGAGGATTTGAGCTACAGGGAGAGGTTGAACAGGCTGGGGCTGTTTTCCCTGGAGCATCAGAGGATGAGGGGTGACCATATAGAGGTTTACAAAATTATGAGGGGCATGGATAGGATAAATAGGCAAAGTCTTTTCCCTGGGGTCGGGGAATCCAGAACTAGAGGGCTTAGGTTTAGGGTGAGAGGGGAAAGATATAAAAGAGACCTAAGGGGCAACTCTTTCACACAGAGGGTGGTACGTGTATGGATTGAGCTGCCAGAGGAAATGGTGGAGGCTGGCACAATTACAACATTTAAGCGGCATTTGGATGGGTATATGAATAGGAAGGGTTTGGAGGGATATGGGCCGGTGAGACTAGATTGGGTTGGGATGGGATATCTGGTCTGCATGGATGGGTTGGACCGAAGGGTCTTATTCCATGCTGTACATCTCTATGACTCAATGTGTCCCCACACACCAGGATTTGTAATTACATGGTTGACAGAGGGCTTTTGCCCGAAACGACGATTTTCCTACTCCTCGGATGCTGCCTGACCGGCTGTGCTTTTCCAGCACCACTCTAATCTTGACTTTGTAATCACATGGTCTGCTATTACACACAAATCTAATGCTAGCCACTAACAGTCCCTGTTAGGAGCTATTCATTCTCCTAGGCTGGCTGTTATCCACTCCTTTGTCTGTCCAACCGTTCTTCTTTCTCTTTGGACTCTATCTTCATCTATCATTTACTCCTTACCCCCTCCCCTACCCCATCTTCTGCATTAAAAACCAACTTTCTCTTAATCACTATCAGTTCTGGGAAAGGACACTAGACCCAAAACACTGACTCTGGTTTCTTTCCACAGATGCTACCAGACCTGCTGAGCTTTTCCAGTAATTTCTGCTTTTATTGTCTGTAATAAATTCCCTTTTTATTCTGCCAAACAAAATGGAAAACTTCACACTTATCCACATTAAACTCCATCTGTCGATTTTTGGTCCTTTCACCGAACTTATCTGTATCTATTTATAAATGTCTTCTTTCGTTATTGTTACTTACTTTCTTGCATATTTTAGTATCATCTGCAAATCGGACTACATTTGTGGATGATCTGAAGGGATACATCAGTGCTAGGAAAACAGGTCCATGCTTGAGAAATGATGTTCAACTTTGGGAAGTATAGTGTTTTGCATGTGTGTCAGCCTAATTCTAAACATAACAATAGGTTTACATCAAAGAAAGTAAGTACAATTTTTTAATAACCATATCGAACATCAAAGAAAGTAAGTACAATTTTTTAACCAATGGATCCTTCCATATCCGTCGCAAATTCACCTGCACCTCCACACACATCATTTACTGTATCTGCTGCACTCGATGTGGTCTCCTCTACATTAGGGAGACAGGCCGCCTAATTGTGGAACGTTTCAGGGAACACCTCTGGGACACCCGCACAAACCAACCCAACCGCCCCGTGGCTGAGCACTTTAACTCCCCCTCCCACTCCGCCAAGGACATGCAGGTCCTTGGCCTCCTCCATCGCCAAACCCTGGCCACACGACACCTGGAGGAAGAGGGCCTCATCTGCCGCCTAGGAACTCTCCAACCACACGGGATGAATGTAGATTTCTCCAGCTTCCTCATTTCCCCTCCCCCCACCTTACCTTAGTCCCAACCCCCGGATTCAGCACCGCCCTCTTGACCTGCAATCTTCCTCCCGACCTCTCCGCCTCCACCTCCTCTCCGGCCTATCACCCTCACCTCCTCCCACCTATCGTATTCCCAGCACCCCTCCCCCAAATTCCCACCCCCCTACCTTTTATCTCAGCCCGCTTGGCACATCAGCCTCATTCCTGAAGGGCTTATGCGTAAAACATCGATTCTCCTGCTCCTCGGATGCTGCCTGGCCTGCTGCGCTTTTCCAGCAACACACTTTTCAACTCTGGTCTCCAGCATCTGCAGTCCTCACTTTCTCATAACAATATGTATAAAATATTACAATAACTTGTACTTACATGGGCCTTTACTGTTGTAAAGTGTCCCCTGACACTTCAAAGAATTAATTAACAAAACTAAATTTGATACCAAACCATATGTAGTGCTGTTAGGGCAGATGATTCACTAAAGGGAAACAAATTAAGGAGTAAACCAAGGGAAGAGACAGAGGTAGTGAGGCTACGAGCAATAGGAATGAAATGTTGTAGAAAAGTGTAAGCAATCTGAAAAGGTTAAAATTTTAGCTCAGCCCATGTTGATGATATTATACAAACTCGATGAGACAGCAGCCTTAGGATATAAAAGGAGGAAGACTACCATCCAGGTTTTCCTCACACTCTCTGTAAAAATGTCCAACATACCTGTATAACTTGTGCTTAGTTGTTATCATCTTATTAAAATCAAAAATGTCTCCTTGATCAACGACCAAGTGGTCTTGTTCTATCACACCAGACCAGGTGTGCCCTATCAGCCCTTCCCCTATAACAGCATGGTGGCAGCAAAGTCCTACCCCAGCATGACCAATGGTATAGAGAGCCTCATACAACACGTGGTCAGTGGTGAGGATTGCTCAGATAACAGTGCTGCGGGTGTGACTGCTGAAGTCATGGCAATCAATGAAAACTGGAGATGCACAAGAGTGCAGAATTGGAGGAGTACAGAGATGTCAGAAGATTTTACAATATATTGGAGATAAAGATCTGCAAGACTATAGAGGGACTTGAACAACTGTACTTTTAAAATTATGTCATCGCTGAGCAGAAAGCCAGTGTAGGTCAGCAAATGCAAAGTTATATTGGGCTAAAGGTGACTGAGTCTCAGATGAATTGAAATTTATTAAATCTACAGACATTGAGGCCAATGGTGAAAGATAAAGCTCTGAGTGTTAAAGGTCAATGGCAAAGCCATGAAGCTGTTGCTAAAGAAAACTGCATTTTAGTTTGTATTGGGAAGCCAGCTTGCTACAAAGAAAGCAAGGGCATTTTGTCCTTGCACTAAATCTCGATTAAGCCTCATTTAGAATACAGCCTCCAGTTTCTGCTTCTTGCCACGGTGGGGGAGTAATCGTGTATTTAGGAAGAGCGGAGTGCTCAAAATGCAATTCCCAGTTTAAAATGAGTTTGTTACTGAGTTAGTCTCCGAGTGTTTGCTGGCTATGTTTTAGAAAAATGTCACCCCAGGACTGGTTTTGTTGATTTATGAAATAAATGAAGTGAGGAGGTGATGTTAATACAATATGAACCAATTTTTTTTAAAAACTAGATGGAGTTATGTAAATGCAGAGCTGTTGAATGTTGGACCTTTCTTGCTCTCAGTGAACCCGTTGAAATAAGTTGCCAGCTCGTTCAGTAAATAGTCATTCACTGCATTCGTTTAAGGCAAAGCTAGGCTTGTTTTCGGCCGAGTCAAAAACCATTTTGCGGAGGAGGTAAGCACACTATCATATAAAACAGGGCCAATGCGTTCTTCAGGAATACTTTCCGATTTAAAGATCTACAGGAATTTTGCAAGTTCTTTTTATCCCTCCTGCTTACCTGACCTGCATTTTAATCTAGATTCCCACCACCAACAGGAGATTTCATGATCCTGAGGGTGTGCATTGCTCTGTTTTAGGCATTCCAAAATGTTGTGGTTACCTTTCCGAAAATGACAACTTTAAATGAAACAACATTAGGTGGATCAGATTTCTCCAATATAACAAATGCAAAAGTTGTCAGATTCTGTAGACGTTAATTGTTCAGAAAAATACATCAGATTCTGCGAGCTAAAATACGTTGTTAAATTCCTGTATTTGGAGATAAACTGATACTGAAAACAAATTCCAAAACATAAAAGAAGTAAGCTGACACTTTTCCACATAGCTCCAGTTTGTTGCTTTGTTTGTTCACCAAGCCTCCGGCTCGCAGCCTCTCTCTCTCTCTCTCTCTTTTCTAGAACCTCCAGCCTGTTGCTTCACACATTACCAGAGCCTCAGGCTTGCCATTTCTCAGTCACCAGCAAACGTCCCTCACTCGCACCACCTTCCTTCACAGGGATCGAGGCCTCGTGAGGTGAATGTTGAGAGGAAGGATGAGCAGCTTCAAGTTGCAGGGGTACAGAGGTAAGTGGCAAGCTACAAAGGTGACGATGGAGAGGGTTGGGACAAAGGAAGGGTGGCAATGGATGGAAGGGTTGGCAAGAGGGAAAGTTAGCAGTCACTGGAGGGGTAGCAGTGATTAGAGAGGCTGGGGAGCTGAAGAGGCTGCCCCATAATATCAGTAATGGTCACATAACCCTGCGCGAACCCACTGCAAAACAACGCCACATTGAAACTCTCACTGCTAAAACGTGAATATAGGCGCTAATAACAACATGAAAAGAAAATCAACTGAAAACAGGACAGTTTAAAACAAGTGCTTAAATTAATTTGGACAATCTAAATGGACTACTTAGTCTTTCAATATCTGGAATTGTTTACAGGTTTATGATACATATTTAAGAATAGAAAATACCCTCCTTTCTCCATATCCTCTAAAATTATTTCTCCTCAAAGTAACAAGAGTCCTGTATTGTCTTGAATATACCACTGTTTTTTTGCATTGCAAACATTGTGTCTGGTCACACACCACTTTTCAGCTGTACATCTGTGAGAAGTGGTCAGTAGGTAGAGTTCACTTGCTTGAATAACACGCTGGCTTAATTTTCTGCAGTTAACAAATTATAGAAAACTGTTGCTTTGTTGAGTTTCAGTCGACTTTATGACTGTTGATTGTCATTTGAAAGGCCCGAGTTTGACTGATGGACTGCAGAGATGCCAGATCTAGATCTAACCTTCCATATGCTTAGTCACTTACCCCCAAACAGCCCTAATTTCTAGGTAATGTTTCTGCCTTTTTCCACATAAGGGGAAAAAATTGTGTCTCCCACCAACCCCCTCACCCAACCGGCACCCCCCAAAGGGTCACTCATTACAGATGAAGTGGTTTGGAAGACATATGCCAGTTATTAAACAATTATATAAAATCTGCACATAAAAGATTAAAGAGCATCTTTTTTTCCTAAAATTCGTCTTTCAAAACAGCAGGGCTTGATCGAGCCACTCCCCAGAGGCTGGCAGCTGTGAATACCCAACAAACCAGGTCAAAGAGAAGGCTAATCTCTTGCAGATATAGATAATGTCAAGCAGCTTGTTGGCAGTTGGGATCACAGGACAGACACTGGAGACCTACCCTGACAGAAATCTCACATTGTTTTCATTTCTTTCTCTTTTTTTTCTTCACCTACTGATAAACATGAGGTAGACAAGTTTACTTCAAAGGATCAGGCTGTCTCTGCATCGAAAAGGATAGATATAGATGTTACAGAGCATGCTCAGTTTGAACTGCAGCCACAACCATTTGATACAGTGACTAAAACATACGCCCACTCATGTTCTATAACCATTTCCAATTGTTTGATTCTTATTGTTGCCATTTACATTAGCGACAAATTTGGCAATAAGCGAAGTGCCTATTAAGATGTGCAGAAGTGCTCAATCATAAAAAGAATGTTAAAACTATTATTGGCTTGCAACTTTTTGGTATAGGCATTTTATTGGGAAATTAAACTTGTTGTGAGTCAGGTGAGAGGGGCTCATGTTAAGCATATACCTATAAACACACTGGTTAAAAAAATTAAATAGAATTAATAAGAAAAAGTGATGAAAAACATTTCCTTATTTTGTTCTCTATCATAAATTATACATTTAATCCAACTTGTCTCCCAGTAAAGAAAAATGTCCAGTAATACTGGTGAAAGACATATTGGTCGAACTCATCTGATATACCTTAAAATGAAGCTCCAGTATGATCAGTACATTTATTTTCCTGGTATTACTGATGTTTTACTGGTAGGCACATGTTTCTCCAGCAAGAAAGCAGAACAGCTACCTGTAAAGACCACCACTTTTCAATGCCTTTATGTTTGAACTGCGGACTAAAGAGAAAGGAAGATTCTACTTTAAACCAAGGAGACTGTGCAAAAGTGATGGTGTTAAAAATCATGTTTAATGGAGGACATTGCAACTTGTTCACAACGTTGCATTTTACCTGAAACAATGAAAGCAAAAGCGGACATCACAAAGAAGTTGGCTTCAGAACTAGAGGAAAACTGCAGGATAATAATGTTCGGATTGGCTTCTGACTGGGTGACCATGCCATGTGAATTACCTAGTCTGCAAAAAGAAAGCAAAGAAACTCTCTCTCTCTCACACTCACCTTTTGTTGCAAATGTCCTACCAATGGAGAAAAAAAAATGGTTTTAAAGAGAGTAGAAAAGACTCTCACCCAATGCATGCGAGAAACGTCAGTATGCAAACAATCTTTATCAACAGCAAAGAGAGGAATTGAAAGGAAGGGATATAAAGCTGAAATAACTTGAGACCGTTATCCGGTCACCAAGTCACCCTTTACTTACATGGGTGAGTCACCAGCTTCCTCAGAGCCAGCTCTCGGTGTGAACAGAACCTCTGACACTCCTGTTTATATCTGTTGTCCACCTGGCTGACCCCATTGCAATCACCACAAAAGCAACTCATCGAATCTTGTGGTCGAGAGTGGTGCTAATGAACTTATTTCCCTGATTTGTTTTTCTCTTTTTTTCCTTAACATCCATGTCTAGTTTATATTTATATGCCTGTCTATTTGTGAGGGCAGAATTTAAGAAGTGATAGAGTTTAAATTGTAAAGTTATAAGTTAGCAACTCGTATTTCCAACTGCTACTGGTTAAAGACAATATGTTCATAATCCAGTTATTTTCTTGTAAAGTTCAGAAACTTGATTGTTTGTTTGACTCTGGGTTTGTCAGTCATGCAAATTGGAACTTTGGACAGTTCAACTAAATCTTTTTATCTTTCTGGTGATTTTGGGAACATTAGGGATGGATTTTCAGTGCGTTGACTCAGTGAATGGTGTCATAATGTAATGTTTCCGAGACATCATCAGTGTGCACTAAGAGAGCAATCAGGTCACTAGCCCAGAACTGCAGAAAAATTCAATGATCTTCTACATTTTGCAAGGCTAAATGCCACCATCTTCACTCAGCCACCACACACTCACAGGACTTCCACTCACTCAAACTCTACTATTGCACACTTATCCTCTTCCATCACTTCCTTTGACTCACTGCCAAAGGGATTAGCACACAACTGGACGGAGAGGGTGGCAGACATCCAACTTCCCAAAGCCCATGAGGAAAATGTTTGCCAGAAGAGTGGATGACCACTCATGTGGTATGCAATGCTCCAAAGGCCAATCAAGCCAATAATCTTTATTGAGCTGTGCTACTCTCTCATTTCCACTAGTTTTAACTCATCCTTCATCTGCACAAGCTTTAACCTCTCCTTCAAAACTAATCCTGTCTCTTCTGTCATGCAGGCATGAGCAGTACACAGTGAATGTGTGAAGAGGAGGCTAATGGTAGAGATCTTCCAACTCCTACCCCCACTTCCAAGGAGGATGTCACTCAACCCTCAGAGGATGCACTGGTAAGGCCTTCACCTGCACTCACCACCAGCTCAGAGATGTGGGAGCTCTTTCTAGACTAAGGGGCATAATCTGGTGAACTTACTGACAGGTCTCTGCTACTTGGTCGAGGAAGAAAAGCTCCAGGTCGCTGACACTCAGAGGTCTGCCAGAGACCAGGCACCTGCACACACCCAGGGAGAAGGTAACCTAATGGTTTCAGCCATTAATGACTTCATCAAAATGCAAAGACAGGCCCAGGCAGGTTGACCAGAGAGACTCATTAGGCAGGAATGAGGGATGGACAAGTACACTAATGTTATCATTACTCTACTAGCTCTGGAATGTGGTGTCTGGCTGTTTATAGGAAAGGCCGGTGATCACCATGGAGACCATGGACCAGCACATTCCTTGGCTGCTGGATATGCACACGGGTCTGTAATCCAGCACTGTAACCACAGTGTCTCTCACAAAGTACAAGTTGTGAGGGACTTCAGCTTCACTCCAGGTACCTTGTCCTCTTTGGGAGACTGGATAGTGCCAGCAAGTACCCATAGGTGAAGGGCTATATACATAATCCACTTGAAAGGTTTGTTCTCATGACATTCCAGTAGGCCCAGTTCCTTTACCCACTTCTTGCCTCTAATGCCAAAGCCTTCAGATGTCCAAGCGGAGAGGGTAAATACGCATCTGGGCAGGGCACTCTCTCAGCACCTGGGCTAACTAGGCTCAATTGCCCCTGGGACAACTGCCCAAGTCTTTGAGGGCAACAGAACCAACTACAGAACTCCCTCCATACCAGTTGTGGATGTGGGGTCTATACCTGAATATCGTGGGAAGCAGAGGAAAAATGGTATTTACTGAGGGTACATCTTTGCAGATTATCTTTCACTTCTGCAAACATACATTCACTTGTATTGTTTGAAATGCGTCTTGTGGTTATACATGAAGTCATCCAGTTAGGTCAGACTGGTTACATCTCACCTATTTTCTACTTATACTAAGAACAATGGTAATGCTTTACTTTTAACTTTGTTTTTCTATGTTACTACATGAACCTACATCCTAAGATGGTGCAGTGTTTGCAACATTGTACATTTTCCACTGTACTCCTGAACTTCTGTACTTGAGGACATGTGACAATAAAGCTTAAATCAAGCCAAATCAAATGTGAGACATGAGCAGTCTCTTTACAGACCAAAAGATAAAAGGATGAAAGAATTTGTTAAGCTTCATTCATCTCTCATAAGCAACTGACCACTTAAGTGCAGAAAGTCTCAGCAATCACGGATCATTGAGCTGTCCCATTCAGGACTTCAGCTACAACAATCTCCAGGTAAGTTGAGTGGGTGAGTGAAAGTGTGTGGGTGTCAGAAATAGTGCACAAGCTAACTGGGGGAACTCCTCAGCCCTCATACGCATCATTTCTGCCTTTGATTTTCACACATGCCATTTGCCTGAAGCATATGCACTGTATTTGCCATATAAGCTGCCGACACAATTATGCAATGCTACATTCATACAGCATAGTACCACCAGTGACATGTTGGCCATTCAATCCAGTCAAAGGGTCGATGAGGATCGTGTCCATGGAGCATCCAGGGACACTGACTTCTGCATGATGGATGATGACAGCGACATGCAATCAGTGAGCTGCAGCTGCCAGGTACCCACTCTGGTTTACAAGCCAGGAATTTCATCTGGGATGGAGTGGTTCATTGGAAATGACCTAGAAATAACATGAAGTCAACTAGAAATGAGGTGTAAATGAAAGAAATAAGGTAGCTCCTGCTCGATTGTGAGGTCCTGAAGCCATTTAAGCCTTCAGTGGGAAAAAAAATCACAATGTATTTTCTTGACATTGTGAATCTGATTTGTTCTTTCTCGCTATATTTTCGACAGACTTTTGCTGTCATTCAGGTCACACCTGTGAGGGAAAACATCGCCCCTATTATCTCTCCATGGAATAGGATTCCACCTCTGCTCAGTGACTCCCCTACTCCCCATGAATATGAGTGAAGTACG
This sequence comes from Chiloscyllium plagiosum, assembly GCF_037043375.1. Taxonomy (NCBI): domain Eukaryota; kingdom Metazoa; phylum Chordata; class Chondrichthyes; order Orectolobiformes; family Hemiscylliidae; genus Chiloscyllium; species Chiloscyllium plagiosum. The sequence goes on from NW_028270139.1 coordinate 31,940,344, forward strand.
AACTCTGTCACGTGTGTTAAAATTTAAACAGAGCTACCAAGCCAACCCTAAGGAACTGGGAAACAACAAAACCTTTCAACTTCAGCAGTCCTTTCATTGACTCTAATTTATGATTTTGAACAACAATTCGGTCAGCCATTAATTAAGACCATTTTCCCCCAGTAAGTAAGCAGTAACAGTACAGCTACATTTTTGGCCAGTGCGGAGTTAGTTGGGGAAGAACACTAGGGAAAGAAAGGTCAGATGTCTCAGGAGTAGGGGAATGCAGTTTGGACAGCCCAGATTACAGAGGTCCTTAGGCAGGTAATTATTAACACCTTCTGAATCCACCAAGCTCTTGCCAAATGAAACCTGGCCAATAACGGAATTAGTTCCTAGATGGTTAACGGCTGCTTCTTATACACCAAGAATCCAGGATTAGTGGAGGGGATTAGTGGAGGCAATTAGTAGAGGCACAGTCTCAGAGTAAGAGTTTGGTGACTTTGAACTGAGAGGGATTTAAAACTTCTCTATACTCCACTCCAGAGAGCAATAGATGGTCAGTGTACGATATTCACAATTAGCTCTGCTAAGGGACTTGGGGATCAGGTGAGCAAACTTTATAAAGCCATGATATTTTTAAAAGTCCTCACGCCTTGTGATTGACTCCTGTTCTTTTGTTTATATTTTTTATCTTTTGAATACCTAGGTAAAGAAAATTGATATAGTACAAAGTCAGTGATCATTTAATTAAATCCACTCCCTGATTCACTTCCTTCCTGTTTTACTTTATATGATCTCTTTCTACCCCTTCTCTAGTTTTTCTAAACCTCTCAGTTTCTCTTTCTCACCATTCTCCACAGTCTTAATACCATCCACTTTTCAAGATCCAACACCATATGGTATTTCTTTGTTTAATCTGACCATTTTAAAGAAATTGCCTTCATTTAAGTGAAGTTTTGTAAGCCTATTTCACATACATACACCACATTCCAAAATTCATTGCATTAACCTTGCAATTCATGATTTGTAAGCAAAATTATAAAATAAGTCTTTATGGTAGTGATGAACATGTAAGCCAATTGGAACATCTCAAATTAGGTTTCTCTCAAACTGCTTCTTGTCATTTTAGACTCTAAAAAGGGCCACGTTTAATCAAGCTGATGTGGCAGAAGCAATCCACATGTTGACAGCAAGAAAAATAAGTCAGAAGTTCAATGAATTACAGCTCAAAGGTTGACTTGGAAATGAACAGAGACATTTGACTTGTCACCTGAGCAATCAATGGGAATGAAACTCAAGTTAATGTACTCTAATGGGTGATCAATCCACAGATCAGTTTTAGCCTCAAGAGACAAATTGAAAATATAAGCAAACACTTAGTTTTTCTGTGGCTACCCTCAACCTGTTCCTTGCAATGTGGTTTATTTTGTAAAAATTCAGTTTATTCCTCGAGTTAAAAAAAATCAGGATTTAATCCAGAGTTCCACTATCTTCGGACACTTGCCAGAATTTTCAAAAACATTCTGCTCTGAATTCTAGTGAAAACAGTAAAATGTTAGTAAACAAGTGAGAAATTGGACAGTACTTTTTCCCCCCAAAATTTGAATAAGCGAGAGCACAGACCCAGCAATGGAACTGGGAATGTGGTTTAAGGTATTACACTGAAATTAAATATCACCCCAAAAGCAAATTATTAGTACAACAGAGCTCCAAAGTATGACATGTATTTTAAGCCCTTTGGATTTTCCTTCAGCAAAAACCACGTTGACTTGTTCTAATCAGACAGTATTTTCCAAGTGCATTGCAAAGATTGTTTAAATAATAGATTCCAGCATTTTTCTTACTTACGTTACACTAACTGGCCTGTAGTTCACTGGTCTCTCTATGCCTCATTGCTTTCACTAATACTGAATCTGAGGAATTTTAGAAAAATAACACAGATCTGCAATCCCAATCTAGCCGACTCAATTCAAGAGTAAGCATCTTCTGGTCCTCTACAGTTTACATGATGTCAAATCAGTACCTCCTGTAGATGTGATTCGTGGCCTCTCAGAGGAATTGTGAACAATTATTTGTTAACAGTTGTACAAAAGACAGTTTTATTTTCCCCAAAAAAGGGGTGTGACTTGGTACTGTTTAAAATTTCTGAACAGCTCCACACATGCTAATGTGAATATATTGCCCATTGGCACTATACAGGGTCTTTACTCAGTGAATAGGCATGGAAGTTGCCATTAGTTAACATTGAGGGCATGGGGGTCACAGATCATAGATATAATTGTGAGTTATAAGTTATGGCTTAGTTGGGGGACTTGTCAGTTGGAATGGTGGTTCTGAGATGGGGGGCATGAGTGGTATGGAGATGGCCTGGGGAGCAGTTGAGGGCTTGAAGGCCTAACAGCCTTTAATACAATTGGACATCATTGAGATGAGCCTTCTAATTGGGCCATCTTGGCTCTGGGCCACCTCCACGGTGACCTATGCTCTGCTTCTGAGGCCAGAATCTATTGCACACCCACCCATCCCTATGTCAAGGGGTAGTCACCTCTAAGACCCCACAATTTTCATGAAGTCAGATGAGCTTTGTCATGGTTTAAGCTGTTAAACTGGTTATGTGACGTAGCCCATGTAAAATGTGCACCCCTCTTAAATGTGTAACGGTGAAGTACAGTTTGGGACTGGCAGGCATAATTAAACCATCGACTCCTAACTCACTTTCTCCAAGAAGTACTGTTCTCGCATCCAAATTAGAATTTTTACATCATTTTTAAAATACTGACTGCCTAGGTACTTTTTAAAAGGGGTTTTGCATTAGGTTATGGTTAAACTGCAATGGATGCTTCACCAAAGTGGTTTCTGGATGACTGTTCTGCCCACGAAGCAGACATTTCTGATGAAGACATCATAGTTCTACACAACACACACTGAACAGAGAAGATGTGTAAATGGCCTTATGTCAAATACAAATGTTTTATTCATATATTGTATCCTCGGTTAAAACTTTCCAGGAGCACTATACAAGATCTGTATCCAATACAAGAGGATGAAAATTGAACAGAACAAAGCAAATCTTCTGTCTCTGGCCCCATACTGCGTTAAAGGCTGTTATCGTATTTTCTGCAACACAATTAGACATGGAACTTCTGAAGTCACCCATATTTTTGGTGCCTGATGTCATTTTGTTTAGAAACATTATATTGGACACGTAAACAGCTTTCATCTCAGCAACTGGTGGCGGCTGATGGCCATGATACAGTTTAGGTAAATTAGATTAAATACACATGTTGAATTTGCAAATGCTGAAGCAGCCTGAGCCATTCTATAAGGTCCAACACATTTCGAAAATTTAAATGAAAACTGACCTCTTTGAGAATATCTTGCAAATGTACACTAATATTGTGCAAACTTTGATATATTAAAATGAAACCAACAAAAGGGTTGCCGGTGTGTTGTTTGAAAAATAAAATGCCCTCTAATGTTGAAGTCACTCCTGTGATAATCACTTTGAATAGGTAACTGGAGCTACATATCAATTTTGAAATAAATATGTCAATTAAATATAATTGGATTGCAAAGAATTCATGACATCATTAGAGAATCACAATCATAAGAGATTGGGGAATATCTATTGTGGGTATCAGTTGCAGTGTACCCAGAATTAATACTGCTTAGCAACTCAGACCTTTGAGAGTGAATCTGACTGACAGGGAATAGAATGTTAATATACTGTCTTACAACCAACACATTGACATCCTTTGAGACACACAAAGGGAAATCAGCCTGTGAATATGTTTATACACCAGTCCACCTATTTACATTGGCATAATACCAATGATGTGGCAACTGTAAAGCCAATAGTTAAATTGATCAAATACCAGAATGGGAAGGTGAAGGGTTTACACAGATGGGACTGCTTCCGAATGGAGTGCATACAGTACAGATGACATCATTTGATTTATATCTGGCTTATACTAAATATTACAACATACAAAAACTCATAAACAAAGGAAGTCCACTTGACTTGTCAAAATTAATTTCTTTCACACAATAACTAACTCGTCATGACATCTCACTGAATTTTGATTGGCCCTACCCTAATATTTTTTTTTGTCTCTACTAACATTGTTCAGTTGAGTATGCCAAACATTTATCGCTGGATGGAGATTTATTTTCCCAGCTTTCTACTCTCATGTACTTATCGCTCACTTTCAGTCCCGTTTTATGATCTTGGTTTCTCAGAATCATTAAATCCCTTCAGTGTGGAAACAGGCCATTCACCCCATCAAGTCCATACCCTGCGAAGAACATTCCACCCAGACCCATACCCTACCCTATTCTTGTTACCCTGCATTTCCCATGGCTAACCCACCAAGTCTGCATGTCCCAGGACACAATGGGCAATTTAGCATGGCCAACCCACTTAACTGCACATCTTTGAACTTGGGAGGAAACCAGAGCACCCGGAGGAATCCCACGCTGACACGCTGCAAACTCCACATAGGCAGTCTCCCGAGGCTGGAATCGAACCCAGGTCCCCGGTGCTGTGAGGCACTGTGTTAACCATTGATTTAAACTTTAAAACAATAATCCCATTTGTATCATTTGAGCTTTCACACAACACCAGGTTATAATCCAACAGGTTTAATCGGAAGTACTAGCTTTCAGAGCATTGCTACTTCATCAGGTGGTTTCACTAATCAAATACCTGATGAAGGAGTGTCGCTCCAAAAGCTAGTGCTTCCAAATAAACCTGTTGGACTATAACCTGGTGTTATGTGATTTTTAAACTTTGTACACCCCAGTCCAACACTGGCACCTCCAAATCTTGATCTTTTGATGCACTTTACTGAAGTCCTCCTTCATACACAGCCAATCTACTTTGAATTGTTATCAAGTTTTGTTTCTCTATTTCTATACCCCTTCTACTGAAAGAACACTTGCTTGCAGCCTGGTATCAAAAATGGAATGCAATTCTTTACATATGGCCTAACCAGCACATTCAAAAATTTTACCATGATTGAAGAGGATTTTTACCAGTCTGTATTCTGTATTCCTACCCCCCACATGGAACTTTGAATCTTAATGCTTAGTATAGAATGGACATCAAGTTAATGGACAGAAAATCCTCTATAGCTTTGTTACCTATAATAATTTCTGACAAGTGCTGTGGTCCAATGTTTTTCACTGGAACCAGCTTTCTTTAAAAAAAATCTAACCGATGTCTAACGCATACACAACCAGCCAAGCATGCAGTCACAGACTAACCCCCATTGTGCAGCAAGTGGGACATCCGCTAATGGTTCCTATTCTCTTTGTGTTAGCAGAGCATATTTTCCTCTCATTATGTACAAAACATATCAGATCATCTGGGTTAAACATATAATGGACAGGCAGGATCACATGCGTGTGATGGAACACTTCACTGGGTGGAAAATCATGCAGACTCTATTGCTGCCAAAGGCTCCTCATTTCCTGGTTTCTCTCTGCAAGCTAAACCTACATGATCATAGAAACATTGGAGCTTTACAGCACAGAAGGAGGTCATTTAACCCACCGTGTCTGGGCAAGTAAATGAGAGCTTTCTGGCAAAATTCCACTTAGCAATTCTTGGTCTGTGGCTCTATAGGTTATGACACTTCAAAAGCATTTTCAAGCATATCTAAGAGAAGTGGTGTTTCCTGCTCCTACCACCTTTTCAGAAACTGAGTTCCAAACTTCTAACGTCCACTTGACGAAAAATATTTTTCTTTATTCCCCTTAAAATCTTGTGTCAAATATGTTAAGTCTATGCCCTCAGTAATTGATTGATCTGCTAAGGGGATTCATCTTCTCTATTCAATCTATCTGGGCCTAAAGAAAATAGTCTCAGCTTATCCAATCTTCACAGCTAAAATTCCCCATGGCTGGCAACATGCTTTATGCTTAAACGTAACGAGAGAAACATTTATTAATCAAATAATTCAAATCTATTCATCTCAATATTTCTTTCTTCGTGCTCTGTGTATAAGCATTGCAGATATCAGTTTTAAATTTGACTTTCTGCATCAGCCAAAATATTTAACCTAGCAAAATGCTTTTTGCTAATTTCTTACTAGGTCCTGTATAGTTTTTTTTTCCATTTTCAGTTGCCAGCAAAACATTTCCTGTTTTCCTTTTATTCTGTATGATTATAGGTTATGATAATCAGTGACAAGGGCAGCGTTTATTGGACACCTCTAATTGCCCTCGAGGAAACGCAGGATCGAAATCAATGGAGTCCAAGGCGTGGTCTTGGGAGTCTTTATTCAACACTTCCTATCAGACCAGCACAACCTCTCTCACAAGTACACTCTTTATGATCTTCATACAAAAATTATAACAATATTTGTAATATTCCCATCGTGTCTCGGCCCAAGGGATGGTTATAAAGTAGATTTCATTTGGACAAAACAGAATTCTTATGATTTTAATCATGGCAGCCCGAGAACTTTGATCCATAACAAAATTGGAAGGAGGCCCCACTTTACCAGCTTCTGCAGTGGTGGCAACATATCAAGAATAGAGTAGAGGAATGGGAAATGGTGTTGGAAGGCCAACAGGCTACTGAGTCAAGCCATTGAAGATGGATATTGACTGGAATCTTGAATAAGAGGAAAAAAAACTCTCAAGTTGAGAAACACTGACGTCAGGTTATGAAGCTGTAAAATGAGACTGGCCAGAAGATCATGGAACTACAATGACAGTCTTTTTTTCAAAAACTTCCTTTTTGTGACTAACAAATCAGAAATTACAGAATAAAAACATCTACAGGACCTCATTACATGGTTCCCAGCATTACAAACTTTGTTATGAAGATTCTCCAACTCAGCTGGTTTTTAGCAAGTTTTCCTCCAGCTGAACCAGATAAAACAAAAGCCTGTGTAAGCCACCAGCCATGTTAAAACAAATCTCTAATGTCCACAGTGAACTTTCAATTCCTTCTTTTAAAGGAACCACTGTAGATATTTCACAAATTTGAAATAAAACAATTTTCCACAATTCTTCAAAACTTAAGTACTCCAAACATTATTACGTGTCAAGCTCATTTATATCAATAAAAAGGAACATTGGAATCTGATGGTTCCAGATAATTCCTAGTCTTCGTTGCATGAAAAAGCTTTAGGGAAAACTGATGACTATTTTACAACTGGGTTTTACAGCTGTTCTATTTGAACAGCATTTCAGACTTAAGGGTTTGTGTTTGAATTTTCAATTGAGAAAGCTTATAACAGAATACTTTAACCATGAGATCAGGGTGAAATCTAATTGTTCTTCTGGAAGAGTGACTGAAAGTACTTCTCAATACTGTATTTTTCTGAGAAAGTAGGCAAGCAACTCTCCAAGGCCACCCACCCATTTATTCCTCCAAGTTACCACTTCTCTTGTCACATCCCAAGAGAGGAAAATTGGGTTCTTGAAGTTTGGTTTGTATGACACCCAGAAAATACACTTGCTTCAGAAACATTCAGCATTTGCCTAATGCCCTTTTGTCAAAATTGGACTATTAGCAACTATGGTATTGGGGAGATATTGAAATATGTTATGCCATTTATTCCAATTGCTGTCTCCCCTCTCTGGCTTGCCTTGTCGTGTCTTGATCTATTCTTAAGCAGGAAAGATGCAGGTCCTCAGAAACTGATCGGAAGTTTCAACTTGAGGCCTGAGTACAGCCAACGTGGAATTTCCCTGCAAGGCAACACTGCAGAGACCCAAATTCCTGTAGCAGGCGCCCAGAAGACAATAATTAAGTTTGGTTTCTTTTTGTTCACAAGGAGGGACACAGTCCTCAGTCTTGAAAAATGTGGTGCTGGAAAAACACAACACGCCAGGCAGCATCCGAGGAGCAGGAGAATCGACATTTCAGGCATAAGCCCTTCTTCAGGAATGAAAGTCTCCTCAGTCTCCCAGACTCAACGATACATCTCAACAACAACCTCTCCATTTTCCCCATCCTCCTGGATCATAGTCTTGAATGTCCTCTCTCCCTCACAAACTGAGGGATAGCCCTCTCTTGATGCCTGAAAGGCAGCCTCCTTGGGCTGAGCCTGGCCCCAGGCTTTCTCCACAACAAACCACTGAGGACCCTACTTGACATGGCTCAGGTTGACTGCCTCCTGCTGATGGAGAACATACCTGAGTACCAGATTTATTTTTTAAATAGAATCCCTACCAAGTGGAGACAGAACCTTCAGCCGAACAAGTCCACACCAACTCTCAGAAGAGCAACTCATCGAGACCTATTCACCTACCCAACATTTACCCCTGACTAATGTACCTAACCTACACATCCCTGAACTCTATGGGCAATTTAGCATGGCCAATTCACCTAACCTGCACATTTTTGGATTGTGGGAGGAAACCATAGCACCCGGAGGAAACCCATATAGACACAGGGAGAATGTGTAAACTCCACACAGATAGTTGCCCAAAGCTGGAATCGAATCTGGGTCCCTGTGAGGCAGCAGTGCTAACCATTGAGCCACCGTGACACCCCAAATGCACAGTGAAACTAACTGACAGGCTGGTAGGTAGGCAGGCAAGAGTCTGCAGCAAGACACTTAATGAAAAGATCCTAGGGAGTGTTGCTGAACAAAGAGACCTTGGAGTGCTGGTTCATAGCTCCTTGAAAGTGGAGTCGCAGGTAGATAGGATAGTGAAGAAGGCGTTTGGTATGCTTTCCTTTATTGGTCAGACTATTGAGTACAAGAGTTGGGAGATCATGTTGTGGCTGTACAGGACAGAGATTAGGCCACTGTTGGAATATTGCGTGCACTTCTGGTCTCCTTCCTATCGGAAAGATGTTGCGAAACTTGAAAGAGTTCAGAAAAGATTTACAAAGATGTTACCAGGGTTGGAGGATTTGAGCTATAGGGAGAGGCTGAACAGGCTGGGGCTGTTTTCTCTGGAGCGTCGGAGGATGAGGGGTGACCTTATCGAGGTTTACAAAATTATGAGGGGCATGGATAGGGTAAATAGGCAAAGTCTTTTCCCTGGGGTCGGGGAGTCAGAGCTAGAGGGCATAGGTTTAGGGTGAGAGGGGAAAGATATAAAAGAGACCTAAGGGGCAACTTTTTCCACACAGAGGGTGGTACGTGTATGGAATGAGCTGCCAGAGGAAGTGTTGTAGGCTAGTACAATTGCAATATTTAAGAGGCATTTGGATGGGTATATGAATAGGAATGGGTGCTGGCAGGTGGGACTAGATTGGGTTGGGATATCTGGTCGGCATGGATGGGTTGGACCGAAGGGTCTGCTTCCATGCTGTACATCTCTGTGACTCTAATAAGACCAAGCAAGTCATCATGTGTACTGCCTGGCTTCTCTGAATGGCTGCACTCTCATTAATATTTGGGCCTTTGGTTCTGCAAAGATTTTCTACAAATGCAAGAAAACTTATTTATTTATTTATTGAGACACACTGAAGTCACTATACGTGATTTGCACAAAGAAATAACCCAGGTCCTTAATGTTAGTTGAGAAAACCAGTATCATATTCCATTTTCATTTTGATCAAATCAAAGCTAAGCAGCAATCCAACAACTTACTGTAACAAACAAAAACAGAAATCGCTGGAAAAACTCTGGCAACATCGGCGGACAGATAACAGAGTTAACGTTTCGGGTGCAGTGACTCTTGACTTGAAACGCTATCTCTGTTTTCTTTCCATAGATTCTGACAGACGTGTTGTTCTCCAGCAATTTCTGTTTTTGTTTGTTTCAGATCTCCAATATCTGCAGTTCTTTGTTTCATTTCAGCAAGTTGCTAACTGAATGTAGTGACATGTCTATGAAATATAGCCAACCTAAGCTCCCCCATGTTAAATGAAGCATATTCTGACTTTTGCATTTCATCATCCCACACATTTCCTCAGACTTGTATTCTACTACAGGGATTTTCAACTGGGGTTTAATGGCACATTGGCAATGGCAGCTACATGAAGGTGTCCAGTGCATTAACAATGATGCTGTGCTATCCCTGGCACGCGCTGGGAGCATACATCCATAAATTCCAAACGTCCAGCATAGGGAGAAACATAAGACGAGAACGAGAAGTAAATTAAAGTGCTGTTGCCTTGTTACAGATGGTCAGGAGAGAGAACGCGTGCCTTCTCCTCCCTCAGATCTGTTAGTGACAATTGACAGTTGGTTGTTTCCCAGTAGGACCCCAAGCAGAATGCACTCTCCTGTCCACAATGTTTAAATGGTAAATTGCACAACAGTTTGTGGGCTAATGGGCCAAGAAGTATCCGCAGTGTTTTGGCTGTTTTCAGCATTTGATTTGCCTGTTACATACTAGCCAAGAATGGCAGAGCTGGCTAATCAAACAGTCTGTTGGCATCGCTGCTCAGAGCTGAGTTACAGGAATAGCACTCACATGAGGGGTGGATAGTTTATCGATAAAAGAAACACCATATTGTATAAAGACATGAGCCTGAAACATAGATACACATGTATGGAGATCCCTCTGACTGAATATAAAACCATAAGAAATAGGCCCATCAAGTCTGCTCCACCATTCAGTAAGATCATGGCTGATCTTCATAATGGACTCAGACCTACCTACCTGACCATGAACCATAACTCTTACTTCCTTTACTGTTCAAAAATCTACCTTCGCCTTAAAAACATTCAATGAGGACACCTCAGTTGCTTCACTGAGCAGGGAATTTCACAGATTCACAAGCCTTTGGGTGAAGAAGTTTCTCTTCAAGTCAATCCTAAATCTAACCCCACTTATTTTGAGACTATGCCCTCTAGTTCTAGTTTCACTCGCCAGTGGAAACATTTTCCCTGCTTCTATCTTGTCTATTCCTTTCATTGTTTTATATGTTTCTGTAAGACTCTACCCCTCATTTTTCTACATTCCAATGAACATAATCCTATTCTACTCAATCTCTCCTCATAAACCAACCTCCTCGATGCCAGAATCAACCTAGCGAACCCATTTCAGTGCCAGTACGTTCTTTCTCAAGAAAGGAGACCAAAACTGTACAAAGCATTCCAGATATTTTGGTCTCACCAGCACACTATACCACTGCAGAAGAACTTCCCTATTTTTAAACTCCATTCCTCTAACAATGAAGGACAATATTCCATTTGCCTTCTTAATTACCTGCTGCACCTGCAAACCAATATTTTATGATTCATGCACAAGGGCACCCAGTTCCCTCAGCACAGCAGCATGCTGTGATCACTCACCCTTTAAAAATAGTCCATTTTGCTGTTAGTCCTATCAAAATAGATTACCTCACATTTAACATAAGTGTACTCCATCTGCCAGACTCTTGTCCACTGTCTTAACCTATCTCTATAGCTCTGCAGATTTTCGATGTCCTCTGCACACTTTGCTCTGAGCACTTTGGAATCTTGTTGTGTGTGAATTTACTGCTAGTTTTTAAACCAAGTGAGAGGTATCAGCAAGGTGAACCAAATTAGTCAGTAAAGCAAAGCATAAACCTTCATGTTTAATTGTATAATTATTTTTATACAAGAAAAATACTTCAGTTTTAGTAGAGATCTATGGAATATTTGTAACGTAGGAGGGAGCCTCAGAAGTAAAATAACTGAGAACTCTTGTACTATGATATATATAGAAAAATAAAAAAAATCAAAGTTGCTGCAATTGTTTCAAAATTTAGTCAGCTAGAGTGATGTATTGTTGTTACTAGGGCACTAGAATGAAATTCATTCCTCAGCTGACAGCAGCAAATACAGATTAGTCTGATTTTCCTCAGCATTAATAAAACACACGTCCTCTCCAATCATCATTTCTGCCATTTTAGTGCAACCAAGGTTGAAAACCATGCTTTTTCGTTGGAACGTATTGCAAACTCATAGGCGAACATTTCACAGTCCACTATGTCAAATTGGCAGCTCACTGTACCCCACACTCTAAATAAAAATAACTAAGGTGGGTGACAATCCCCAAATATGCCAATTTGTACCTGTGTGGCTTCGAATGTGCACACGCAACGTTCCATTGCTAGCAAACTTCTGGCCACAATATGGACAAATTTTCTCTTTCTCTCCAGTATGTGTCTGAAAGACAAAAGGGAAGCTCAGTTCAAATGGCATTCTAGAAATCCATTGAAGTACTTTGTCAAGGATGATCAGATCTTGTTTAATAGCCATTTTCACATTTAATTTGCCTGCAGTACTTACAATCATCAGCTTCTTAAATGTTGACCATTGTTTATAGTTGTAGTTGAACATGAAACAACACTAAATACATACTAATGCTGGGACATTGACATGGCCTCCTCCTGAGTGAACCATTACAGATGCTAGCCTCCAACAAGCAGGACCAGAAAGCAAATAGGGTTAAAGAAGTCGTGATGAAGTCGAGAATGCAATCTCCATTATAAGTAAAATATGCAAAAGAACTTGCACTCATAATATAATTTCATCCTGAACTTAAAGAAATTTCTAAACTTCACAGATATAATACAGCACAGTCCAACTCGTCCACGCCAACCAGACATCCCAAACTTACCTAGTCCCATTTGCCAGCATTTGGCCCATATCCCTCCAAACCATTCTGATTCATATACCCATCCAGATGCCTTTTAAATGCTGCAATTGTACCAGCCTCCACCACTTCTTCTGGCAGCTCATTCCATACACACACCACCCTCTGCATGACAATTTACCCCTCAGATCCCTTTTCAATTTTTCCCTTCTCACCTTAAAACTATACTATCTAGTTTTGGACTTGCCCACCGGAGGAAAAAGGCCTTGGCTATTCACTCTTAAGATACCTTTAAGGTCACCCCTCAGCCTCCAATGATCCAGGGGAAAAATGCCCCAGCCTATTTAGCCTTTCCCTATAACACAACCCCTTCAGTCCTGACAACATCCTTGTAAATCTTTTCTGCACCCTCTCAGGTTTAACAACATCCTTCCTACAGGAGGGCGACCAAAATTGTCAGCAGTATTCTAAAAGTTGTTCCATATACAATAGTTCAGTCTCTACAAACCACCCACCTTGGCTCCAAGCTTTGCAATAGATAACAGTTTGAAGCAAATGAATTCAATGTATAAAAGTGCATCGACAGTAAAATACCAATTTGGCAAGATAAACTCATAAGAGATTCGTGAATAATTAACAAATCTTCCAAATAATTAATAAATAATGTCTAACATTTCATTAAACTGCATTTTCTTTATTACAGGAACCCTCTTCTGTCCCAACCAAATGTCATCACAAAAAGCAGATTGTTTGGGCTGTGTTTTGCTATGGACTACAGGACTCCAATACCACAAGCAAATGGTGGTCTGAGCCTGCCTTGCAGATAGGGAGACTTGCTCAGTGATCTGCCAGCTAGTAGATTCCCAAGTGATTGACTGAGCATTCACCATCATTCCAAGGTCAATAAACATACACCCAAAGCTGTCTTCCCAAGCAGAGCCTATACCTCGAGAGAAAGGGCAGCCTATAATGGGTAGTTGGGCACTATTGAGGCAGATCACAGACCAGCAGGGTTGGTCTGCACAACAGCGAAGAAATGAACAGAATTGATCCCAGCCAGTCCAACACAATGGAAGGATTACCCTGAGCTGGATTGGAGTTGGCAGCAATTATGATCAGGCATGCTCATTGCTGCTATTATTGGAGACTGAAGACTTTGGCTTCAATGGCCCTCTAGCCTGTCTAAGGGAAGGTAGCCTCATTGAAACGGCAGCATCAGCAAGTGACCAAGGACCAGTGAGGTCACAAAATCATCTTAAAACAGCGTTATTGACCGCCTGCCTCCAAAATGCTTCACAGTTGGAAGACATTTTTGGCAGCAGGCATGAACTAACTTCATGAAGCTTCCTTAGGTTTAAGTCTAATCATTACAGCAATAAGAAAATTCAAAGTTTCACTTCCAAATTTCCCTTCTATTTCTTGAGATATGCAACAAAAGGCACATCTAAAATCCATTAAACCTATCAGTAGATGATATAAAAGAAAGAGTTTTGATGAAGGTCTGTCATCCTGACATGTCACAAGCTTCCTAATGAGGAACATAACGCTTTTACACTCTTGGCCGAATAGAAGTTACTATTTAAACATCTTCAATGCAAAATAAAACTGGTATTGGCAGGTCCTGCTTGATATCCCACTCTGACTGGGCCCACAGTCATCAATTTAGTTCCACGTCAAATCTTAGGCCTCAAAGAAGCAGATATTTTATAGTGAACAACATGGTCCATGTATTACATCAAACATTTTATTAATTTCTTGTTTCTTCCTGGAATAAAAGGTGTAGCCATTAAACATCTTGGCTGAGGACCTGTTTCAAGTCATAATTTTAACAAAGGGGGTGCATTCACTTCCATTATGTTGGCATTTTTATTGTAATCTCCACCGAAATAGAACTACTGCTCATTCCTAATAGCAAATAAAATCTGACAAATAATTAACTGATCCTTGGAGCTCGAGACACAAAGAGAATTCCAACATATGAGGGGGTGACTTATAGAAGTTAATAAAATCATGAGGGATATGGATAGGGTATACAGACAAGGTAAAAACAATGACTGCATTTGCTGGAAACCAGATTCTGGATCAGTGGTGCTGGAAGAGCACAGCAGTTCAGGCAGCATCCGAGGAGCAGTAAAATCGACGTTTCGGGCAAAAGACCTTCGTCAGGAACCTTTTCCTCAGGGCTGGGAGTCTAGAACTAGAGGGCAAAGGTTTAAGGTGAGAGGGGAAAGATTTAAAAGGGACCTAAGGGACAACTTTTTCACGCAGAGGGTGGTGCATGTATGGAATGAGCTGCGAGAGGAAGTGGTGGAGGCTGGTACAACTACAACATTTAAAAGACATTTGAATGGGTACATCAGTAGGGGAAGGGTTGAAAGGGATATGGTACAAATGCTGGCAAATGGGACTGGATTGGTTTAGGAGATTTAGTTGGCATGGATGAGTTAGACCGAAGGGTCTCTTTCCATGCTGTACATCTCTATGACTCTAACGTACGAGCAATGCAAAGTATACACAAAGGAATGTCTGGCTTACATGTAATTCCGGACCCACAGCAATGCGATTGACTCTTAACTGCCCTCTAGGTAATTAGAAATGGGAATAATTGCTGGCCCAGCCAGTGTCATCCATATCCCAGATCCACTATTGTTTGTGATATTCATAAATGATGCAGATGAGGATGTGGGATGGACAATAAATAAGTATACAGGTGAAACAAAGTTTGGCTGTGTGGTTGACAGTGAGAAGGAAGGTCTTAGATTGCAGGAGGATACAAAAACAAATTGGTCAGTTAGGCAGATCAATGTTAGATGGAATTTAACCTTAAGGTGATGCTGTTTGGAAGAAGTAACAAGATAAGGGAGTATTCGATGAATTGCAGGACACTGGGAAGGTAGACAAATAGAGGTAATGTGGGGTTCTTGTTGACAGATCCGTTAAGATGGCTGGACAGCTGAACAGATTAGTTAAGAAGGCATAGAGATTGCTTGCCTTTATCAGTCAAAGCTTAGATTATAAGAATAAGGAGATCATGTTGAAGCTGTACAGAACTCTGGCTGGGTCATACTGGAGTACTCTGCATAGTTCTGGTCTTGGCACTATAGGAAGGATGTGATTGCATTGGAAGGGGTACAGTGGATATTCACCAAGATGTACCTGGGATGGAACATTTCAGCTCTGAAGAGAGGTTGTTTAAGCTCAGGTTGTTTTCTTTGGAGCAGTGATGGTTTAGATGAGACCTGCTAGACCTGTAAAAGATTATGAGGGGCACAGACAAGGTGGATAGAAAGCAGCTGTTCCCCTTGGTTGAAAGGTCAAGAACAAGGAGACACACTTGTAAAGTGAAAAGCAGGAAATTCAGAGGGGAGTGGAGGAAATCTGTTTTCACCCAGAAGGTGATTAGGGTCAGAGTGCACTGCCTGGGAGGGTAGGTGAGGTGGGTAATCTCACAACCTTAAAAACGTTCATGGATGAACAACTGAAATACCATAATATTTAAGACAACCAGCTTGTGGGAAAGTGGGAGTTGTGTAGGCAGTACCCAATAGTATAGCACAGATGGGCAGTACAGACCCAACAGGCCTCTTCTGTACTGTATGATTCTATGATTTTTTTTAAAGTATAGATGTGATTCCACTAAACTCTATGCACGTTGAAAAGATTTGTTATAAAAATAAGTTAATCACGAAGAATTCAGTAAAGCTAACTATCATTGGTTTAACGTGTTATTTTGAGTGAACTGTAATTTTGACATTATCCTTGTGGTGCTCAGCCATCTTCTGATTTAGATATACCCATAGTACTGTCAGGAAGGGATTTCTTGGATTTTGACCCATTGACAGAGAAGGAACAATTTCACAGCTCGGAGTCAGGGTGTTGTGTAACTTCAAAGAGAACTTGCATGTGCTTGCTGTGTCCCTTGTCCCACCAAGTGGTAGAGGTCAAGGGGTATGGAAGGCAACCAGACATTTGCACAATTTGCAAGCTCGATGTAGAACTTGTATGCAAATCTGTCCTCTGGGACAATGGCAGCATAGTATCAGTAAATGTACGTTTCATGCTATAAGCAAATGTTATTTTACTTCTTAATTAGATCTACAGAATTCCAGAAATTAATTTCAGTTAGAAGAACTGAGTAAAGCAGACTAAGTCACAACCCAACCTTTCTACACATTTTTATCTTGGTTAAAAAAGGTCAAATATAAGACTGCAAAAATCACTGATGTAACATTTGCTGAAGTTTACACAAATCTAGAAACTATAATGCTGTTAAACACTGCAGTACCAAACAGAGCAGACAATAAATCATCAAGAATGCGACAGAAACACATAAATCTGAAACATTAGGTTAATTTGAAGACTGAATTATTCAATTCCAAGCTGTGAAGCTTACTGTGGTGAAAACTCTTCACCCGTAGCAGGTACACTGTTGACTCAGACTAAAACATGGATGAATAGAGATATGAAAGCGAGTGAGACATGTTTAATCCAAAAAAAAATCTACAGCATGGCTTGCCCTTATCTCCAAGAATCAGTGAAACTGCTGAGTTTCTTGCTTCAACAGCTTTTATCTGAAAAATGCATCAACAGCCTTGTCTAATAACTAAAGATTTAGCACCAAATCCATTTGTTTCTTTTTATTTCAAATTCCTTTGACAGGTCAACCAGAAGTTCATTCATTTGAGAGCATTTTTATTTATTTCATTCATATAAATAGTTCACTTGGTATTTCTGCTGGATGCCCATCTTTTCAATGTTAAATGTGACAGATTTAGCAACTGAAAGTTCACTGATTCAAGTATGTGAGCTGTCAGCGGGAACTGGGTTGGGTCATAGCTGCCACCAGGTTTCAGGTTCACAGAAGACTGCTGGCACATATGCCATAAATCTGCCACTTCTTGCTGCCATACTGCGATTGTTTGCACCTGCCCAACATAAAACACATTTTAAAGAAAATCTCACTATTAAACAGTACTCTATCACAGAGTCTGTGAAATTAACTTCACAAAGTCTTACATTCTTTTGACCAAACTTGATGAGCTCCACAGTTGAACGAACAAGTTCACCAATGTATGCTGGCTCTGTGCCAATGCAAATGCATATGAAGTGTCAAGGCAACATTATTACAGGTGGGTCTCAATTGACTGGATTCCCTTTATCAAAGCTGATTGAACATAAACTCCATTTAAATAACATTAACATCCTTTTGGACTTGGTACATTATTTTCTTCAATATGAGAGCTTTACTCATGAAAACAAAAGAACATTAAAAGAATCGAACCATTTACTGGTTGCTTTCTGTGCTTCTGTCTCAAAGACACTGGTTGCTTTTTCTTGATGCAGTTATATTCTCTGCTGTTTTCTTTTTCTTAGAGTTCAATGGGATTATTCCCCACTCTCTCAATCACTTTTTCATTCAAGAAATTTTCTTTGTTTTGCAACATTTCCTTTGCTTTCTAGCTTATTTAAAGGCAATAACATCCTCCCTTATATCACCATGCATGACATGGGCAGCCAACAGCAGCACACTGACCAGGATTTTTACCAAAGCACAATAATTCATTTTCATACTCTAAAGGTAGCCCCATCACACCCCCAGCAGCCAAAGCTGCTTCTGATATCTTACACAGTTTTCTCTAGTGTCATAAAATAACTTTTCATGCTATGAGTAAATGTTGTTCTATTTCTTAGAGTTACAGAAATTCCAGAAATCAAATTCAGTCAGAAGAACGGAGAGAAGCAGACCAAACCACAACCCAATCTTAACCCAATCTTTACCCAATGGGCAGCACAGTAGCTAAGGGGTTAGCACTGCAGCCTCACAGCACCAGAATCATGGGTTAGTTTCCTGCCTCAGGCAACTATATGTGTGGAGTTTTCACATTATCCACGTGTCTGCGTGGGTTTCCTCCTGGTGGTCCAGTTTCCTTCCACAATCCAAAGATGTGCAGGTCAGATGAATTGCTAAACTGCCCATAGTGTTAGGTGTGTTAGTCAGGGATAAATGTAGGGGAATGGGTCTGGGAGGGTTACTCTTCGGAGGGTCGATGTGGACTTGTTGTGCCGAAGAGCTTGTTTCCATACTGTAGAGAATCTAAGCTAGTCTTTACCTTGGTTAAAAAAAAGGTTAAATCTAAGGTTGCAAAATCACTGATTGATCTGAATTGTACACAAATATGGAAGCTCCTTTCTTCCAGACTAAACAAGCATAGCTGTGAATCCAATTACAATACCATTCTGAACAAAACCTTTTTCCACTTGGGAAATAAATGAACAAAATCTAAAATATGATTGATAACATGCAGTAATGACATGCACCACATTTCAGCTACTCTGGACATTGAAGGTATCAAATAACAGAAAGTACACATTTTATAAATATATATAATGAATGAGATGTTTCTTTCAATAACCTTAATATTTAGATTAACCTGAAAACAGAACAATCAGAGGTAGTTACTTCAAAAAACACATTGATATAGCAAGAAAGCAGGTAAGTGGACAAGTTTAATGAGCTACATAATACTTTAATTTGTCCAAGATTAATATAGGATATTCAAGAGTACTTGACCAAAGAGTCACCAGTAGAATCATAGAAATGCAGAAGAGGCTATTTAGCCTAGCGAGTCGGCACAAATCTTCCGAAGAGCATCCCATCTGGACCGATTTCTGCACCAGAATAATTCCAGGATTGATTATTGCCCATTCTAATTGCCATACAGAGGGTCGGGGTGGTAAGACATCTTGAAAGATTGCAATCTAAACAGAGCAACTATGCTGACCAGTACAAATTAGGATGGGAGTTCCAGGATTTTGACCCAACAACATTGAAGGATTATCACAGTAATTCCAAGTCAGGATCTGCTACCCTAGACCTTCTAAGGTGGCAGAGGTCATGGGTTTGGAGGGTGCCATTGAAGGAGGCTTGTTGCAGTACATTTAATAGACAGTGAACTATGCTGTGATGGAAGAAGTGAACGGTGAAGGCAGCAGAGCTGGCACTGATCAAATGTAAAGTTTTGTCTTGGATTATGTCGAGCTCCTGAGTGTTATTGGAGCTGCACTCATCTAGGTAACTGAAAACCAGGACACAAAAGTTAAATTTGTGCCTTGTAGAAGGTGGACAGGCTTTAGGAACTCAAGCGTACTGCAGCATTCCCAGTGTAGTGACTACAACAAGGTGGATCTTATTGACTGTGAGATCCTTGATTGGGTTGTTAACCTGGGCTAATCAGGGAGCCCTGGCTGACTGATATAAACAGGAGATTCAGAACTTCCTGATTTCTGGGACTACCTCTGAGCCAGCTGCCCACAGCTGGTGTACTGTGCACTTGCAATTAAAGGGTGACTTGTTGACGGGATATTGGTCTCTGTATAGTTGTTTCATCTAGACTCTAAGCTGCTGTTGAAACCACAGCATTAATATGGCTGGTTTTGTTCTGGTCAATGGATATGATTGTCGGGGAATACACTGATGGTCATGCCACTAGATGTCAATGGGAGATGGTTAGACTCTCTTTTGTTTAGGGTGGTTATTGTCTGACAAATTTTGACAAATTTGTCATGTCTACCTATGCTGTCATGGGAGAAAATCATCTTCAAGTCGAAAAACTACAGTACCTGTATGCAAATTCACATATATCATGTAAATACATCATAGGTTTAACATGTAAAATTTCTCCATTTCTTTTGCAAGGTAAATCAGGGTGTAGAATAATCTATGTTTGGTGCTCTATTTGTTTAAATGCCTCAAGCCTTGATTTTAACCATTACAGACCATCAGGGAAAGGTTTTTGGTTTTACTCCTGTGAAATACTGCCATTTCTCTTGTCTGTGTTGGCCATCTCTTACACGCATAGTAAAATCATTATAATGGTCATCAATCAAATCTCACTCTTTAACATCCACAATAACTACAGGGCTTGCATTCCCTCACTCTGAAGGATTATAGACTTTTGCAGATGATACAATTGATATGGACAGCATATTGCGAAGAAAAAAAAACTACTATAATTTATATAATACCATTTAAGACCTTAAGAGATCCCAAAGCTCTTTACACCAATGAGGTACTTTCAAAATGTCGTCACTGTTGTACTTTAAGAAAAGCAGTAGCCAAATAGCACACAAAAATATCCCACAAACATCAGTAACATAACAGCCAGAGAATCTATTTTGGTAATGTTGCCAAAGGATAAACACCAATGGGACCGAGCCTGTTTTTGATTTGAAACTATGCTTTTGGGATCATTGCATCCATCTGAGAGGGCAGATTGGCTTCAGTGTATCTGGATTAGTGGTGCTGGAAAAGCACAGCAGTTCAGGCAGCATCCGAGGAGCAGTAAAATCGACGTTTCGGTCAAAAGCCCTTCATCAGGCTTTTGACCGAAACATCGATTTTACTGCTCCTCGGATGCTGCCTGAACAGCTGTGCTTTTCCAGCACCACTAATCCAGAATCTGGTTTCCAGCATCTGCAGTCATTGTTTTTACCTGGCTTCAGTGTATCCCCATCTCCCCACAAAAAGCACCTCCACCAGCCTAGATTCTGTCTCAAACGCCTGGGTGGAATGCCAACCAACAATCTTTTAATTCAGAGGTGAGAGCGCTGAGCTCCTAGTGCTAAAAATGTTTGTTATCAGTTTAACTGGTAAAATTATCACGAGTAATTGATGACCCATTTACACACCACCATTTTGGCTGACACAAATGAAATGTTAAAATGATTGGTATGTATCATCAGTAATTACTTTAATTAGTTTTGTTGTCCTTGAACCCCCATTCCACCCAGGGTTGGGTGGTGGCTCAGTGGCTAGCCCTATTGCCTCACAGCACCAGTCTGGGTTTGATTCCAGTCTCCGGCTACCGTCTGTAATGGTTTCCTCTGGGTGCTCCAGGTTCCTCCCACATTCCAAAGATGCGCAGGTAAGGTGAGTTGGCCATGCTAAATTGCCCATAGTGTTCAAGGATGTGTAGGTTAGGTGTATTAGTCAGGGGTAAATATAGGGTGGGGGAAATCGGTCTGGGTGGGTTACTTAAAAGAAAAAGCAAAGAAAAAAGGGGTGGCACGGTGGCTCAGTGGTTAGCACTACTGCCTCACAGTGCCAGGGACCCAGATTTGATTCCAGCCTCAGGCTGTGTGGAGTTTGCACATTCTCCCTGTGTCTATATGGGTTTCCTCCGGGTGCTCCGGTTTTCTCCCACAATCCAAAGATGTGCAGGTTAGGTGAATTGGCCATGCTAAATTGCCCATAGTGTTAAGTGCATTAGTCAGAGGGAAATAAATGGTAGGGGAATGGGTCTGGGTGGGTTATTCTTCAGAGAGTCAATGTGGACTTGTTGGGTCAAAGGGCCTGGTTCCATACTGCAGGGAATCTAATCTAATCTAATCCACATTCCAGGAGCTGTTCAAGCAAACAATCCCAATAGATTAATTACATCCAAGAGGCACCCACAGTTCTTCCAGACAAAGCTATGTTGGAGTGTCTTTGAAACTGTTGAAGCATTCATTGAACATCACAGAACATCAACTTTAATACTGCATGATTAATGATATCTGATACTAAAAGCATCACATTGCAAGGAAAGGCAAAACTTTTATTGGGGACTATTTCTGTCGTTCAGTTGGGGAAAATCTGGAACTTATGAACAAAGTATTTGTTTAATCTTATTCTATGAAACATTGCAGTTCTTAGAATATAAACATCGGATATTGGTAATATTTAATGGAAGTGATAGGGGTCACACCTACAGATTGAGGACCCCAGGAGCAGAGTTATTGGCCAACCAAAAGGTAGCAGCCCTCTTGAACAACAGCTCCACTGGCATCCACTGGCTGCTGCCGATACTAAGGTTCAAGATTATTCTGGATGCCAAGCAGCAGGGGAATGAGGGCAGGAGAAAGGTTATATGACCAGAAGACCATAAGACATAGGAGCAGAAATTAGGCCATTCAGCCCGTTGAGTCTGCTCTGCCATTCAATCATGGCTGATAAGTTTCTCAACCTTATTCTCCCACTTTCTCCCCATAACCCTTGATCCCATTTACAATTAAGAACCTATCACCTCCGTCTTAATTATATTCCATGATGTGGTAATTGAGGACAGCAAGATGAGGGGGCAGACTCTCAGTGGGCCCCACACATCCCCAACCCAGGTATCTTGTTCAGATACTGAGTGCCTCTGAATGAGGGACATCAGAGGAGCGGCCAGTGCAATGCTGCCCACAGTTGTCCTCCCCGCATGGCAAGGTCCCATCTGCATTGGTCAGGATGAGGTCCTCCCTATGGGTAGTAAGTAGGGCTTGGTGGCAGGTAAACTTATTCAGGCAGGAGACCGATGGCTGTGGGCCCCACTACCTTCCTGTCTCCACCTCAACCAAGTTTGTGGCATGAAGCCCTATGATGGGTAAAGATGCCCAATGAAGAGTGTCACCCTCTCCTGGGGAACATGCCAAGTTAAGCCCCTGCTTTTTCTTCCCTTTTCTGCAGTTCTTCTTCCCCCCACCCCCAAAACCTTTAACTTTTTAAACTTGACTGGCGAGAATGGAGAATGGAGGCGATTCCGAGTTCAGCCTGCCGTGGATGACAAGCCAGAGACGATGGCAGCAAGGGAAGCAGGCCCTGGAGTCGAGCTGTGGACCAGCGCCCAGAGTAGGAGGCAGTCCGAGCCCAGGCCGGCCTGGGAGATGAGTCCTGCAGGTGATTTTGGGCACGTGGAGCATTGAAGCTTTCACTTCTGAAGCCTGGCAGGCACTGACTCAGTGGAAACAAGTATTATTTAAGTACTTCATAAAGTTACCTTTTATTCTTATTCTGAACTTTGAGTAATTAAAGTACGTTTTAAAAACTTTGCATTCCTATGCTTGATTTTTTAAAAAACTTTTTCTGTTCTGTAACGAAAACTTATAGTTTCTGTGCCTCGATACCCAATGCCTAAGATGGCACAAAGTAGCAACATTGCAAACTTTTCACTGTGCTCATTCAAATGCACGTAAAAATAAGTGTTATTCTAGATGGGGGTCACTCATTTCACAAGCACTCAGTGCCCATTCGACAAACTTACCGAGGAAAGGAATTGCTGCGAATAACTACCCTCTTCCTGGCCACCAGCCACCCTTCCCCATGACCCTGATCTTGTGAAACCACTTCTGCCATCCCCTCCTCTGTGGCTGGGATTCAGCATCGCTCCTAAGTGCATTTGGTACCAACATCAACCACTGCCTCCCCTATTCAGGAGAGCTGCAGGCCTCTCAGCAAGAGGAACCTATTCAACTGAGATTCTCAATGGTCAGGAAAGGCCTGAAACTGGCTGTCCCGCTGACTGAGTGGAATAAGATGCAGCAGGATACCTGACCAAAGGGAAGGTAGCTCTTCCACTGTCTCCATTGGACTATGATCCACTTTTGCAGTTTTCATTGGTGGTTTGAGCCCCATGTTCCTTGTGTGTAGCTCAAGTAAAACGGTGCGTGCAGAGGAAACTGATCATCTGTTGATAAAATTGAACTTTCCTCTTAAACTTATCTGAAAGCTGAATAAGGTGTAAAGATCAGCCTGTTAGACAATGTCATTTTTTCAGTAAAACTAAGAAAGAATACTTGTGGGGAATATGTTCACAGGAGACTGTCAAGTATTTAACACTGATAGAGAAATTGCAAATATGCATAAAAACCATAGATTTACAACTTAGTTATAAACAATTCTGTTTTTTCCATAAACAGTTAAGTGGCCAAGCATAAAGGAAGAACAACTCCTGTCACTGCTATTATCTTTGTATGTTTAACATACAAGGGCCTTTTGCTACTTTGACGAGGAGTTATCACTCATTCCAAACAGATTAACATATATTAAAATATAGACAGGAAGTTAGTACAAAGATTAATATCAATAATATAATTTTGCTACCAGTGAGGACAAGCCACAGAAAGGGCACAATGTTGAAGGGAATGAGATAAAGCATGGTGAGGGGGATTAGAATGATATATTTTCCATTTGAGAGGTCAGCTTCCAGCTCAAAGCAAAGGTCGACTGGGAAGACACCAACGAAATCCTTCATACAGACAGCCTAGAAGCTGTCCTCTACATCAGCCTGATGGACTCCCAAGCTGACTGTGTTAGATAACACTTTTGGTGATGAACATTTTGAGGGGTGCTGAGGTAATAAGTCAATATTGAAATATTCAGAATCAACTGTAGCCACCATTTCCAGTCTGGTTACTGCACAAATCAATATTTTTAATTAAAGAGTGTGAAGCACAATTACTGAGACCGAGTCGGAATATATTTTCTGTCTGCTGTTTCTCCTTTATGGATGCTTAATGTTCTGGTACTGAAGTGTTTTGCACAATATTTACTGGTTAACATTAGGATCAGGAGGCCATTCACCTCCTTTAGTCTCATCACTAATCTCTCTTCCACTCCGTTTAACCGCTTTCGCTTTGTAAAACCTTTTCTTACAAAAAAAAACGCTCTCAGTTTTTGAAGGTCCACTTGTGCATAGACCCAGGGCATTGGTGAAGCCGGTTCCAGATTTCAGCAATCATTGATGTGAAAATTATCTTAAGAAATAAACATGCACTAATCGTTTTAATGTATAATAATTCTGTTATTAAAACAGAAGTATAAAATATTAAGAAAAGTACTACAAAAGGCACAAAAAGCACCTAACACCAGGTCTTAACTGTCCCTTTGGAAAAGAGATTCCCTAAAACATTAGTTCTCACTACAATATTAAAGCAATGAGCTAGCAGTTATTTACCACTTCAATCAGTTTTCAGTTGTACTTTCCAGGACAAAAGGCTTTCTGAAATGATGTCCCTCTTCTTCGAGTTCAGGGTTACAAAAAGACACACAAAAGACAGAGTGGAAGTTATCGTTGTTGTAGCATTATTCATGCTGGTATAAAACATCTTCAGTCAACATTTATGCGAGAAAAATAGCCCTAATAATTTGCAGAATTATTGGCATTGTCAGATTCGTACTGAAAATTGAAAGTTGCTTTTGTATTCCCTCCACATGTGCCTTTGGTAATACTAACAGACAGAGGCCTGACAACCCAGATATTTCAACAACTTCTTTTCACAATTTCTCGTTTCACTTCACAGCATGGCATTTACAACGATTGTGAAGCAATTCCACATTCTGTTAGGTTTTCTCATCTTCTCAGAATTCCTCCAAAATTATTGCTCGGCATGAAATAACTGGGAAGATCCTCCTACATTTGACCGATTCCAGTGGCTTAGATTTAAGAAGCACTGAACAATTCACAATTCATTTCAGAATTCAGAGGACCCACATGAAAGCTGAACAAGCTTCCACACCCAGTGCAAGGATTTTCAAAGCATGGCACAGAATAGTTGGCACCAAAATAAATTTAAATTTAAACGCCGTGTGTGCAGGGGAAGAACCAAACATTATTGTGGATAATGTTTGGATATTCACCTGAGCAACTTAACCTGCTGTTTTCTTATAGCACAGAGGGTGGTTGTTCAGGTTTTCGACTTGCTGTGTAAAACGATGGCTCTGAAATGGTTAATGCCAAACTGCATTAAGTCTCCCCCCACTTCATTAATATCATTTGGACTGGAGTAGAGTCATCGAATCATAGAGATGTACAACACAGAAACAGACCCTTTGGTCCAACTCGTCCATGCCGACCAGATATCCCAACCCAATCTCGTCTCACCTGCCAGCACCCGACCCATATCCCTCTCACTCTCAAAGAAACAGATCCAGCATGAAAGTTTGTCTGTAGTATTATTAACAATGTCCATAAAACCAATGTAATTTGTGCCCGATTGTTATAATGCAATAAACTACATCTTGTTTAAGAAAGTAGCATCTTCTCATTATACTATTGTGTGCATTTGACCCTAAACAGGCCCATAGATCCAAACCAGGAGAAAAAAGGGTGGCATATCTATCTTACTTTAACCAAGAGACCAAGCTATTCCATACAACATGATGCCAGCAGTGCTCATCTGAAGACTTAATTCACCCTCACAATTGTAACAGGGCAGGCAGCAGCAATACGGATTCAATTCCAGGAAGTCCAGAAAAAAAAATTAGCCATCTTGAAAATCAAATTTGAACAGATAGTCAGCAGAAGGAGCTAAACAATCCAGCCTCCTGCAGCAGACAAACTCATGGGAAGATTCAGTATGGGAGAATGTACACTCAATGCTAAAATCATTTCAGACTTGGTAGAAGCGCAAAAGCAAATGTGATGCAAAAGCTACACAGAGCTGGAACACTAATCAATACAGACAGGAGATTATAAAGGATATCAGAACCATATGAACAAGTTTCACTATTTTGCAGCACTGGGAACATCACAGAGATAAATTGAAATTTAGATGCACAAATAGGCTAACTGAAAAAAATGTAAGCACATTATTGGGACCCCAACAACAGCAAGAGATCCCCAACTGAAGCTGCAAATGGTGTGGGAAGAATTTATTAAGGTTACAGAAACCCAAACTCATTTGAGAAGCCATCAAACAAACAGGGAACTTTTATTAAAATTGTAAGGCAATAGTCACTCTGAGAAATGTGCTCATAGCAAGAATTATCTGAGAAAAGCTATTAAGCAAATTAAACTCATCTTTAACTAATAAATTAATTAACTAAGTAAGGATGGCTGGTCAGGTGGTGTGCTCTAGCTGTGTGACGTGGGTGCTGGCTGATCCCATTGTGAACAGAAGTGACCATATCTGCAGCAAGTGTTGGTTGTTGGAGGAATTCCGTCTCAGAAATGATGAGCTAGAATCTGAGCTTTAAACACTGCGGCATATTTGGGAGAGGGAGAATTATCTGGATCCTGTGTTTCAGGAGAAAATCACACCTGGTAGATTAAGTATCACAATTTTGGTCAGTGGCCGGGGACAGCAGGGTGTGACTGCAAGGGAGGCAGGTAGAGGAGCCTCAGCTCTTGACCTTGTCCAACAGGTACGAGGTATTTACTCCCTGTGAGGATAAGGAACAGAGTTGCAAGTAGGATGAGCCAGCTGACCATGGCAACGTGGTATAGGAGACCATTCAAAAGGGGACAGCAAAAAGACAGGTGGCAGTTGTAGGGGATTCTGCAATTAGGGGAAATAGATGGTATCCTTTGTAAGCAGGATTGAGAGTCCCACATGGTGTGTTGCCTGCACAGTGCCAGGGTGCAGGACATCTTTGACTGGCTTGAAAGTCTTTGGACAGGAAGGGGGTTGCTGTGGTCCATGTCGAGAAAAGCAACATCACAAAACTAGGAAATAGGGCCTGTTTGGGGATTACCAGGAACTCAATCAAATTAAAAAACAGGTCCTCAGTGGTCATAATCTCTGGATTACTGCCCGAGCCACGTGCAAATTGGCACTGGGATGTGAGGATAAGGGAAGTAAACATGTGGCTAAAGGAGTGGTACAGGAAAGAGGGGTTCCTTTTCATGGGGCACTGGCTTCAGTACTGGAACAGAATGGATCTGTATCACTGGGACGGTCTCCACCTGAACTGAGCTGGGACCAGTGTTCTAGCCAAAAGTGTAATCAGGTGATCAAGAGCAAGTGGGAGGAAAGGAAAGTGAAAACTCCAAGACGTATAATGACCAATGGGAAGCAAAGCAAAGGTTAACATCTGTGGGGTGGATTCAACTACATTGAAACATATGTAAAAAATGAAAAGACAGGAGAACTCAGGAGCGGCTACTAATGTCTCTGCAACACAAAGGGAGTAGAACATATTTATGTACTTCATATTTAAGATTTTTCACTCGAACATCTTGATTTCACGCTTATTCAATTATTTATTACCTGTTGGAGAGATTTGGGTGCCATTGGCTAGACCAGCATTTATTGCCCGCTCCTAATTATCCAGCAGGCAATTAAGAGTCAAGCACTTTGCTCTGGATCTGGCAGACACGTCAGCCAGACTAGGCATACTCAGCAGATTTCCTTCAATAGTGAACCAGATGGATTTATAGGTCAATCAATAATGACTACATTGGTCGCCATTAGACTGGCTTTTTTTCCTGAATTCAAGAGCTATTTTAATTAAATTCAAACTCCATCAATTTGGAATGTCAATATGGGATTCAAGCCCATATTCCCAGAACACTAAACTGGAGCTGTGATTGCGAGCACAGTGACTTTACTACTCAGCACTGCCACTGCAGAAGGCATTCAAATCAGTTACAATTGACAGTGACTGAACCAATAAAAAGCAGTATTTATACCAAACTTGTTCAAAGACATGCCAATCGGGTAACAAATAGTCAAGGAACAGCCAGTTATGGAACAACAGGTCAATGAAATGTTAATAGTTGAATGACTGATCAAGACATTAACTGTAGGAGCTTGCATTGGGCTTATAGACTCCGATAGACCTTCTCAAAAAAACATATTGAGATTACCCATATTGACATAAGAAATTTGTTTCATATTATCAACAGGATGGAAATGTAACTACCCAGGGCTGCCATAGATGCCTTCCATTCCTATCAAAACTACAGTGAATTCACATGACAAAGTGATGGAAAAGATAATGAACAACATGACCCATTTGAGTTTACTGATGATTCTTTACCTAGGTTTAGCAGGCAGCAACATGGTCTTGGTGATCAAGTCAGTAGGACAAACAACAAAAGTCCAAAAGGAACATTTCAATTCTTCAATTTCCAAGGAAGAATTATCAGAGACAATTACCCCATGACAGAGATTACGTTAAGTAACCAGCAATCCTCAGGGGTATAACTGAAGAAGTGAATGTGTTGGGTTTACCAGGAGAGCAAACACAGGGATTTAATGTAAGCATCCAATTAAATCAACAAGTTCAGTCTCTAAATACTTCAGTAGAACTTGGCTGGCAGCTTAAAATTAGAAATGTGTTTACTCCCAGTGAAGATGGGCTGCAGACAACTCCAAGGAAGCCAACACCGAGGTGGGATGATCAACTTCCACAGAGCCAGGTCATGGATAAGTAGAAACTGTCTGAGATCTGGAGTATTTCAAGGAATAAAGTTCCTGTTTTAACAAAACAGCCATTTTCCATGAAGGACATGCATGAGATTAAAATATCCCCAAGATAATGGTAACGGGGCAATTACCTATTTCAGCAAAGTCCTCTGCAGGAGGAAATCAAGATCTACAAATGAGGTAATGAGCCAATTTCCTGTTCGTGAGAAGAAAACCATTGAGATAAAAGCTCTTCCAGTTTAAAAGTACTGTCAGACCTCACAAGTCAATAACAGCAAATCAAAGTCAACAGTCCTCAAGGCAAAGCCCTACCCAGTTTCCAAGTCCAAAGTAAATACATTTTGGTAAAATAGTGAAACCTGTGGACTGCCTGAATTTGTGAAGTCAGAGGTTTATGGGCGATGAAGATAATGTTCAATGGGGAATTATATTTAAAATTTAAATTGCAGGAAAAGAGAAAGAATTGTCTGGTCATACAGAATTTGAACACTGTTGAAAGAAAATACATTCATTTGAAACTTTTCCTCTTAGTCTCATCAGAAAAGTGTACACGAATATTATTTTAAAGAGAAAGAAAAGTTTCAGAGGTGATTTACAAGGTAATGGTTCCAGAATGGTTAATACCAAAGGCTGCATTTAGCTCTACTAAATCAAATGATATTACAAAGGCTGGGCTAGGGGAAGGCAGGAAATGGTGGTGTTGTCACTGGACTAGTAATCCAGAGGCCCAGGCTAATGCTCTGGGGAGCAGGAGTTCAAAGCTAGTCTCAGTAGTATGCATTATTGTAACAATCCACCTGGTTTACTAATGTTTGTGGAGAAGGAAAAGTACCATTCCCTCAGGTTGGTCATTCATGTAACTTCCAATGCATTGCAATGTGACTGACACTTAATTACTCTCTGGAATGACCTTGCAAGCCTTCAAGAGCAATTTGCAATGAGCTACCAATGCTAGGCTAGCTAGCAATCCCCACATTCAATGAAAAAATAAAACAGCACAGCTCTGGACGTCAAGGAAGACAAATGGCTTTTCTCATAACCTCAGCAATGGTATCTATCATACCAGTGTAATTTTATACCTGATTGCTATTGTAGATTTGCAATCTGGGCAAGGGTAACATAGACAGCAGCTCACTGGAGGGAAACTTGCTGCAAAGTACTGAGATGAGAACTAAAATGTGGTAGGTTACAGGAGAAGGCTGATTGTTATGAGAATGAACACCTAAGCAATGGCGGACATGCCAGAAAGCCTAAATTCAATGCCAAGGAGCATGGAAGAGTCTTGCACTAACTGACGCAGGACACTACACTGAGCTTGCAGCTCAACCTCACCCTTGCAGGCTAAGCCATGATGCAGAGTCTGATAGCTGATGGCCAACCAATACTAGTGTTCAAAGAAGCTTACAGAATGTCATTGCCATGTGGCAATTACAGATTACAAGCATCACTGAGCCGCATCCAGGGAAGTTGCTGTAACTCCAAGGAAAGTAAAGCTACTGTCTTCTCGAACATTTTTAACATTCAAACTTCAGATTTTGGCAGAATATCATTTTAAATAGTCCTTGCATAGCGTAAATCATTTATATTTAATAAGAAATTATTCTTGTGTGAGCACATTCACCGACTAAAGTTGTGCATATATGCATATATGAACATGAAGGTATTGAAACAAAACAGGAATACCTTTTCAGAAAATACTTCACAACCAAAATTAATTACATTATTAATTCTATTTAAAAGAACTTGATTTACTTCTCTTTTTTTGTTGTCAAAGTATTACCACAGTCCAGTTACAGAAGTACACATTTAAAACAGACCCTGTAATTTTCACTTTTAGAAATACATTGGATCCAATTCTGTTTTCAATAAAGTCAACTTTAAATATGATTGACATTTAAGATTTTGTTTTGTCTAAGATTGCACATTCCTGTTTGTGTTCTCTGGGTGAGTACAGAGGATTTGTTAATATGCAGAAATAACTGCCATAAAATCTAATAAAATCTAATCTCATTTCGTATTGAACTACTTCAGGCAATCAACAAGTTACCCACAAGAAAAGCTG
This sequence comes from Chiloscyllium plagiosum, assembly GCF_037043375.1. Taxonomy (NCBI): domain Eukaryota; kingdom Metazoa; phylum Chordata; class Chondrichthyes; order Orectolobiformes; family Hemiscylliidae; genus Chiloscyllium; species Chiloscyllium plagiosum. The sequence goes on from NW_028270139.1 coordinate 31,971,824, forward strand.
TACCTGATAATTAAGCCATGACCGGTGCCAATGGGTCTTACACCATGCAATAACATTATTAATCTGGGCTGGAATTACCAATACATTAAGCGTATTTATTCACCAGAAACCAAATAAACCAGTTCAAAAGGCTGAGGAATTTCAAATGCACATTCTGTCCAGCACAAATCAATTTTCTGAGATCTTTTGCGCTGGTTTAAAACATTATGCTCCTCCTACAGACACCAGATTGAATTAATCACCATCATACGTTTCAACTCATTCTACCTGTTCATGGGTGTTCAGGAAAGCTCCTAAAATGATTCTCAATGTTTTAGGCACAACAGCACTAAACAGACATTTTAAAAACTCTTAAATATTGAAAAAGTATTCAATTTACTAAGGAACTGACAGCAGTATACCAATGAAATAAGTCGATGCTCTTGTACAGATTTTAAAAATGGTTTTCAACATTTTAGAAATAAGATATTCACATGTATTGGATTAGTCATTATTAATAAAGCTCTACTGAGTATCTGGACTTAAATATACTCAGGATTAATTCTTATTACTCATTTTGTTTCTTAACAGAAACAAAGAATTAAGATTTTAAGGTGCTGCCTGATTGCACTGGTTCATGCAAGATTTTATACTTGGTAACACACAAATATTTGGGCAGAAACTTGGGCAAACATTTCAATTCAGAAAACTTGCTTAATTTAGGAGTGTCATTTACACCCAGTTTACTAACCAATTACAAATCAGAAGCTTTATGAGAAGTTCCAGCTAAATGGCTGGAGTGTAAATGAAGGAATTAAGTAGGTAGCATTATCCAGATATCACATTGTTAGAGGTTGACAGATATTATGAAGTTGGAGGCATGTACTATACTAAGAGAGAGTGAAAGCTGGCAAGGACCTAGTAAAGCACAGAGGGTGCTGAAATATTTAAATATGTAACATTTGGCTGTGAAACAAATAGCTCAGCTGAGTTGCTATGTCCCACAACAATTCGAATTGAGGCAGTTTAAATTATGCCCCAAGACACTAAAACCCAATCAAAATTGAATTTTACTGTTTTTAAGACATTAAACCAATAAGACAATCTGATATTTTGGGGTATAAATATCAGGCATTTTGAATAGTTTGCAAGAGAGAGAGGCAAAGAGCACCAACACAGACTGCCCGCAGACCCGCTCTCTGAAAGGTACCTTTATCAGAGAAGATGAAAGAGATTTCTGAGTTTCTAACACTAAATGGGCTATATCAGTTTGAAGTGATGCCATTTGGAATGAAGAATGCACCTGCCACATGCCAAAGACTCATGAACAGAGTTGTGACTGGGTTAACAAACTGTGCAGTCTATTTGGATGATGTAGTGATCTTTAGTGAGTCTTAGAAAGATCACATGGTACAGCTGGCAAAGCTCTTTGGACAATTAAGAGAAGCAAAACTAGTAATAAATTTAAACAAAACTGAATTTGTGAAAGCAGAGGTGACATTCTTGGGACATAATATCGGTCATGGAAGGTTGACCTTAAGGAATGCAAGACGAAGGCCATTGAGGAATTTTCACAGCCAAACTCAAAGAAAGAGGTGCTTCAATTTTTGGGACTAAGTGGATTGTACCAGAAGTCTGTTCCAAACTTCAGCAGCATAGTAGCACCGTTATCAGATTTGCTGAAGAAAAACACAAGATTTCGGTGGACAGAACAATGCCAGGAGGCATTTGACCAATTAAATGCAATAATAACCACTGCACCAGTTTCAGTTACACCAAATTTTTTGAAACTCTTCAAAGTTACAATTGATGCTAGTGACATAGGAGTTGGTGCTTACTGCTACAGGATGATGATGATGGAAGTGAACTGCCAGTGGTTCCTTTTCAAAGAAACTCAATATCCAGCAAAGGAAATACTCTACAATCAAAAGAGAACCACTGAGTTTGGCACCGGTTTTACAACGTTTTAATGTGTATATCATGAACAATGATCGGAGACGTTTGTATACACTGATCACAATCTGCTTACATTCTTGGAATGCTTTAAAGACAAGAATATGGGAGCATTTTGTTGCAGTCTTATGTTACAGACTTTTAATTTACAAATCATACATGTTGCAGGTCATAAGAATATAATAGCAAATGTGTTATCGCAGATTTAACCGATACAATATAGATGAGATTGAAGAGATACCAACGTTTGTTTATATATATATATATATATATATATAAATAAATATATATATATATAAATATATATATATGTGTGTGTGTGTGTGTGTGTGTAAGTTAATATGAACTTAGATTAAAGTCCTATGCGTGGCATTGTAATGTGGTTAAGAAATAGAAAAACAATGAAGCCAACTTTTCATTATGATGGTTCATTTTTTTCTTAGGGGAGAGGTGTTATGAAGTTGTAGGCGTGTACTACATCATTAAGAGGGAGTGAAAGCTGGCAATGACCTAGCAAAGCACAGTGTGCTGAAAAATTTAAAAAATGTAACATTTAGTTGTCAAACAAATAGCTCAGCTGAGTTGCTGTGTCCCAAAACAATTCGAATTGTGCCAGTTTAAATTATGCCCCAAGATACTAAAACCCAATTAAGTTTGAATTTTACTGTTTTGACAACATCAAACCATTTGAGACAATTGGTGTTTTGGGGTATAAAAATCAGGCATTTTGAACAGTTAGCCAGGGAGTCATGAACGGCACTAATACAGACTGCCCACAGACCTGCTCTCTGAAAAGGTACCTTTATCTATGAAAGACGTGTGTCGCAACAGCTGGTTGGTTTTGTAACTTGATTTTTTTTGTAATCATAATCGGGGTTTTTATCACTTCACTATACTGTTGTAGAGTGGGAGGTAGATAAATCAATCAGGCAAAGGAGGCTTACAGTGTAGATAGATGTTGTTAAATGTTCTCTTCTTAGAGTTAGAGAATAAATTGTTAATTTTTTTCTTTAATAGTGGAATTTGGATAGTCTTTTGTCACTCATACTTTAACAGATTACAAGGCGAGATGAGCTTTTCTGTGTGTCTGGTTTAAATTAGCAGAAGGGTTTACCCCGTGTCGTAACTATAGGTGCTTTGAATCTTCTTCCCTGGCAACCTTTCAGGATCGAGGATGAGGAGTTGGTTTTGTGAGCTTTGAGATGGTTCATAAGTCCTCTGCACATTCTAAGTCATGCAGGGCAGCTGATACCTAGAGGTTGAGTTTGATGAATTGTTTTCTAGTCATGTGCACATTCCACAACACCTAACTAGTGTCTCTGTATATTCCCAACAAACTCAGAAGCAGCCATGGTAGGATTCTGTGACAGGCAGTCAGCATCATTGGGGAGAGCAGGGAGGGAGAGAATTGGATGGCCAGCAGTCAGGCAGAACCATATTCACTGGAATTGACTGGAATAGCAATTTTTTATGCTACCGCGAAAGGAGTTAGCTGTATTGAGAGGTTCACTTAAGTGTTTAAAATCTTTTCTATTCTGAAATTTCAACAAAGTTTATAAATTAGTGAGAGAGTTAATAAAATCTGTAAAAGGTACATAAGTGAATAATATAACTACATGATTAAAACTGATTAACAAAGATGTGTCAAGACTTGAGCATGTAGAAGCTCCTGGATAGCATTGTGGGCCATTGTGCAGGCAATGATTGAAGTTTGAGCAGTTTTGGCAGAACTACAGATGGTGGTGCATCGGGGAGAGAAATGTTACCTTGATGTTTTGCACCATTTATGATAGCATGTGCTGATTTGGTCAGCGGTCATGGATAGGAGAGTGTGACTGTGAAGGCAAGGATCCAGATGGCTGGAGTGTCAACCCTGCAATGATCCAATAAATCTGAGGGTCTTTCAGCCTGTTTGAATGAGATCAAGGGCAACAGGATGGATGTGCAAACTGATCTGGCAATGTGGCATATGAAGCCATTCAAAGGCGGGGGGGGGGGGGGGGGGAGGGGGGCTCAAAACAAGTAATGTGGAGTAGCAGGTGTTGGCCTATTGAAGGGGATGGAAACCATTCTTTGCATGAAAGAGCTGGAGTCCAAATGACAGTGTTGGCAATCAGGTGCCACGATTTAGACATCTGCTCAGGGAACAGAAGCAAACTACAGTTGGGGTGAAAAGAGGTTCTGCTTGGAGACCATGAGAAGCTTGGCATTCAATTGAAAAGCAGAACATCGAAGGTTATAATCTCTCAATTATTACCTAAGTTACATGCAGATTGGCATGGGGTATATAAAATTAATAAGGTGGCTCAAAGTCCAGTAGAAATCGATTCCAGTTTGTAAGCCACTGATACCAGGAGCAGTTCGTTGGAGAGGAGGTTCAAAGGTGACTTAATCAAGGCATATAAGATAATTAGAGGGTTAGATAGGATGGACAGTGAGAGCCTCTTTCCTCAGACAGTGAAGGTTAACATGAGGGGACATAGCATTAAATTGAGGGGTGGTAAACTTAGGATAGATATCAGGGGTAGTTTCTTTATTCAGAAAGTAGTAGGGGCGTGGAACAGCCTGCATGCAATAGTAGTAGACTTGCCGACGTTAAGGGCATTTAAATGGGCTTTGGACATACGGATAATAATGGAATGGTGCAGGTTGGATGGGCACCAGATTATTTTCACAGGTCGGTGCAACATCGAGGACCAAAGGGCCTGTACTGCGCTGTAACGTTCTATGTTCTGTGTACCAGGGAATGTGATGGCTGTACCATTGGGATAGTCTATGCTTGGACCATTCTGGGGCCAGTATTCTTTCCAACTGGATAACTGGGGAAGTAGATAAGGTTTACACTAAAGAATGGGGACAAGGAATCAAAAGTAGAGAGATATGGTATTTCGAAAAGTAGAGACAAGGTAAGAAAGAAAATAGGAATATGGGAAATGAGCGACTTAAAAGAGCAAGGAAGAGCAAGAGAAAAACTAGTAATTTGGAAGTATCAAGGCTAAATGTTAAGATGATAACAAAAAGACAATGCTAAAGGCTCTATACTTGCATGTGTATAATACATTAAAATGTAAACAAATTGATAATGGACATTGAGGTAGAAAACATGATCCGCTCACCATGACATAGACATGGCTTCAGTTGACAACTGAATACTGAGGAATATATAGCTCTTAGGAAAAATTGGAAGCTTGGTTGAGGTAGATAGTACTCTTAATCATGGACGGCAATTGTGCAATTTGTTAGAGTTGATCTTGGATCAGGTGATCAGAAAATAGAGTCTGTATAAGTGGAGAGGAGGAATAGTGGGGGAAGTTACTAGTGGGAGTGGTGCACAGGCCCTGCATCAGTAACCACACTATGGGACAAATTCACAAGAAATAATATTGGGTGCCTATGATAATGGGGCTGCAGTAATAGTTGACATTAGTCAATATATTAACTAGAAAAATCATACTGGCAGTTCTGAGGAAACGCTAACTCGGATTTCTCTTCACAGAGGCTGCCAGATCTGCTGAGCTCTTCCAGCAACTTCTGTTTTTGTTGGTGATTTACAGCATCCACAGTTATTGTGGTTTTTATTTGCTCTAATTGGAACTCAGTTGTGGAAGAAAAATCCCAAGAGGACAATGGAAACACTTAAAGGATTTTCTCAACGCATCCCAAAGAAGCCAAAAATCTCAACTCATGAAGCCTCTGGATTCTGATCAACTAAAATGGAGGATGCTCATTCAGAAAAGCACTGAACACACAAACATGAAGTTGGAGCAGAAGTAGGCCATATTGTTCCTCAAGCCTGCTTTGCCATTCATTAAAAGTATGGCCAATCTGTTTTTGCTTCAAATGTCACATTCACATCGACATCAAATAACTCCTGATCTCCCTGACTAACTAGAATCTGCCCATCTCCATCATGAAAACAGTCACTCATGGCACCTCACTGCCTACGGAGGCAGAGAACTCTAAGCCTCAGGGAAAAAAAAACATCTCTGACTTGAAAGGACCACCCTGAGTTTTAAAACAGTGCTCCCTGGTTTTGAAGTCACCCACATAATTTCCACATCCACCTTTTTTAGACCAGTCAGGATCTTGCATATTTCAATCAAGTCACCTCTCACTCTTCTAAACTCCAGTGGAAACAAGCCCAGTCTGCCCAACCTGTCTTCATAAGACAGTCTATTAAATCTAGCTCGAGAGGATAGTGCTGGAAAAGCACAGCGAGTCAGGCAGCATTAGAGGAGCAGGAGAATCGACGTTACAGGCAAAAGCCCTTCATTAGGAATCTGCCTCTCTCTCTACAAGGATCTCAGTGAGTCCCTCTCTCACTGCATCCCCCAGGTCATCTTCTTGGCCCTCAAGCTCTTCAGCCACATCCTGAAGCAGACTCGCTACCACAGCCACATCTCTTTCTTCAGTGCCTGCCTACAGAACCGACTCATCCCACATGGACGCCGGACTACATTCAGACCAACACAATTAGGACTTGAACAGGACAACCAGTACCTATTACAAATTCAAAACCTCCAGAAACAATTTTCCTTCTGGATCATCTGGTCCACACTCACAGACATGCGCCACAACCTAATCTCCCTGCAATCAGCCCTGCCTCAGCTCAGGGGCACACTCTCTCAGAACTGCAAAGGACCTCTGCTCTTAATTCTAGGTACCAATCCAATAAACCACCTCGAATGCATTTACCTCTTCCTTAAGTAAGGAGACCAAAAGAATCCACAGTACTCAGTTTATACTGTAATGATGGATATGAGCTTCACTGGCCAGGCCAGCATTTATTACCCATCCGTAATTGTCCAGAGAACAGTTCAGAGTCAACCACAATGCTTGACCAAAGGACCAAGGAAAGATGGCGGTTTCCTTTCCTGAATGATATCAGTGAACTAGATGTGTATCCTGGTCATCATTAGACTCCAAATTCCAAATTATTTTCTATTGAAGCCCAATTCCACCATCTGCCATGGCAGCATTTGAACCCAGGTCCCTGGATTATCTGGTGATAACACCACTAGGCAATTGCCTCTCCTCTTGATTATGAGCTGTACTTGTATATTGACTTTTTTCTTACAATTTCTCTGCAACTCAGATTTCTGCAGTCATTCTATGTGTATAGAATTTTTTTTAATCTTCCAGCCAAAGCGAACAAGTTCACATTTTCCCACGTTATATTCCATGTGCTTTACTCAACCTATCAACCCCATTTTCAACTTCCTGAACAGTTTCCCACAATGTAGTTTTATCTGTGAATTTAGCCATAGTATCGTCCTTTTCCACATCTAAGTCATTGATGTAAACTGTAAAATGCTGGGGCCCCAGTACAGATCCACCTGTCACATCCTGCCAAATATAGACTCATTTATATACTTTTTTTTAAACCAGCCATCCAATTTTTATCCTTGCTAATATGTTACCACCTATAACACAAGTTTTTATTGTCCACAATAACATATCATGTGGCACCTTGTCAAATACCTTTTGGAAATCCAAGTATATTGTGGGCAGCACGGTGGCACAGTGGTTAGCACTGCTGCCTCACAGCGCCAGAGACCCGGGTTCAATTCCCGCCTCAGGCGACTGTCTGTGTGGAGTTTGCACGTTCTCCCCGTGTCTGCGTGGGTTTCCTCCGGGTGCTCCGGTTTCCTCCCACAGTCCAAAGATGTGCAGGTCAGGTGAATTGGCCATGCTAAATTGCCCCTAGTGTTAGGTAAGGGGTAAATGTAGGGGTATGGGTGGGTTACGCTTCGGCGGGTCGGTGTGGACTTGTTGGGCCGAAGGGCCTGTTTCCACACTGTAATGTAATGTAATGTAATCTAATCTAAATCTAATTATTCCTAAAGGGACATTTCCCTTTATCCACAAGATTTAAGACTAGAAAACATAGGATCAAAAGTGGGCCATTTGAATCATTGAGTTTGTTCCACCATTTGGTTCCTTTGCTACTTAAAATCTATCTCATCATTGAAAATGCTTAATGACCTAACTCCTATAATCTTATGCAGTCCCAATGCATTCACTCAATGGACATTGGGGGACTTGCTGTACAGGATACTATACAAAAAACAAACACTTGCTCTATTCTGGCATGGATGGGAATGATCACTCCTTTAAAGGCACACTGCTTGACCAAAGGACCAAGAATTAAGGAAAGATAGGTCCATTGACAGTCACCTCCCAGCCAGTACTTCAGATTATCAGCATTCAAGGAATTATTTGCTTTTTGTTTATGAAACAATTGTAACACAATTACTCAAAAATGTCACATACCTTTTTATGACTCTTTAGCACAGAGGGAGTCACAAAGGCTTTGTCACATAGGTCACACTTATATTTCTTGTGCCCATCGTGCACCACTTGAATGTGAACATTTAAAGTATCCTTCCTCTTGAATGTTGCATCACAATGATCACATTTGAAAGTTCGTTCACCTGGATGATAGCAAGAAAGATAACTTGTTACATTTCATGATGACAAAGAAACATATTTGCCAGTCGATCCAGGAAAAGAAAATGAAAGAGTTAGAGTCATAAAGAGAGAAGAATAAACAATCAGAAAGCAAGATATAGCCATCATCATGCCATTGGGACACTGCAAATACTTCTCAGCCAGTGGATTACTTCTGAAGTATGAAAATTACAGTCGCTTTACACAAAGTAAAGCTGCACAAACAGCAAATGATGTTTCTTTAAATGCTTATGAATCATTCACCTCGAGTACTCCCTGTGGTAGGTAGAGAGTTTCACATCCTCACTACTCTCTTGGTAAAGAAGATTCTTCTGAATTCTTTCTGAGAGTTGTTGGCAACTGTCATTAATTAATGACCTCATTTCAGCACTGCTACACGAGTGAGAAGAAACATGGTGTCAATGCTGTCAAACCTCTCAATTTTTAAAGACTTCTCTTTTGTCATCCCTCAGCCTTCCCTTTTCAAGAGGAAAAAAAGGCCAATCCATTCATCCTTTTCTGATTAGTTCTAGGTTTTCTGATTCGTCCCAACTTGCAGTTACAAACATACAAGATAGAAGCAGAGCTTGACAATTTGGGGGTTGGAGTAGAAGAATAGGGAAGTCTTACTCCAACTGTACAAGTGGTGAGACCATATCTGGAATATTGTGAGCAGTTTTGGTCGCTTATTTAAGGGAATGTACCATTTCATTGGAGGCAGTTCGGAGAAGGTTCACCAGCATGATTCCTGGTATGGAGGGATTGTCTTACGAACAAAGGTTAAACAGGTTGGGACTCTACTCGCTGGAGTTCAGAAGAATGAGAGGTGAACCCATTGAAACATTTAGAACTCTTAAAGGGCTTGACAGTGTAACTGCTGACAGGATGTTTCCCCTCAGGGAAGAGTCTAGGACCAGAAGGCTTGGTCTCTGAATAAAGGGATGCCAATTTAAGACTAAGATGAGGAGAAATTTCTCCTCTCAGGGAGTTGTGCGTCTTTAAAACTCCTTGCCACAGAGAGCTATGGGGGGGTTGGAGTCCTTGCGCATGTTTAAGGCTGTGATCAGTAGGGGAAATCAAGGGTTACGGAGGAAAGCAGACATGGGGAATTTCAGATCAATCATGATCCTATTGAATGGTTTAGAATGTTTGAGGGGCTGAACAACCTACTCCTGGTCCTCTTACTTATGGCCTTGTGTCCCCTTGGGACTCTCCTACCTTTCAATACGAGTATTTGGTTTAGAATTCCACATTTCCACATATGCCTGATAACTCTGGATTCCCCTGCCTGACAAGAACATATTCATCTCTGTCTTAAAAATATTCAATGCTCTTGCCTCTAAAGACAAAGAGTTTAAAATGTGCACAATCCTCCAAGAGGAAGACATTCTCCTAATCGCTGTCCTGAAAGGGCAACAACCACTAATTTTAAAACAGCGGCCTCTAGCTCTTGACTCACCCACAAGACGAAATATTGGAACAGATGTGGACCGTTCAGCCTGCGTGTCATTCAATCTGATTGTGGCTGATCAAACACTTTGTTGCCTTTTACCCACCCCATCCCTGTAACTCCATAAGCCATTAGTAATCAGAAATCTACCAACCTCTACCTTAAGAGAAAGTGAGGACTACAGATGCTGGAGATCAGAGTCGAAGACTGTGGTGCTGGAAAAGCACAGCCAGTCATCCAGCATCTGAGAAGCAGGAGAGTTGACATTTCGGGCATAAACCCTTCATTAAACTAACTCAAAGACTGAGCTTCCATGGCCCCCTGTGGCAGAGAATTCCAAAGGGCACGATGCTCTGAGTAAAGAGAATTTCTCCTAGTCTCAGACCTCATCGCATTGCCTTATTTTTAAATAGGGTCTCCTCGTCCTTGATTTCCTAACCAGCGGAAACATCTGACCTGCATTTGTTCTGTCTATCCCTTTAAATAATTTGTAAGTTTCAATGAGATCAACTCTCATTCTTCAGAACGCTGGAGAACACAGACTCAGTTTGCCCAATCTCTCTTCCCAGGATAGTACCACCATATTAGGAGCAAGTTGTTGTCGCATTGGTCTATGGCAATCCATTCAGAATCTGAAACACTTCAACCAAGTCACCCATCACCATTCTAAATTCCAGTGCAGTCAAGGCCAGCCTGCCATATCTATCCAGCTTCTTCCAGGTGTCAATCGAGTAAACCTCCTTTGAACTGCTTCCAATGCATTAAATTTTTGCTTACGGAAGGAAACATAGTATCACCATTTTAAATCTTTTTAGCACCTATTTGCAATGCATTTACATTTTTCATTATGTAAGGAGACCTGGTATCAACATTGAAAATCTTTTTAGCATCTACTTCTCCTTTTTATAAGATGTAAACGAGAACTTTACACGTGCTTCAAGGAGGTAGTCTGCTCAAGGCTTAATTACAAGGTTAGCATAACCCATTACTTTCAATTCCGGTCCTTTATAAGTAAACTCTATTGCTTTGTTTGTTTAATATTTTTAAAAAATATGACCTAAGTGGTCAATCTACTCTGTAACATACCAGCCATATGACTTATCTTGTTTGATCTATGGACCGACACATGTATTCACTCCTGCGTGGTCAGGGTCAGATCTGGTGCAAAAGGTAGTCTCACCCACAAACATAGGCCAAGTAGATTGTTAGTAGAAATTAAGAGTTGACTGCGTGCTTAAGCCTCCCAGCACGTTTCCCATCGACGGATGTGTGAAAGAGCCCTGTAGATTTTTGTAGTTGTTTATATCAAAAGTTTTCAAGCAACGATACTGAAGCAGTGGCACATGTAATTTTTAAAAAGACACTCTTGAAAAAAAGAATAAGACCAGCTAGAGGTACTATGAAGGTAGTTGCTCACTGTTGTGTATCAGGAGATGTCTCTGCAGGGAGAAGGGAGTCCGAAACAAAGCCTTACACTCATCACACTGGAATGGTCTTTCTTCCGAGTGTGTCTGTCAATGAAAGAGCTTGCATAAGTGAAGCAGTATCAGACATAGTGAAGCACATTAATCTGAGAAGATTTAAACAGTTATCTTATTTTTATGTAAAACAAACACCAATCAATTATATTTAAACAACATCGGAAACTCTTCATTTGAGCAACTACCCTAGGCATAACCGACAAAACAGATTTCATTCCTTATACGTGCATATATATCACACTGTTAATGGAGCAAAATATCATAAAATCACTGCAAACTGAAATAGGAGGAGTAGAGAGGAAAAGAGCTAGAAACACAGAAAAAAGACATGACCAAAGAATTCTATTTTGAGGAGGCTTTCCAAGATTGGATTAGGAGGAGGTAAGTGAGATAACGAGACTAAGGAGGTTAGGGCAATGGTTCAAGATTCTGAGATCTCAGAACGGAAAGCATATTCTCAGTGGTAGAGCAGAGGTAAAGGAGTCTATGGTAAACACATGAAATGGTGTTTCATCAATAGTTAATTGAGGTATGACCATAGATGGGCAATGTTCACAGAGCTAGAAACAGGCAATTGTAGAAATGGATGGTATGGATTGAAAAGTCAGCTCAGGGTTTGAACAAAACACTGATATTGCATTGGTTTCCATCTAAATAAATACTTCCAAGACCAAGGATCAGAAACCCAGAATACTACAGAAACCTTCTCTTATATTTCTAAAACATGCTTTTCAGAAGTCGGCTTATACAAATAAAAATAGATGCAAATGTGAATTAAGTGTTGTTGGATGGAGACACTCACAGAATATCACACCTGTAGATGCAAAGGGATTTGCAATCGATAATCCTTCAAAGGGGGAAACAGGCAAGTCAAAACAAGCTGGACTGTCATTTCTTCTAACTACAAAAATAATGAGCAGCTGATGAACCCCTGCTCAAAAGCAAGAAAACCCCTGAGGATTACTTCCCAAAATGCAAAACACAAAATGTGTTTATCCCTTTGAAAAATATACAAGGACAGTTGTTAAAAAGCCAGCTTCAATTCCACTAGAGTGTGTTTGTGGGACTGAACATTCTCCTGCATACCAGCCTAAGTTCAAGCATTAGTATGCTGCCAAGGTCATAGTTGAAAAACCATCCTATAATCTCCCCTGTGTTGCAGGTAAAGAACCTCTCTGAGGTCAGCAAGCTAGCCATCCTATATAAAAAGGAAGCATGAAAATTAAGGGGCCTTCTCTCAACCGGAATGCTGGAGCAGAGGGAATGAGAACTACAGAATCTCAAATAATCACAAAATTAAGAATAGTGAAACTGATTATTCAATTACCAACATTAACACCACAAGTCATCTCCACTGCAACGGTCATAATATTCAACTATCCTCACTTTGAAGGCAATTCAGACACTGATCTGTAACCTTTATTTGAGACTCACCTCTCATTGTGTTTTGTAATTAATCATTTTGTTCACTCAAGAAAGCCAAGATATATTGGCTTCCTTCTTGATAGTAAATACATTTGGTCTGGGATTACCACAAGGAAAGGAACCATGTGGAAATCAGCCTTGTTGCAACCAACCAAGGGGAAAACGAATAAAAAGGGGGAGAGAATTTACCTTTCTCCACACAGGAGCTTAAAAGTCTAGGGTATCCTGTTTGGAACTATAATGAATTGGGCACCTTACCCAGGGTCTGTTCGTAACAATACCCAAGTGAAGTTCGGAACTGCAAATAAACAGATTCTTCCGAAATTGAAATGAGTAGCTTCAATTATCACAATGTTAAAACGGAGAAAGTTTTAATTTCAATCTTGTTTTAACCTATTGTTAAAAATGTTGATACACGAGCAGCAGCCCTCATATTGTGCACAATTATTTCTGCTATGCCATAGTTAAATGTTAGAAATGTTCCATTTTATAAATAAATTTTGGCAATGCAAGCTTGCCTCCTGAACTCAGCACAGATACAGATGACGTTTTAAAAAAACAATACTCATTTGTGGGGTATATGTGTCATCGGCTGGGCCTGCATTTATTGCCCATTCTAGTTACCTTTGAAAAGGCGATAGTCAGCTGTCTTGTTAAACCACTGCTGTGCATTTGGTGTAGATACACCCAAAATGCCATTCGGGAGAGAGTTCAGCACTACTGTAGAAACTGCAACATATTTCCAAGTCAGGACGGTGAATGCCTTGGAGACCAACTTGCTGGTGATGGTGTTCCCATGTATCTGCTGCTCTTGACCTTGTAGATGGTGGTGGCCAGGCGTTTGAAAGGTATTGTCTAAGGAGCTTTGGTAAATTTCTGAAGGCCATCTTGTGGATAGTACTCCAGTTACTGAACTTTGGTGGTGGAGGGAATAGATGTTGGCAGTGTTGCCAATCAAGGAGTTACTATGTCCTGGATGGTGTCAATGTCTTCAGTCGTGTTGGAGCTGCACTCATCCAGACAGGTGAGGCGTATTCCATCACACTCCTGACTATAACCTGTAGATGGTGGACTGGTTTCAGGAGCCAGGAGCTGAGTTACTTGATCAGTTACTCTGATCTGCCTTGAAAACCAGAGTGTTTATATGGACAGTTCAATTCTGTTTCTGTCTCTAATAATCACAAGGATATTGATATTAGAGAATTCAGCAATGGTAATTGTGTGGCACAAATGTAACTTGCCACTTGTCAGTCCAAACTTGGATATTGTCTAGAGCATGATGCATTTGGGAATGGACTGCTTCACTATCTGAGGAGCTGTGAATGATGCTGAATATTGTGCAAACATCTCCACTTCTGACCATATGATGGAGGGAAGGGCATTGATGAAGCAGCTGAAAATCTTTGGACCCAATCCACTATTCTGAGAAACCCCTACGGAAATGTCTTGGAGCGGAGCTGTTTGATTCATATTATGCATTTCTAAATGCTCTCCTGTTACATCCTTTATAATACTCTAACATTTTACTAATAGTAGATGTTAAGCTCATTGGCCTGTACTTACATGTTTTATGTTTCCCTCTCTTTTTGAATAAATTTTCTACATTGGCAGTTTTCCAATTGTCAGGGACTTTTCCAGAATCTAAGGGTGTTTGGAAAGATACTTTAAATGCTACTTCCTTTAGTGTCATTGTACTCCAGACAGAAAAAAAACTGAATTGATTGAATTTCCTAGAATCATTTTGGATGCAACTCTTGAAAATGTATCAATACTGACTTTGTTGTATTAATTAACCCACAAGTTGTAATGTTAATTTGAAGCACAACAGATATACTTAACTTTTCATGTTGACTAAACTCCCCTTTAACCTTCGTTTCTCTTTAAGTAGTTACATTAATCAACTCTTGCATTTCAAGATGTCCAGAAATGGTAAACACAGTGAGACCACCCCAGTATTGTTTAGGACAGCAAGGGTTAATAGAAACAGACGGTCAATCAATTCCACTAATTTCCATCTGAAATGTACGTTACCCTCTTCATGCAAATACAGGTGCGCAATAAGAATCAGTATTGGTAGGATTTAGCTTTCTCTGGGCTGGAATATTGATTTCTATCAGATCTAAATTTAATGGTACTGGCAGACGTTACAATGAAGCAGTCTCTCACAGAGGGGTTAGGCTAAGCTCAGCTCTTCTTTCAAAAAACCAACACAAGCACAATGGACCAAATAGTCTCCTGCTGTGTGTTGTAAATTTCTCCAGATCGAGGTAATCCACAAACGGTCCCAAATCCCAAATTATTCAAGCAGATAATAGAGATCCATTTATACTGTTAACTTAAATGATGATCAGTCAACCCAGTGAATTACCGGAGATAGATGAAACAAAAACAAACTATTAAAAGTAACATGTAGCTGTAAATCTGACCTCACTAACAGCACATCGCCACAATATGAGCCAGGCTTTATAGGGTGGACAGCATGACAATAGAAGATATCTTGCTATTTGCTGCAATTAGTCCGAATCTCAAGAAAGAATGAGTTTTCATAATTGAAGTAAACAGTTTTGTCAAAACGTTTCCTTTTCAGGCTAAGTGTGGGCATGTGCACAATAAGTTCAAACTAATTCACCGCCACTGAGAAAGTATGCCAAATCATGTGCCAATCAGATTCAGAGCTGACCAGTGACCTACTTGATTTTCTGCAAGCTTCGATACTGGGATCCCACTAGCCAGAGCTTGAGTCATATCGACCGCCTTGCAAAGCCTTCAAAAGATTTCAACAAAACAGATCCCTTTGTTTGCAGGAGGGGGCGTTTGAACACAGGATAGGGACTGGGTCTGATTGTTCCACATTGGAGCAAAGGGAGTCCTCTTCCCCAAGCTAGAACGCAGGATGGGTAGAGACAACTCAAGACCATTAAATGGCTGTTAACTGATCACTTAAGGGCCTCAATTGCTATAATGTGTCCAAAAATCCTGATTCACCTTCTCACCCACATCAGCTCACAGCAAGGGGGATGTGAGAATCTCTCCAGGCCAACTACACAATCATTTTACCTTCTCTCCACTTCCCTCACCACCCACAGGGAGTGGAAAATTGCTCTGCTGTGCCTGTAACAGAACAGGCACCTGACTCAGTAAGGCAGCTGAAAGCTGGCAAAACACTTTAGGTGGCAAATTCCTGTTAAAACAATAGCAACTTTTCATTCTGGCAATTAATTACATTTTCCTTTATATCTTCAGGGCCAGATGTGGTCCCATGCCTGTTTTCCAAACTATAGGTCCAAATGGAGCCATTGGGATACTCTGGGCACAAGTCCTGGGAAATAATCAGCATGGAAGAATGGCTCAATTGTTCCTCAAAGCAATGTGCAATTTCTAGGACATAGTATCAGCAAGAAAGGAAAACGTCATTGAAAGTAACTGGTATAAAAAACTGACCACAGACTGGCATCTTGCCCAACTGTGCCCAATTTACAAATTTGACCATATTGCACAAAATAGCTTTGCTGCCAAATGCAAGCTGGTTGCAAATATAGAGAATAATAAAATTATTACTAAAACTTTATATTTAAGGAATTGAATTTTTTCTGTGCACTATTTAATCACATGGTTAGTATGTTCAAATCAAATTCCTGTAATCCAATGAGAATCAGCCAATGAATATTAAATGAATGCACAAAGAATTTAATGCAAACACATTATCTGATGCACTTAAAACAGCACATGAAAGAATTATCTCCAGATTTTTGCTGGTGATAAATAAATTATCTGCTCATGGTTTAATGTCGTAGAACAGATGCAAATTTTGAATTTCATAAATATCATTTACAGAGCTCTCCTTCTCTACTTCTATCTCGCCTAAAACAATCCTGCTCATTTGGAGCATCAAGGATCAACTTCTCAAACACGAATACTACAAGCTCCTCATCCAACTTAAGATGTTCCGGTTTGATGGCTACTCGGTTTCTTTTCTTCTACAACATCTGCATGTAAGGGAAGTCACAAGGAGCAAACTAAAATGAACTGGCAAAAATAGGAATAATTGAATTTAAATTGTTTGAAGTTGTGGGATTGGAAGCATTTAAATTGACAATGTAATGGAAAGCTAGTTCCAACATGTAGTCTTCCAAATGTAACTGCAGCCTGTTGGGCCATGTAGTAGCAACCCCTTACTGGTTCAGATTGGTTATCTACTTGAACATATGTCAAGAAGTCCTGTGACTTTGTGTGGTGTAAAATTATGTCCCAATACATGTGTGAATCATAATGTAACACATGTATTGGGCCAAGCAGTGGAATGTGGTGAAACGGTTAAAAATTATGTCCCAATACATGTGTGAATCTAACCGGAATGGAGGTGTTGCTTAGTCCCGTGTGAATCTTATTACACACCTCCCCGTGTGAATCTTCTTATCTGTATGTAACCAGAATGGAATGTGTTTTTTAGCCTTGCTCTGCTGTTCACATGAATGTTTATATCTGGAAAAGAGTATATCAGCTGGAAAAGTCTCCAGTTCGGTGAGTCTGCTCCGGGGTTACGTTTAACCGCCGAGCGTGGGTTGTTGGCAACCGCTCTACGAGAACTGACGGCTCCCAGTTCCGGTAACATGTAGAGTGAGTATAAGCCAGACCCGTTGTAAGTATGAGACCTGGTTGTGGCGACGCTGTGGGGAATAAAATGCTCATATTCTAGCAGACTCGCCTCTTGGTCGTTTGTTCTGTGTCAGACTACTCTCCTACGAACCTGACCTTGAGAATTTTTTAAAACATTTGGCGCTGCGAGCAGGGTCAATCGCAATTGAGGAGAGATTTTGATACAGAACAATGTTTTGGAAAAAGACTAAGAAACCAGAAGAACAAACTGTGGAGGTCCCGACCGTCCCGGGATGGCATGGACCGTGGCATGACGTGGCAGTTTGTTTGAGAAATGGTGGGGGGCGACCGGAGGAACCCCAGGGTCGCTGCTGTCCACCCTTGAGAGGATCCCAGTCCTGCCGAAGAACCCCTTGCCTGGGGTACAGCGGAGGATGTGGGCATGTCCAAAAAGCTGAAGCGGAGTTAACAGAATTGAATGGGATTGAACTGAACTGAACTGAGTGGAACTGAAGTGAATCAAATTGAACGGAACAAAATGGAACTGAGCTAAATTGAATTGAAATGGACGGAACTGAATTGAACACAATTGAATTGAACTGAACAGACCTGAACTGAGCTGAATTGAACTACACTGAATTGACTGAACTGAAATTAACTGAAACGAATTGAACTGAATTAAGCATAATGTAACACATGTATTGGGCCAAGCAGTGGAATGTGGTGTAAAATTATGTCCCAATACATGTGTGAATCATAATGTAACACATGTATTGGGCCAAGCAGTGGAATGTGGTGAAACGGTTAAAAATTATGTCCCAATACATGTGTGAATCTAACCGGAATGGAGGTGTTGCTTAGTCCCGTGTGAATCTTATTACACACCTCCCCGTGTGAATCTTCTTATCTGTATGTAACCAGAATGGAATGTGTTTTTTAGCCTTGCTCTGCTGTTCACATGAATGTTTATATCTGGAAAAGAGTAGATCAGCTGGAAAAGTCTCCAGTTCGGTGAGTCTGCTCCGGGGTTACGTTTAACCGCCGAGCGTGGGTTGTTGGCAACCGCTCTACGAGAACTGACGGCTCCCAGTTCCGGTAACATGTAGAGTGAGTATAAGCCAGACCCGTTGTAAGTATGAGACCTGGTTGTGGCGACGCTGCGGGGAATAAAATGCTCATATTCTAGCAGACTCGCCTCTTGGTCGTTTGTTCTGTGTCAGACTACTCTCCTACGAACCTGACCTTGAGAATTTTTTAAAACACTTTGTTACTGAATTGTGGGAATTGTTTTGTCCCCAGTGCTTATGCTGAGAGGTCACACAACCTTGGAGGTTTCTACACCTATTAACACTTAAGAGCAGTGATCTGCCAGACCAGCAGGGCCACTGCCCTTTTATATTGGACCTCAAATAAGGAACATGACCAACAGAATCAATACCGTTGGCAAGATGAGGAACAGCAATCAGCTGTTCTCCGCAGATCCGCTGTTCCACACAAGACAGGACACAAGTGGAGAGGTCCAGCTTGCAGTTGATTATACCCACAACGCAGCATGTACAGGCACAGGAGAAATCTCCTGCAGGTCAGACAAGGTGCAGAACACAGAGCCTCTGTGGACTGCTCTAAGGAGGAGAAACTGAAATGTACTGAGGCCAATGCAAACCCTGTTATATGTGTGTTAACATAATGGTTATGATACGGGATTAGTAATCTAATGGTTTGACTAATGCTTCGGTTGATTTTGATCCACGATTCCCATTCAAATGATAAATCAGCCACTTTCTATGTTGAACATCACTAGGAACAAAATGAGAGAGTAAAATGATCTTCAATGTTTATCGCCAATAATACAAATCAAGAAGCTTCAGTCCTGAAGAACGCACCTGCTGGTGTGGGAATACTGCAGCTAAGGTACTCTAAACCAAAGGGAAAACCTGTCCTGAAGGGTCCTGCCTGAAATGTTGACTCTCCTGCTCTTCTGATGCTGCCTGACCTACTGTATCTTTTCCAACTCTACATTTTATTAACCCTGACTTTCCAGCATCTGCAGTCCTCATTGTCTCCATGTTGCTGAAAACCTGCTTTGGCTAGTCTCCAAAACTCTATAGTTGCAGATGCATTTCTACATAATTGTTGTGATCAGAGTGACCAATATATAGAGGAACCTCAATTATCCAACATTCGATTATCCAAATATCGGATTATCCAGCAAGATCGCAAAGTTCCAATGCTTGGCTAAACTATGTTGTTCGACATTCGATTAACTGAATGAAATACTCTCCGCTCGTGTCCTTTGGATAATCGAGGTTCCTCTGTACAGTTCTTGTGGAGGTAAAGTCCCATTGTCACACAGAAACCCAGTCCGCTTTGATAAATTGGATAGATTTAAAACAGAGTAAGCAGTTCAAAAGTCTTGAGATCATTAGCAACAGCGTAAACGTATCCTTCCACAATCTGTAACCTCATAACCCAGCGTGGTTCTCATTCTACCACAACTGTCAAACCAGGGAGTCAATTCGGATTCACTGGGAAGTGTAGAAGAGCATGGCAAGAGCACAATTAGAAATACCTAAAACTGAGATGCCAACAACACAGGACCATATCCATGTTCAACAGTAGAGGTAGTATGTTACCGGTACAATTAATCAATGGGCAAGATCAAAACTTTGCAAACCTCCACATCCAGTCATGAATGATAGACATTTAAATATTTATGAGGGAGGTACAGCTCCTCCAGAGCCCCCATCTTCAATCATGGCGGAACCCAGTATATTAGTGCTGAAGTAATTTGTAACCAGAATTACTGAACAATTATTTATCTTGTGCTTCTCTGAAGGTCACCACCATCATAGATGCCAGTTTTCAATTAATTCAATTCATTCCACGTCGTGTTCGGAAATGATTGAGCACACTAGACATAGCAATGGCTATGGTCACTGACAACATCTCCTCGGTAACAATGGCTGTGATGAGCCATTTGTGAACTGTTGGGAAGGGAATTCCAAAAATTTGATCTAGTGACAGTGAAGGAAAAGTGACCTGAGTCAGGATGCCATGGTCTTTAAAGAGGTATTGTAGGTGGTGGTGTTCCATGAATCTGCTGCCCTTGGTCTTCTCAATGACAGTTGGTCATGGGTTTGGAAGATGTTGGTTCATTCGATTGGCACAATTTATACTCCAAGCAGTTGCCCCCTGTTTCCATGGACTAAGACATCACTGTAACATCAACAACTTATGTTTGAGATGGACTCTTACAATTGCTCTCCAACAGCGCACAGTGCAGCAAAAAAGCCCATGAAAGCATCTTTCGCTGCAGGCCCACACATGGCCTTTTTCTCAAACCCCCTTTCCTTCCCATATTCAACAACTATATATAGCTGAATAGTGCTTGGACTGTCAATAGTCCAATGCAGACTATTCACACCTGACCTTGTCAGCTCCATTTGCTTGTGATCAGTTGCCAGGTGGAAACCCAACTAATTCACATTTGATCCCACTAAGCCAAAGTATCTGAACTAATGTATAGTCTGCGTAAGTCATGTGATGGCACACCCTCAGAGGGAGTGCTCTTTTTGTGAGAATTGTCAAATTCCTGCCCAACCTCTGTGGAATTCTTGAAGACCCTGTGGGAGAGCAAAGGCATGAATTAAAGCAGTCGAGAAAGTTTTCAATGGTCATTATACACATGATCATAACACCTCCCTTGCTGCCAACAGTATTTCAACATAATGAAATATTGTATGCCAATGAGGGTGTTTGATATTTAATTTTGTCACCAGGTAGCTAGGAGGTCCTCATTTCCTCACTGCTAACACCCAAACACATAGGGACTCTGATGTCCAGTGTTACCATCTCTGTCAGTTGTAAGGTCACTAGAAGGTCATTTCCAATTTTCTGCTTCTCCATAGCTGGATGGACAGTTTTGATAGAATCATACAGTACTAAAGAAGTGCTTTGGCCTATCAAGTCTGTCCCACCAAAAACCACTTCCACATTTGTTGAGATTGACCTACTGGGTTTCTCCAGCATTTTGTTTTTATTTCAAATTTGCACCATCTGCAGTATTCTGCTTGTATATTATTGAGGATTGTTTTCCATCTATCTAGCTATATTAAAATGTGATATTCCATTTCTAAGACTTGGCATATGAGATCATTTATTCACAGAATCATAGAATAGAATCCCTACAGAGAAAAGACAGGCTATTTGGCCCAACAAGTCCACACTGACCTTCTGAAGAGTAACCCACCCGGACCCATTCCCCTACTCTATTACTCTGCAGTTCCCCTGAATGATGAATCTAACCTACACATTCCTGAACACTATGGGTAGTTTAGCATAGCCAATTCACCTGACCTGCACATCCTTGGACTATGGGACGAAACTGGAGCACTGGAGGAAACCGACACAAACACGGGGAGAATGTGCAAACTCCACACAGTCACCTGAGGCTGGAATCAAACCCAGGTCCCTGGTGCTGTGAGGCAGCAGTGCTAACCACTGAGCCACCATGCCACCCTAGATTGTTGCAAGATGTACATCAATTTTAATAGTATTGATGATTGGAAGTTGCATGATAAATAGCTTCATTCATATACAATAAGGTGACTTCCTTGGCTTAGTGGTCATAATCACTTGTCAAAGTCAGGACCTTTCCACTCCAAAGTAGAAACATAAACCAGGCTGACACTTTGGTGAAGCATCAAAGGAGTGACACGGGGTAGTTAGGCTGCCTTTTGAATTAATTGAGATTGGAGTTTGCTACTGATGTAATATTTTTAACCAATGGGAAGTGAGTGATGTGTGGCCAGAGAATATTTGAGGGGATTGGTTGGATTATGGTTGGATTATGTATTGTGAGCACATGGTGGGAGAAAGGATTGGAATATGCAAGCAATGGAATGTTGTATGTGCACTCTGCCTTTAAAAGAGTTAATTTTAAAGATTCCATGTGCTGCAGATATACATTGGTGTGACTCTGCCTAGCTGTTAGTCTGCTTTTAATTTGCAAGTTGCAGTTAGTTGCTGATACGACAGCTTCATAACTTAGAATGTATTTAACTTTTTTAAGATAAATTAATCCATGGAGTCAAGAGGTTGATTACTAAACCATTATTACTAACTTGACATGGTGACCAGCAGTGGAAAACCTGATATGATGAAGCTTGCCATGCTTGCAAAGTCTGTATGTTATTTACAGGTGAAACACATAAACAGTGTTAAGTGATCATAAAATCCAAAAGACAATTTTGTTCAGCTACCAACATGTCGTGTCAGAGGTTGTTGAAAACACGACATGTTGGTAGCTGAAAAATCCTGATTGAGAGGACAGTTTAACTCAATTGAGAAAGGCAAATGATCAAGGTGTGTACTAAATCAACAAACAGCAAGCCAAGTCAAAGGCAGATTGTCAAAATGACCTCAAGTTTCCCTAGTTGAAACTGGGACACCGCAGATGTCTTAACAGAATTGAAAAGAAATTTAAACATATTTCCAAAAGATATGGACCATATTAAAAGCCCAATTCGAGCAGTCAGGGCAAACATCCACATTCAATGACTAGATTTCATGTCATTTAGACAGAATCCAGTTTGAGCAGATGCACAAAGGACCCAGGATGTAATTTTTGAAATGGGGAGCTGGCAAACAGAATTGTGGAGTTGTTGATCACATCGGCCCTCATGGGAGCTTTCCAGAAAGGCGTGCCCGCAAAATGAAGACTTACATTATCAAAGAGCTACCAAAGAATGGATGTTAGTACAAAGTGATCTTCACTTGTCAATAAACTTTACAGGTTTTAAGTTTAAAATTCAATGTTGAAACAATCATTCAAACAGCCAAATATATTAACAACATGTGAATGACATGGCCATCTGCATGCACCAAGGAAATACCCAGCAGTCAATCAACCTTGAATATTTGCAGAGACACTGCCCTAGAAAGAGAACTGATGAGCTTCACAAAGCTGTGCACTGACCCAAACAATGCCCATGGAGTGCCTTCTAGCTACAATTAAACCCATCTGCTCTCTAACCAGAAGGGTACACGACAGTGAGTGTGCACATTGTCAGGTTCTTGTTTGTCAATGTGGCAAAGAATGATGAACATATGCTTCATATTGTCAGTTTCATGAAAGACATCACCATTATCCCACCCTCTAAAATGTCTGCAAAAATTTAAATGAACTATCCTTAGAAAACTGGTGACTATGTGTTATTGCCGAAGACTTACATGTGGCTCATTTCAATGTGCTACCCCTGTGATTTCTAAAATAAAAGTAGCCATCAACTTTGGTAAATCTGCAAATATAAACTTTTAAACATACAAAAGTTCACCATTGCAGTGCGTAGTATCTATAGTGCTGGCATGCAAATATAACCAATCTACCTGAACATTGCAGAGGTTCCACATCATAGACACTGCTGGATCAGCAATTGTAGATCTCCCAGCATGTCAAGCTCTCACACTAGTTACAACCCTTGGAATTAGTTAAACTTCAGGCACACAACAGAAAGTGCAGCAGGCTAGAAACAAATAAACCCATGTAGAACTGAAAGTGAAAAATGAATGGGACACTTCACTTCATTTGGAATTTGTGGAGCTAAAAAATCTAATGGTGAAGTGTTTAGGGTACAACTTGGCTCAGCTCACAAAGGTGAAAGAGAAAGAACTGAAGCAGGATGAGGCATAGGCTCTGCAACGTCAATCCAGCAACAAGATTGCTGGCTTTCAGTTCAGTGGTTAGCACTGCTGCCTCACAGCGCCAGAGACCTGGGTTCGATTCCAGTCTCGGGCGATTGTCTGTGTGGAGTTTGCACATTCTCCCATGTCTGCATGGGATTTCTCAGAGTGCTCTAGTTTCCTCCCAAAGTCCAAAGATACGCAGGTTGGGTGAATTGCCCATTGTGTTAAGGGATGTGTAGGTTAGGTGCATTAGTCAGGGGTACTGTAAACAGCGTAAAGGAAATGGGTCTGGTGGGTTACTCTTCAGAGGGTCGGTGTGGACATGTTGGGTCAAAACGCCTGTTTCCACTCTGTAGGGATTCTATGATTCTATGAACTCACACATAAAACAGATCAGGGTCAGCAGGAGCAGCTACAGAATCATTAGATTGAGTTCAAAACAATGCTGGAGAAAATGACAATCGTGTAAAATCAAATGGAAGTTCACAGAGCTTAAAACAGTGAGCTGCAAATCTGGCATAGTGCTTTCAGAAATAAATGTCAGCAATGATGCTCCAGTGAAAAACATTCAAGCGGGGCACAGAGGGATGTGATGGAATTTGAACCCTTCTCCCCAGAGCTTTGGTATGGGTTACTTGTCCAACGATATTATTACTGTGCAACTATCGTTCCTATGAATAAAACCATACTGGACCAAAAGAGAGCAGGATAGAATTGACAGAATTGAAAGAGCCCAGAGCATAAACCAGAAAGTTTGAAGTGAGCTGGGAGCTCATGAGAAGCAAAGTAATAAATGCACAGAAGATTTGAAACAGTTTGAACAGCTTGTGGAATGAGATTAGTTAATGGTTAATCCTAAACAAAACATGGCTGTGGTGTATCTGGGTAAGCAAATTCTGGAACATTCCATGAAAGAAAGCTTGAGGATACAAAGAAGAATAACTGACAACATCACTGATGACCATCAGCAGCTCTTCCAATCAAGGCCACTATCACAAGATCTGGATCTATCGGCAAATTATCTTTGTATTAGAGAGACTCAGGCTCATTTTTTATTGTAAACAGTTAAACCATCTTTTGGGAAGGAGTGCAATGATAAACACGCCTCAAGAAGGCTTGCCTTTGCAGACTGTATATGTGGTGTTATGTATTATTGTTATTTTGCCTGGCTATTGCTCTGTTCTTGCTTTGCAAGCTGCATATACAGAAATCGTTTGTTTGTTGTAATATTTATAACTTATACCTTTTACAATTTAAAATAAACACAGAGCTATAGGTGCCCATTTTGAGAACTTAAGTGATGCTCTTGAGCCTGTAGGGAATGGATGTCTGTCTGAAAATGCCCCTTGAATATGACGGAGCAAGATAAAGGCAGGGGCATTAACTTCACGCCTGCCCCTTCCACAAGGTTCACAGTGCTCCTCGTGCATGCATTTGTAATGAGCTGTTAACATTGCAAACATCTGAGAAAAACTGACCACCCACCCAAGTGGGAATGACACTGAGTTAGATATTATACTCAGAATAAAAGAGTTTTGGCTGTACATTCATGCTTGATATGGCTTATGATGAAAGAAGGCATGGTAAGAAGCTCATCAAACTCTAGATCTGGATCGCATACACACATCAGGAACTACCTTCAGACCTTAAAACCACCATTCTCAGTCACTGAGGAAATTCCCACATGAGGCTTGTAGTTAATAGGGAACAATTCATTCACTATAAAGGAGACTTAAGCCAACCTGTAGAATAGAGATAGCAACAACAGCTTCAATCCAGGTCACAACGTCTTCAGCTAATTTACTACTTTTAACTTTCCATTCTAGCTGAGACACATGTCTGGTAGTAGCAATATGATATCCTCACCAATTCAAACTGGTGCTGCACTAGTTTGCATCGCCAACTAATCCAGTTCTTTTCTCATTAAATAACAGAAACAAGAGAGAGCATCACAACGTCAGCACATGGCTGTATTTTACAAAGCTATGAGGACTAGTGATGGCTACTATGTAGTATTCCAAATAGGCCTCTAGATATATTTTAATTAACTGGTTCAGAGATGCTATTACACACCTCTGGAGCAGGTGGGACTTGTACCCAGGCTTTCTGGCTCAGAGATAGCAACACTACCACTGTGCCCATCTATCCAGCTCCTACACTTCACCATTGGCTCCTCCAAAGCTTCTGCTCAAAGACATTAACCTCATCAATCAGGATGCGTTCTTGTACTGCCTCTTGCAAATGCTGCTGAGAGAAATTGTGGATGCCTTTATGTGGTAGGTTATTGGCAGTAAATTAGTTATTTACACTAAATGTTGATTTAAAGGAAGATTTACATAATATGTGTGTGTCAAAATGTCTGAACGGAAAAGCACAACATTAAAGCAGAAGTTGAGACCATCTCCAGCTTCACATCCATTTCATTCTGTGCCTTTACATTCAAATAAACCCCCCAAGAACTTGTATCTACTGAGCTCTCTTCCTATAAGTTTATTCTATTATCTTAGATCCTATTTTATTGCACAACTAATGGAGATGTACTGATATGCTGTATAGAACTTAAAAACTGTAAAAGACATTGACACTGCCTTCACCTATTAACTTTCTAAGCTGAATGGCCATGCATTAGGTTGCTGGGTTCTGCTATAATCATCGGAGGAGCAAGTTTTTCATTTGACACTGCAACTTGTACATTTCTTCTTGGGATATGGATATTCAAGGTAGCAAGGAAAAGGTGGCTGTGTGAGGACTGAGTTCTGCCAACAGTAACTGTAGATCAAATCAATCGGCAACTATTCAGTGTTGATATATTAGTCATCGAGAAGACAGCACTTTGCAGCCTTTTTCACTGTGGCACATTTTTACCTGGACTGACTCCTCCGCTTCTACTGTTTCTAGATGCTGTGTTGACCTTGGCAGCCACACTATAAAATGCTACAATGCATCCGCAAGGTATACATCAGTGTGCCAGAGGCACCTCATACTCACTTATATAGAAGCACCCCCATTTCTGAGCAAAGTCAGCAATATTGTCCAGGATCATTCTACCATTTATCCACAAACTCCATTTTCTGTTTCAATTTTGTACCATTCTGATGAATGGTCACTGGGTCTCAAGACATTACACTGTGTTTTTTTCTCTCCATGTGCTGAGTTTCTCCACCACATCCTGTTTTTGTTTGAATTATTATTCACTGGCCTTGACCAGCTACATTCTTTCTCACCCCTGAACTGCAGCAAACTCTGCACGATGCCACACAAGAGAGAAATCCCATCAGCAACACTATTGCTGCATCTTCTAGATATAATGGGAGAATCACAGAACAAAGTTCATGTCCTTATTAAAACCACCTCCATGAACAATAAAGAGTGGACATTGCAGATGGACAGCCAAAAAAAGCATCTCCTGTGCCAGGACATGTTTCTTCAACTCTCAAATGACCAATAGTCCAGATGAAGACACAACACAGCAGCATTGATACTAATGTCCATAGGAGCTCACTACCAATCATTCAGAATGGTAACAATGTGGTGACCACGCTGTATAATGCTTTGAGTCACAAAGTCATGATAATGAACCAGACTGCTGGCATAGAAGGAAAGAAAAAGAAGGAAATCCTTCTCTCCGATCTCCCTAACTCATGGTACGTCCAGCCCCATGTGCTCAAAGATTTGTATTGCTTCTCTGTTCTGCCATTGGTCTTCCTAGGAGTCAAACTCATGAGCCTGAGTAAACCTCACCCTCAAATGGATGACAATATCAAACCTGATCAACAAGGCAATTAGAGTCATAAGGCATAGAAACAAATTCTTCGGCCCACCATGCCTATGCAACAAGTCCACACCGACCCTCCAAAGAGCAACCACCCAGACCCATGGGGTGGCACGGTGGCTCAGTGGTTAGCACTGCTGCCTCACAGTGCCAGAGACCTGGGTTCAATTCCCGCCTCAGGCAACTGTCTGTGTAGAGTTTGCACATTCTCCCCGTGTCTGCGTGGGTTTCCTCTGGCTGCTCCGGTTTCCTCCCACAGTCCAAAAATGCGCAGGTCAGGTGAATTGGCAATACTAAATTGCCCATAGTGTTAAGTGAAGGGTAAATGTAGAGGAATGGGTCTGGGTGGGTTGCTCTTCGGAGGGTCGGTGTGGACTTGTTGGGCCAAAGGGCCTATTTCCACACTGTAAATAATCTAATCTAAATGCAGGCCAACAAACACCAAACTGCACTAATCACAATTACCTGCATTTGATGCATAGCCTACTCTGCCTTGACATTTTAAGTACTCCAAATACTTCTTAAATGTTGAAGACTACCTACCTCCACTACCCAGGAAGCAAGTTCCATATTTCTACCATTCTCTGGGTGAAAGATTTTGTCTCAGATTTTCCCTAAACCACGTGCTCCTCACCTCTTTCTTATGCCCTCTGGTCTTAGACACATCTACCACGGGAAAGAGACTCTCTCAATCTACTCTGTCTATACCTCTCAATTTTGTACACCTCAATCAGAATCCCCCTCAGCCCTCTCTGCTCCAAGGAAAACAAACCTGGTCTTTTTTTGATAACTAAGACTTTTGATCCAGGCAACAGCCTGGTGAATCTCCTTTCACCCTCTCCAGTGCAATTCTTCCACTGCTTTTTATAAATCCATGCAACAAGTAACTCACCACATAACTCCGACTCTGTCATAAACTGTTAATTGTTATGAAATGATCTTACTATAAGTATTTATTGATATAATTACTATTAATATTATGTTACTAATATATTGCTGATGATCCCCAATGTATCGTTTAGTTTCTCAGCAAGGACATAGATACTAATCCAATTTACATAAAGCCATCTCACCTAACAACATCAATGTCACACTTGAATATTTTCTTCAACCAAATATGCTCCCAACAAGTTATGATTTATGTTTAAAAATAAAGGGAATTTTTAAGACTTGTGTCGTAGAGTGCAGGCTCCGAAATAAAGCTGAGAAATCTGTATGTGAATACTGATAAGCATGTTGCTCAAGAGTGCTTCATACAATGGAGATTCGACAGACTGTTCACACCCACAGAAGTGTTTATACCTGTAATGGTTAACGGAATTGTTCATTTGAGTTTTTTATGGGGTGTCAGCAAGGAATCCACTTTATAAGGAGAAGTTTCATTGACAGGAAAGCAGCCTTTTCTCACATGTTTTTAATCAATTGTGAATGCAGCAAGAACAAAAGGAAGAAGAGACCTGCATGGACAATATCATCACTCTAACCAGAGGAGGAGCACATTGGTAATCAAGCCTCACTGCTCGAGTTATATCGAAGTGCAAATGCTTTACTAAATCACCAAAATGCTGAATTTGTTTCTCTGTATCACTGTTATCCAGCGTGAACGGGATTTTTATTGAACTTGCAATAAACAAAAGAATAACCTATTTATTATGAACAAAACTAATTTTTTGAACAAGTGGTAACATTAGCTATCCATTAGGCTACTATACAGAATACAACTTTATGCCACTTAATCCCACATATACACAGTTTCATAACAGTCAAATCAAAATAACTGCAACAATGACTGGTTTTTAATAAAAAGCAATGAGACAAACATCCCAATGGACTATGGGTCTGAACTCAAAGCATAAAAATGGGAACACTTCTCACAGGCCGGTCAATTTTCTGTCCACGAAATTATAATGCTAACACAGTTGAATCAATGGAAGATCTTTAAATCAGATTTCACTTAAGTTGGGAGTCATGTTAGTCTAATGGCTTTGAACAGAAGTAATACTTCATTATTCACTCTTTAAGAGGAAGGTAAAGTCTCTGATTTCTGGAACTTTCTCAGAGTCCCCAAAGATACATCACTGGGAGAGATCCACATAGCTTGTCCTACTGGGAGAGAGGGTGGAAAAGAGGAAGGAAAGGAGAAAGATTTGCTGCCAGCTGATTGAAGGTTTATTCTTTCAACTGAAAAACTTGGGTGTGTCCTGAAACATTAGTTCAGAGGTTGGTCTGCAACAATTAAAACCAGAAGTCCATTTGATTCAACAAACTATGCAGATGACACATGGTGCTGAATTTCCCAATCCTTTATCAAGCTGCACTGGCTGAAGTTCGCTTTTACATATTTGTGTATCTCGTTATCTACTTGTTGTAGATGCCTATGGCTGAAAGGGATAAAATGGCAGCTTGTAGTTTTTTTTAAATACTGACACAAAATGCTGAAAGAAAACTGTAGCTGATGCAGCCTTTCATACGGCTCAAATCATGGCCTTTGCAGACAGACAGACAACAAAATACCTGAATCTTAGAAAGATGGGTCAATAATGCAGTCCCCAACGCCTTATTTTCACCATGCGGTCCCCAACGCCTTATTTTCACCATGCGGTCCCCAACGCCTTATTTTCACCATGCGGTCCCCAACGCCTTATTTTCACCATGCTTAGTCCAAGAACTCCCCACCTACGTTCGGGACACCACCCATGCCCTCCACCTGCTCCATGATTTTCGCTTCCCCGGTCCCCAACGCCTTATTTTCACCATGGACATCCAGTCCCTGTACACCTCCATCCCCCATCACGAAGGACTCAAAGCCCTCCGCTTCTTTCTTTCCCGCCGTACCGACCAGTACCCTTCCACTGACACCCTCCTTCGACTGACTGAACTGGTCCTCACCCTGAACAACTTCTCTTTCCAATCCTCCCACTTCCTCCAAACGAAAGGAGTAGCCATGGGCACCCGCATGGGCCCCAGCTATGCCTGCCTCTTCGTAGGATATGTGGAACAATCCATCTTCTGCAACTACACTGGCCCCACCCCCCACCTTTTCCTCCGCTACATTGATGACTGTATCGGCACCGCCTCGTGCTCCCACGAGGAGGTTGAACAGTTCATCCACTTCACCAACACCTTCCACCCCGACCTCAAATTCACCTGGACAGTCTCAGATTCCTCCCTCCCCTTCCTCGACCTTTCTATTTCTATCTCAGGCGACCGAATCAACACGGACATCTACTACAAACCGACTGACTCCCACAGCTACCTGGACTACACCTCCTCCCATCCTGCCCCCTGTAAAAACGCCATCCCATTCTCCCAATTCCTTCGACTCCGCCGCATCTGCTCCCAGGAGGACCAGTTCCAAAAACGCACATCCCAGATGGCCTCCTTCTTCAAGGACCGCAATTTCCCACCCGACGTGGTCGACGATGCCCTCCACCACATCTCTTCCACTTCCCGATCCTCCGCCCTTAAACCCCGCCCCTCCAACCGCCACCAGGACAGAACCCCACTGGTCCTCACCTACCACCCCACTAACCTCCATGTACAGCGCATCATCCGCCGTCATTTCCGCCACCTCCAAACGGACCCCACCACCAAGGATATATTTCCCTCCCCTCCCCTATCAGCATTCCATAAAGACCACTCCCTCCGTGACTCCCTCGTCAGATCCACATCCCCCACCAACCCAACCTCCACTCCCGGCACCTTCCCCTGCAACCGCAGGAGGTGCAAGACTTGCGCCCACACCTCCCCCTCACCTCCCTCCAAGGCCCCAAAGGAAACTTCCATATCCGCCACAGATTCACCTGTACCTCCACACATATCATCTATTGCATCCTTTGCACCCGATGTGGCCTCCTCTATATTGGGGAGACAGGCCGCCTACTTGCGGAGCGTTTCAGAGAACACCTCTGGGACACCCGGACCAACCAACCCAACCACCCTGTAGCTCAACATTTCAATTCCCCCTCCCACTCCACCAAGGATATGCAGGTCTTTGGACTCCTCCATCGTCAGACCACAGCGAAACGACGGTTGGAGGAAGAACGCCTCATCTTCCGGCTAGGAACCCTCCAACCACAAGGGATGAACTTGGATTTCACCAGTTTCCTCATTTCCCCTCCCCCCAGCCTGTCTCAGTCAAATCCATCAAATTCAGCACCGCCTTCCTAACCTGCAATCTTCTTCCCGACCTCTCCGCCCCCACCCCAGTCTGACCTATCACCCTCACCTTGACCTCTTTCCATCTATCACATTTCCGACGCCCCTCCCCCAAGTCCCTCCTCCCTATCTTTTATCTTAGCCTGCTGGACCAACTTTCCTCATTCCTGAAGAAGGGCTAATGCCCGAAACGTCGATTCTCCTGTTCCCTAGATGCTGCCTGACCTGCTGCGCTTTTCCAGCAACACATTTCCATTTCTGATCTCCAGCATCTGCAGACTTCACTTTCTCCTCAATAATGCAGACTGTAAGACTCTGATAAGGCAGCTCAGATGAAAACCATCTGATTTGAAATTCTGATTTTGATACGAAATAGAAAGGGAAAACTTGAACCACCTTAGATGAGGCCTCTTAAACAATAGAACATATTAGACACACGTATATATAACAAAAATAGTAGTTATAACATATCAGATACTGGAAAACTTTAATGAGATTTCTGTAGGCAGTCAGACCTTAGACGCGGAGATTGGTTTCAATAAACACTCTGGAAGAAACATTTCTCCATCAGCAGGAAGATACAAACCATAAAAAAAGTATAAACAAGATAGTACTCTTATGAGGTTAAGAGACAAATAACATTGAAAGGGGGCAGCAGAAATCATTGTGAAATGAAGTCACCAAACCTCAAGAGAATAAACAATGTTAAAAATCAAACAACACCAGGTTATAGTCCAACAGCTTTATTTGGAAGCACTAGCTTTTGGAGCGCTGCTCCTTCATCAGGTGTCTTTCATCAGGACAACTACCTGAGGAAGGAGCAGCGCTCTGAAAGCTAGGGCTTCCAAATAAAGCTGTTGGACTATAACCTAGTGTTGTATGATTTTTAACCTTGTACATTCCAGTCCAACACTGGCATCTCCAAATCAAAAATAAACAATCACCACTTTGCAATCAGATAAAAGGGAAGCTGCTCTGTTAGCTTTGCCACAGAGTTGTCGTATTAGGTGTAACTATGAATAATGTTATAAGTAACTTTATATTAGAGCTGATATTGCAAACTTTATAACAATTGGTAGAAATTAACATTCTTTTTAATCTTCTGTGCTAAAGATCAGGAAGGAATATGAATTGCATGTGAATTTGAAAAGTCATTAGTAAGAAGCAAGTATACGATGCAGCTGGTAAATGTCTAAGAAGAGACATAACGATCAGTGTTGGAATGTGGTCAATAAGATGTAGAGGGTCTGGCAATCATCACAAGATAATGGCAGGACCTAAGGGTTGACCATGAAGTTGTCGATCATTGAATATGTATTCATAGGACTAGATGTGTAAGTCAGAGGAGATGTGGCAAACACTGATGTCAACGTTGCAGGTAACCTTTGTAATGTGGTATTTATAAATATCCTGTACTTCATTGGGAAAAGTAGAGTGTCTTTGAGACCCTCTCCCATGCTGAGTGGCAAGGAGCTCCAAATAAAATCGATTTGTGCTGCTGAACACAGTACTTAGTCCCCTCTTTAAAGTCCCTCTCGAACATAACTGAATTCAGGTGCTAACCGCCCAGTATTCAAAATAGCTGTCCACAACAAGATAAATGGCTCCAGTGAAAGTGAAGAGGCCTAATCCCAGCTGGATCCATGGTCTGTCTGGCATGTCTTTTGATTAGATTAGATTCCCTACAGTGTGGAAACAGGCCATTCAGCCCAACAGACCCTCCGAAGAGTAATCCACTCCCCTCTCCTCTGACTAATGCACCTAACAACTAGGGACAATTTAGCATGGCCAATTCACCTGACCTGCAAATCTTTGGAATATGGGAGGAAACCCACGCTGACATGGGGAGAACGTGCAAACTCCACACAGACAGTCGCTCCACACAGACAGGCTGGAATCAAACCTGGGACCCTGGCGCTGTGAGGCAGCAGTGCTAACCACTGAGTCACCATGCCGCCCTCTTGTGTCATCGGTGTCCTTAATGCCTTCAGGCCATTGTTACAAAACTTGGGGAATTGCAATTTGTTGGACAGCTCTGTTCATTTAAGCTAGGCTCTGGTCTTACCTGAACAGCTAGTGCAAGTACAATACAGGGAATGGCCTCCTTCTGTGCATGGATGAGTTGGACTGAAGGGTCTGTTTTCGTGCTATACATCTCTATGATTCTATGACAATGAGCTTCTAACCACATATTCACACCACCAATTGCTGCAACAAGTCTGTGATTCTATTTAGAGTCGATGAGTCAGATTTTCATAGGGATAGCACACACTTAGATTGCCATCCCACTGCTTGTTTACATGAAGAAAGAGCTCCGCATCTCTAACAAGAAGTTCTGATCTTAAGTCCTTGTGTGTTTTAAACATGGTAGGTCCCTCATCTTGCAGGATGGACACTGGAAGCCAGACTATTATCCCCCTGTTCACAGCAAGCAGTTGCCATATTCTATTATTTAAATGTCACTTTGACAGCTCTGGTGAAAGGGTAAATATGTTAGGAAAGTGAGAGATTAGGGTGCCAGGAGGGTAGGGTACCTGTTGGCTAGGGGCTAGGCTGCCAGATAAATAGGGTACCAGGTTGCTAGAAGGCCAGACACACAAGGTAGTGTGCTAGGTGGGAAGGGTTTCCAGGGCAGTTGAGATGTGCAGACTAAGTTGGGAAGTCAGTTTAATGGTCATTCAAGAGTTGGACTAGGTCTGAATTGTCTAATATTTCCTGGGTAATTGTTTAGTTAACTGCTGCAAAATCCTCCGAATTCTTCAATTTATTTAGATAACTCTGGAGAGTTCTGGGAGATTAGTCCATCTGAATCTTCAATTTGTCAGGCAATTATAGAGTCATAGAGATGTACAGCACAGAAACAAACCCTTCAGTCCAACTCATCCATGCCGACTAGATATCCTAACCTAATCTAGGGCAGCACTTAGCCCTCTAAATCCTTTCTATTCATATATCCATACAGATGCCTTTTAAATGCTGTAATTGTACCAGCCTCCACTACTTCCTCTGCCAGCTCATCCATACATGCTGCAGAAATGATCATCTAGCTATCGGAACATCCAGGCCCTGTCTCTGCTGGTTTGACGACTTCCAACGCATGTTGAGCTGCTCTTCACCTTGGAAATAGAAGGTTTCATTATGCCAAACTCTACTTCCCTCATCGAGAGTGCCACTCTCGACAACATGTTTGCTTCCTTTGCTGGTAAGTTACATCCAGATTTATCTCTGCAACTGGAGTAACACTCTTTACCCATGTTTTGGACATTTCGGATAAGATGAGGAGAAGTGTTGTTCCCCCAGAGAATGCTGAGCCTGTGGAATTCAGTGGAAAGAGGCTGAGGCTAAAACATTGAACAGGATACTGAGTTTGATGATCAGCCATGTTCAAACTGAATGGTAGAGCAGGCTTGAAGGGCTGAATGGCCTACTTATGTCTCAATTTTCTATGACTAACGATACAAAAATAGGAACAAGGAGGTTTATGATAAATGTCAGACTCACAATACTGTAGGAAATTAAACAATATAGTCACTGCAGAAGATATTAGATTAGATTAGATTAGATTAGATTACAGTGTGGAAACAGGCCCTTCGGCCCAACAAGTCCACACCGACCCGCCGAAGCGAAACCCACCCAAACCCCTACATTTACCCCTCACCTAACACTACGGGCAATTTTTTTTTAGTATGGCCAATTCACCTGAACCTGCACATCTTTTGGATGGTGGGAGGAAACCGGAGCACCCGGAGGAAACCCACGCAGACACGGGGAGAATGTGCAAACTCCACACAGTCAGTCGCCTGAGGTGGGAATTGAACCCGGGTCTCTGGCGCTGTGAGGCAGCAGTGCTAACCACTGTGCCACCGTGCCGCCCACAAGATATATTAAGAAGGAAATTAAAAAGTGAAAATAGAGCATTTTAGAAAAGATTCGTTCATAATATGAATGATCACTGAAAACTTACAAACATATAAACTGAAAGAAGAGTGGTCAAAAGAAGAGTAGGACCAGCTGTGGAGCAAAATATGAAATAATCGTCTGGAGCCGGACTGCAAGGCTGAGACACTAAATTAATACTTTGCAAATACCAAACAAGATACTATCACTGTCACAGAACAAGCAAAGGAGATAGCAGACAAAGTGAATGGAATAAAAATAAAAATAGAAATAAAAATAAAAATAAAAAAAGGACTTCAAAGATTGACAGTAATTAAAGTCAAAAGGTTACCATGCAAATGGGGCAGAACCTATACACTTAATAGTAAGGTCCTGGGATGTGTTGCTGAACAAAAAGACCTTGGAGTGCAGGTTCATAGTTCCTTGAAAGTGGAGTC
Organism: Chiloscyllium plagiosum; assembly: GCF_037043375.1. Classification (NCBI taxonomy): domain Eukaryota; kingdom Metazoa; phylum Chordata; class Chondrichthyes; order Orectolobiformes; family Hemiscylliidae; genus Chiloscyllium; species Chiloscyllium plagiosum. The sequence continues at coordinate 32,008,106 of NW_028270139.1, forward strand.
ACAGATAGATAGGATAGTGAAGATGATGTTTGGTCAGTGCATTGAGTATAGCAGTTGTGGCTGTACAGGACATTGATGAGGCCACTTTTGGAAAACTGTGTTCAGTTCTGGTCTCTCTGCTACAGGAAGGCTGTTGTGAAACTTGAAGAAATCTTCAGAAAAGATTTACAAGGATGTTGCCATAGTTGGAGGGTTGGAGTTATAGACTATGGCTGAATAGACTGGTCTATTTTCCCTGGGGCGTCGGAGGCTGAGAGGTAACCTTAGAAGTTTATAAAGCCATGAGGGGCATGGATAGGGTAAACGGACAGGGAGTTTTCCTTGGGATGGGTGTATTCAAAACTCGAGGGCGTAGATTTAAGGTGAGGGCTGCACTGATTTAAAAGGGAGTTAAGGGGCAACTTTTTCATGCAGAGGGTAGTGCTTGTAATCGAAGGTGCTGCCAAAGGAAGTGGATGCGGCTGGTACAATTACAACATTTAAAAGGCATCTGGATGGGGGTTATGAATAGGAGGGGTTTAAAGGCATGCAAGCCAAATGCTGGCATACAGGACGAGATTTATTTAGGATATCTGGTCAACGTGGACGAGTTGAACCAAAGAGTCTGGGCTGTACATCTTCATGACTCTGTGATTCTATGATAATGAGCTTCTGACCACATATCCACATTGTCAAGAACCGCATCTTTTCTTCTCTTGTAGCGTTGCCCAAATCAACCTCTGCCTCAACTCGTTTGGTGCAGAATTCCTCATCTATAGAAATGACCATTCCAAACCACCACTGGTCAGCATTCTCATTTTCCCTCCATAAATGGAGCAAAACCTCTATAATCCATATTGTGTCTTGCACCCACCATCCTCATGTTCGCTAAACCTGGTCAGCTTCCAGTCTCATGATACAATTTTAAATTCTTCTCACTATCACTAAATTTCTCTATGGCTTAACCTCCTCCCCATCTCTGTAGAAACAGCAACTCTGAAGAAATATGTAGCCTCTTCATTGCATACAACATCGCAAGATGGGTTCATCTGCTAATGCGATTCTCATTTACATCTTTGTTACCTATGGACATCACCAATCTCGATCAGCCTTCCAAGTTAGATCTGAATCCTGAGGATATACAAAGCTCAGGTTCCTCATCAAGCAACATCTTGACTTTAAAATTCTTATCTTTGTTTAAAACCTCTCCATGGCTTTATCTATCCCTAGTTCTGTAATGTCCTCCAATCCCATAACCCTGAGAGCAATCTGCATCCATCTCATTCTAGTCTCGAGTGTCCAGGATTTTACCTGCTTGAGCAATGGGTGCTGCACCTTCAGTTGTTGAGGCCTGAAGCTGTGGAAATCCCTCCCTCAGCCTCTTGGCCATTCCACCTCAATTATTTTCCTTCAGACACTCATTAAAACCTACTACACTGAGCAAGCTTTTAGTCATCAGACCTAATGTGGCTTGGCATCATACGTTGCTCCATAATAGTCTAGTGAAACGTCCTGGAACATAATATCTCATTAAAAATACTATAGATAGAAAGTTGCTGTTGCTCATGTCCTACTCACATCAAGTCTCACTCACCACACCCCTTCCCCAGTATATGCCTCTGCACCTTCACTGGCTTGTAATTAAGCAATACCTCAGTTTTAAAATTTGTAGATCTGCCAACTGTGACTAATGTATCAATACAGACATGATTTAGTCAGGTGAGAGGGCTTTGAAACTTCAAGCTTTTGTTTGAAGATGCAAGCACCGGTCTCTTATATCCCGAATTTTTCATGTGCACAACACTATTATATTAGCAGAGTTGTTGACTCAAATAGGAAAGCATAGCCAAGTAATACAGAATCTCCTCTCATCGCCTCTCGAGGTTCCTTCTGATGTTCCTAAAATATGAGCATCCCGGCAGGTTTTATAAAACTCAACTAATATTTGAATCATGTTCTGGACACTTTTCCAGCTCTGCTCTCACATTTATCCTAGGACACAAGTCAACCAATTATTCACATATGGCCTTTTGAATCTCTTTACACCTGAAGTCTCTCCCCTCCCCCATGGCTGTCTCTAGTGACCTTTCACCCTCTCTGTGTCTTAAACTGTCTTTGTTCCCACCACTGTCAATGATAAACTGTGGTTAGTAGTAGTTTGTGTCCTTCTCCATACACCCAGTCATCCTGACTTTTGAAATGAACGGGATAAATTCATGCATCCTAGGCTTCAGAAGACTGAGAAAAAAAATCAAGCCGTCTGCCTTGTATGCATCGGAAGTTAGTTTAGGAAGGTTTTGGCTATAGTCCATCATGAATGACTCTCAATCAAAACAATACTTCCAGAATCTTGCCTTACTAATTTCACAAACCAGAGATATTAGGCTTATAAAACATAAACCTCTGTGAGACAGAATGCACAACTGATAATGTTTTGTACAGAATTTTGGAGATACAGAGTCACAAATACACAGATGTACAGCATGGAAACAGACCCTCCAGTCCAACTCGTCTATGCTGACCAGATAACCTAAATTAATCCGGCTGTATTTGTCAGCATTTGGCTCATATCCCTCCAAACCCTTGCTATTCATATACTCATCCACATGCTTTTTAAATTTGCAATTGTATTAGCCTCCACCACTTCCTCTGGCAACTCATTCCATACACACACCATTCTCTGCATGAAAAAGTTGCCCCTTAGGTCGGTTTTAAACCTTTCCCCTGTTACCTTAAACCTATGTCCTCTAGTTCTGGACTCTCCCACCCCAGGCAAAAGACCATATCTATTTACCCTATCCATGCCCCGCATGATTTTATAAACCTCTATAAGGTCACCCCTCAGCCTCCAACGCTCCAGGGAAAACAGCCCCAGCCTATTCAGCCTCTCCCTACAGTTTTTGTAAACAGCTCAAATCTGTTGGATGTCAAAGAAGCCACTAAAGATATTTATAAACTGTCAAATTTACTTGTCAATTGCCGTAATATCTCCTGTGTTGAGTTTTCCATTATAAATGGTCTTGTGTAGCTTGGTGACATACTATTGCATTAAAGGAGCTATATAAATATAAGATGTGTTGATGAATCTGTGGCCCCTCAGACATCACCCATTTTGATCATTCTGCCTTTGATAGTCCTTACATTCTTCTTAGCTGTTTCAGCCTTCAACTCCAATTCCCTTCCTAAACCTCTCCAACTTGCTTTCAGCCTTTAAGACTGTCCTTAAAATTAATCTCTATAATAAAACCTTTAGTCATCTACAATAACATCACTTTGTGGTGCAGTGTCAAATTTTATTTGATTACATTTCAGTGGAGGAGTTTGAGTTGTTTTAATGTTTCAAATGTGTAATGTTGTGGTGGCAGGGGTGCCAGAGGACTGGAGTACTGCAAACGTTACAAGCTTGTTCAAAAGAGGGAGATGGTTAAATCTGGAAAAAAAAACAGACTAGCCCAGTGTCACTAATGGGTAACATTTAGAGATCTCAATCCTTGTCTAAATTAATTAGCAGTTGGAAATTCATGAGTAAATACTTATCATCCAGGCCAAAGTATTTTGCTGGTAAATCACACACCTAACTAATTGATAAATGAACCGAGAGGGTTAATGAGTGTATCCGTGGCTGATGTATATTTGGCCTTTCAGTTGCTTATTAGTAAAGCATGCATACAAAATTATAATTTAAGGGACAGAAAATGTAGCATAGTAATGAATTATTGTTTTCAGAATCTGTGTGTGTGTGTGTGCGTGCGCGCGCGCGTGTGTGAGAGTGAGAGTGTGTGTGTGTGCGCGTGCAGTGGGGCTTTGACCTGAAAGCAATAACAGTGAAGAAAATTTGCAATTGCTTTAGAATGCTTGAGAAAGTGCAATCACTTTTGAAAATCTTTGAAACTGACTTTTAAGAGTAATCAGTTTAAAAGTTTTAAGAGTTATAACAAAAACAAACACTAGATCGTGTGAATTGGCTCCCCTGCCCTGGGAGGAGGAGCAACAGGAAGAAAGGTTAGATATGCCACCATGTTGCAAACACCAGAAGACAGTTGAATTCCTAAACAATCAGAAGGCATATTTAGGACTTCTTTCACTTCTGATTGAATGTCCAGAGTCTGTCATACCAAGACATAGTTGCCACAATCCGGTTGGATCGTAGGACTGTGTTCTCATTGGAGGGAGACAACTAGTGGTGGTTTAACCTGAGGGTCACCACATCTCAGACAAGGGGACAGATTGAGAAGGCAAGTCCTCATAGTAACCCCAACCGGTGTGGGAATTGAACCCAGGTTGTTGGCATCACTCTGCATCACAACCAACCATCCAGCCAACTGAGCAAACCCATAGTCCCTACATATAAAGGTAACAACAGTTCTAGTAGATCATTGACAAATGATGGGAGCCAAGAGTAGCCATTATAAGTAAGACTGCACAGCAACATCCTATTTATACGCATCTTGGTGTCTGCAGAGAACCAGTCAAATCCTTAAGGACAGAGGCTCAAATTCAACCCGAGGGGGATCAGAGTTTGGCAGAACTTTGAGGGGGAAAGTTCAGTGATCTCACAGTGCAGTAGATTATCTAGAAATTCAGCAAAATCTCTCATGTAATCTACAGTTCATATTAACCATAACTTGTCTAATAATTTATATTTAATTTATAATGATTCCCATGCTTGATGAAATAAATGTTCCGAAAATGAAATCTTGTTTGGTAATCTTTTCACTTGGAGATCATTTGTTAAAGTTGGTTCTTTTATTTTGTGGATCCCAATGGGAATTGTAATAATATCAATGATTTGGGTATAGGGGTCATAAGTTCAAATGACTCAATTTAGAAAAGTGGTGATGAAAGTGGGCTCTTGAAGACAGAAACAGGGGAATATATTACGGGGAACAAAGAAATGGCAGAAGAATTTAATTGGTACTTCAGATCTATGTTCACTGGGGAAGACACAAGCAATCTCCCTGAGGTAACAGTGGCTGAAGGACCTGAACTGAAGGGAATTTATATTTGCCAGGAATTGGTGTTGGAGAGACTGTTAGGTCTGAAGGTTGATAAGTCCCCTGGGCCTGATGGTCTACATCCCAGGGTAATGAAGGAGGTGGCTCGAGAAATCGTGGATGCGTTGGTGATTATTTTCCAGAGTTCAATAGATTTGGGATCAGTTCCTGCGGATTGGAGGGTGGCTAATATTGTCCCACTTTTTAAGAAAGGTGGGAGAGAGAAAGCAGGAAATTATAGACCAGTTACTCTAACCTCAGGTGGTGGGAAAGATGCTGGAGTCCATTATAAAGGATGAAATTACGACACATCTGGATAGTAGTAACAGGATAGGACAGAGTCAGCATGGATTTATGAAGGGGAAATCGTGCTTGATTAATCTTCTGGAAGTTTTTGAGGATGTAACTCTGAAGATGGACGAGAGAGATCCAGTAGATGTAGTATACCTGAACTTTCAGAAAGCTTTTGATAAAGTCCCACATAGGAGGTTAGTGAGCAAAATTAGGGCACATGGTGTTGGGGGCAAAGTACTAACTTGGATTGAAAGTTGGTTGGCTGATAGGAAACAAAGAGTTTCCTATCATAAACGGCTCCATTTCGGAATGGCAGGCAGTGACCAGTGGGGTACCGCAGGGATCAGTACTGCGACCGCAGCTTTTTACAATACATGTTAATGATATAGAAGATGGTGTTAGTAATAACATTAGTAAATGTGCTGATGATACTAAGCTGGGTGGCAGGGTGAAATGTGATGAGGATGTTAGGAGATTACAGGGTGACCTGGACAGGTTAGGTGAGTGGTCAGATGCATGGCAGATGCAGTTTAATGTGGACAAATGTATGGTTATCCACTTTGGTGGCAAGAACAGGAAGGCAGATTACTACCTAAATGGAATCAATTTAGGTAAAGGGGCAGTACAGAGAGATCGGGGTGTTCTTGTACACCAGTCAATGAAGGTAAGCATGCAGGTACAGCAGGTAGTGAAGAAGGCTAATAGCACGCTGGCCTTCATAACAAGAGGGATTGAGTATAGAAGCAAAGAGGTTCTTCTGCAGCTGTACAGGGCCCTGGTGAGGCCACACCTGGAGTACTGTGTGCAGTTCTGGTCTCCAAATTTGAGGAAAGACGTTCTGGCTATTGAAGGTGTGCAGCGTAGGTTCACGAGGTCAATTCCTGGAATGGCGGGATTACTTTACACTGAAAGACTGGAGCGACTGGGCTTGTATACCTTTGAGTTTAGAAGACTGAGAGGGGATCTGATTGAGACATTTAAGATTATTAAAGGATTGGACACTCTGGAGGCAGGAAACATGTTTCTGCTGATGGGTGAGTGCCGAACCAGAGGACACAGCTTAGAAATACAGGGTAGACCATTTAGGACAGAGATGAGGCGAAACTTCTTCACCCAGAGAGTGGTGGCTGTGTGGAATGCTCTGCCCCAGAGGGCAGTAGAGGCCCAGTCTCTGGATTCATTTAAGAAAGAGTTGGATAGAGCTCTCAAAGATAGTGGAATCAAGGGTTATGGAGATAAGGCAGGAACAGGATACTGATTAAGGATGATCAGCCATGATCGTATTGAATGGTGGTGCAGGCTCGAAGGGCTGAATGGCCTACTCCTGCACCTATTGTCTATTGAAAGTGGACAACAGCAGGAGGCTGCAGGATGACCTAGAAGGGTGAACAGGGTGGTTATGCGGGCAGATGACATTTAATTCCAGAAATTTATTGTGATGTTCCTTGGAAAGGAATATAATGACAGGCAATACGAAGTGAATGCTACAATCTTAAAGTGTTTGCAGCAACAAAGTGCTGGAGAATTAGGAAGATAAATCCATGAAAGTGGCAGGATAGATTGATCAGCCTGTTTCAAAAAACACATGAGATTGTTCATTTAAACTTTGAGGCACAGAGTACAATGACAAGGTAACTGACACCTTTATAAAATCTCCAAGTAAGACATTGGGCAGAACTTCTGCCAGATTTATGGCAGAGTTGGATGAGAAGCCCAGCAAGAACTCTAAATTTGTAAACTCTACCTCTAGTCTCTCGCACAAGGGGCAACATCCTTTCACCATCCACCTCACCAAATTCTCTCAGGATTTTATAAAAATTGTTTTAAAACTCTCCTTTCATTTGCAAAACTCCTATAGGTACAGGCTCAACCCTTTCCTCACAAAGTAACTCCCTCATCACAGAAGTCAGTTGGGAAATTCTCTGAACTGCTTCTCATACAATTAATTATATCCTACCTTAATTAAGGAGACCAAACAGTGTTCCAGATATAACCTCACCAATACCTACAAAACTGTTGCAAAACATCCCGACTTTCATATTCCATTCTCCTTATTAAAAAAAAATTGCTTTCCTAAATCACTTGCTTTACCCGCATGCTCACTTTTTGTCATTCATCGACTAGAGCATCCAGTTAAATATCTTTCTTTCAGAGATACAGAGCCCTTATAATAGTGAAAGAGGCCACTCGGCCTATTAAGTCTGCACCAACCCTTTGAAGAGCCTTACCCTATTGCTATAATCTGGCACTTACCATGGCTAATCCAATTAGCCTGCACATCACTGGACACTACGAGACAATTTAGCACAGCCAATCCACCTAAACTGCACATCTTTGGATATAGAAAGAAACCTATACCCAAAGGAAACCCACACAGAACATGCAGACTCCGTATAGATGTTGCCCGAGGGTGGAATCCAACCCGGATCCCTGGCACAGTGAGGTAGCAGTGCTAACCGCTGAATCACCGTGCTGCCCAATGTCCATTATCTGTTCATCCTGCCAAAGCAGATGAGTTCACATTTTCCTACATTATACTACATCTGCAAAACATTTCCCCACTTTTAACCATCTGTGCAAATAATTTTCCTACTAACCTTCGTGTCATTAGCAAATTTAGCAACACACACTCAAAATTGTCATCCAAGTCATTAATAAAACTTGCAAATAGCTGAGGCCCCCACACTGATCAAAAAAGCTGACCGAAGGTGTTGGAATTTAAGAAATGGAGGAAGGTGAAGTCCCTGGGCAGAGGGTTTTAAAGAGAAAACACAGGAACAAGGCCAAATAAATAGAAGGACAAAAATAGATGTAGGGGGAGCAGGGAGTGACAGTAAAAAGGGTTGTAGTAAATCACTAGGATATAACACAGGCACCACTTAAAACTCATATAATAAACAAAGAATGATAGTGTTTGAGAATGCCATTTCCCCTACAGGTTTCTGCGTGGGATCTTTAGATGACAGAACAAGTCATCTCTCAACTCACAAACTGTTGGGTAGATGGGGCACAGTGTCCCACAAGGTCGGCTTTGCTGTCTTTACTCCCCATTTCTGGCACCACTTGCCTCATCATCAAGGCATGTCGACCGAAAGCATGATACAGCTTCATTTACAAGTGGTTGCCATTTTGAATGACTGATAACAAGTTCCTTCTAATCATTATAGTCAGTGCTGCAGCACTTCAAGGAGAGCTTCAGATAACCTTTGTTGCATTTTGTTTGTCCTCCCTTGAAATGTTGGTGATTTGAGTTGAGAAAACATGACCTGACAGAGGAGATGTTTTACAGCCACCCAGTCAGTGTCCAGGTCAATATCGAAGTTTGTGGAGCTGATATTAAGGAGGAGACTCATGTTTGTCTTAAGGAATACCCACTAAATACGGAGATTGTGGCAGAGACATGGCTGATGACATTTCTCTGGCACTGTAAAGTATCACAAATAGTCCAGGTCTCACTGCAATACCAGGGTGTACTGATAACCACGCTCTGTTCTTCATGACCTTTGTTGACTTGTGAAGATCTATGGCTTCTATTACTTTGCAAATCAAATGCTTTGTCAGGTCAATAAATGCAATGAAAAGTTTCTGGTGCAGGTCTTTGTAATTTTGTTGGATTTTTCGACACACAAGATCAGGTCAGGCATTCCTCTGGAAGGTCCAAAGCAACACTCTGTCTCTGAGAGGAGATCTTAAGCCACAACAAGTAAATGATTCAGAAGAAATCCTGCTCAGATTCTCACTGACAGAGGTAAGAGTGAAATCTCTCAGCAGCAGTTCGCTCCCTTCTTGGAGATTTTTACAATTGTTGCACTGAGGTGAAAGAGGGGACTCACCTGCTTCCCAAATCCAAAGATGATTGCATTGAGACTTGATGCAAGCAAAAGTCCCAACTTTGAAGATCTCAGTTGGCCATCACTGAAGTCATAAGCTTTGTTATTTTTCATTATGTGTTGCAACTCCCCCACCAAACCGTAATTCTCCTACAGATTCTAACACAAGTTGCTGGGTATAGCCAAGTGAGTATCATCTACCACTGCAGATTTACATTTGGGGAGGTGTTGAAAATGTTGACAATGCCATCCATCATCCTTAAGATGACAGACAACATCTTGTGAGCCAAGGAGATTTTGTCCATTTGACTTTGATATACAGATGACCCTGGTAGCTTCAAATAAGCTTTGTCTAACGTAACAAGCAGTGTATTTTTGCATCTTTTGGGCTTTCTCTTCACATCACCCACACTTCATTTTGTGGGTTTTTTTTGGAATCATGCTTGAGCTTATGGAATGCTGATTTGTTCTGCCAGGCAATGTCAGCTGCTAGCTTTTCTTCTGGGAGATCACATATTTTCTTAAACACATCCTAGCAACAATGATTCTTAAACACAAGTAGCGTGGGGTGCGGGCAACTTGATTTGATGCCATTATTCTGAAACTAAGTTGGATACACAAATGTTTTTCAGAATCCTTGGACCTAGGTGGATGTTCATCACTGATCAAACAACTCTATGATTTGGCCAAGGGTCAGACCCCTGCATGGATCAAATGATACAGACATAACAATAACAATAACAGGAGGTGGAATGTTTGATGTAGGATGGCTCATGGGATTTTGCAGTTGCCCTTCTGGCAGGAGAGGAAATTTGTTAAAATGAGGCCATACCAAGAACACTTCATCAGCAGGAGAATGATATAGGGTGGGAAAGCCAAGGGTTTACAATAGGAGTCACAGATAATTCTGGGATTCAAATTCTGCATAAAGGTGATCTATTCTTCTACTGATATGGCAGTGAGGACTTCAAAGGTCAGAATAGAACATTTCTAAACATGTTTGAATATAGATTAGATTAGATTACAGTGTGGAAACAGGCCCTTCGGCTCAACAAGTCCACACCGACCCACCGAAGCGCAACCCACCCATACCACTAACCTAACACTACGGGCAATTTAGCATGGCCAATTCACCTGACCTACACATCTTTGGACTGTGGGAGGAAACCGGAGCACCCAGAGGAAACCCTCACAGACACGGGGAGAACGTGCAAACTCCACACAGTCAGTCGCCTGAGGCGGGAATTGAACCTGGGTCTCTGGCGCTGTGAGGCAACAGTGCTAATCACTGTGCCACCGTGCCGCCCATGTTCATGAGAGTCAACGGTCAGCGTATAAGAACTGATGGCATATTGGGTACAGCTGTATGTAAAATGCCATGAGTCTTTCAGTTATTCAAGTGGGATGTTCAAACATTGCATTCAAGATCATATTCCAGATGGCAACTGCAATTGACTGGACATGAGGGACATTGTCAGCCTTTCCATTCCAGTAGAGATATATCCCTCTGCTTTCCTTTCAGCCAGGTAAAAACAATGACTGCAGTTGCTGGAAACCAGATTCTGGATTAGTGGTGCTGGAAGAGCGCAGCAGTTCAGGCAGCATCCGAGGAGCAGTAAAATCGGGCAAAAGCCCTTCATCAGGAATACAGGCAGAGAGACTGAAGGGTAGAGAGATAAATGAGAGGAGGGTGGGGGTGGGGAGAAAGTAGCATAGAGTACAATTGGTGAGTGGGGGAGGGGGTGAAGGTGATAGGTCGGGGGGAGGGGATAGGTGGAAAAGAAGATAGGCAGGTAGGACAAGTCAAGGGGACAGTGCTGAGCTGGAATTTTGGAACTAGAGTGAGGTGGGGGAAGGGAAAATGAGTTAACTGTTGAAGTCCACATTGATGCCCTGGGATTGAAGTGTTCCGAGGCGAAAGATGAGGCATTCTTCCTCCAGGCGCCTGGTGGTGAGGGAGCGGCGGTGAAGGAGGCCCTGGACTTCCATGTCCTCGGCAGAGTGGGAGGGGGAGATGAAATGTTGGGCCACAGGGCGGTGTGGTTGATTGGTGCAGGTGTCCCGGAGATGTTCCCTAAAGTGCTCTGCTAGGAAGCGTCCAGTCTCCCCAATGTAGAGGAGACCGCATCGGGAGCAACGGATACAATAAATGATATTGGTGGATGTGCAGGTAAAACTTTGATGGATGTGGAAGGCTCCTTTAGGGCCTTGGATGGAGGTGAGGTGTGGACACAGGTTTTGCAATTCTTGAGGTGGCAGGGGAAGGTACCAGGATGGGAGGGTGGGTTGTAGGGGGGCGTGGACCTGACAAGGTAGTCACGGAGGGAATGGTATTTGCGGAAGCTGCCCTTCCTCAAGAAGGTGGCTTTCACTGAGGGAAGTGATTCTAATTTGGGACCTTGATAGGTCCCATAATAAAACTGCAGTTCTTTCTGGACAATCACTCTCGGGATTATCCAGTGTTCGTCTGTTACCCAAAGGATGATGATTGTACATAGGTGGCCCCCCAGCTTGGACAAAGTGGGGTGGACTATTTTTAGTACACAATTTCCAGCACTCTGCAAGCAGTATCCTGATGGGGACTGCTCAGACCAGCAGTTACAATCAGTTTTTAACTCCTTCTTTGTATTTCTGGTAAGGTAACACACAGCCATGCCTCCAGGGCGTGGGTTCCTGCTGGGAAGAGCAGAGGGTGCTACTACCTAAAGACACATCTGTCCTAATGCAGATGACCAACAGCCATCATGTATGTGTTAACCGTTAGCAGATTGCTGAATAGAGATCCCTAAACTCATAAGCTTCTCCATTTGCTAATGCTCTACTGCCAATTCTCAACTGGCAACTAGACAGTAATAGAAGCCCATATTGGACTTAGCACAATCGAGAAACCAGGGGGGCTGTGATGGGTTACAAGGATAGGTCAAAACCCTAAAGAATTTATGGTCATATTGAACTTTTAATTCCAAAATGCGTTCATTTTTCCGAAAAGGATTTAAACAGTCAAAAGATGACCAGAGATGCAAATTTAGTGACTGACTGTTAGAGTCATTTGTAGACCCATGGAATGTCACGTTTGTACAAAACCAGGGGAACTTTGAAGAGAAAACTAAAAAGGATGAGACAATATAAGACTGACGACCCACTTCCCTGATGGCTGCGTGTTACCTTACCAGAAATACAAAGGAGGAATTAAAAACGGATTGTAACTGCTGGTCTGTGGCTATGTTAATGAGGTGAAATACGAGAGTCTAGCCGAGTGTGTGGTAAATGTCACACCTTGGAAACAGCCATTAAACACCTCTGCATTGCAGATAAAGACAGGAAAATTGTATTCTCTCAGTCTGAGTGCTGCAAGCCAGCCATCATCAAAAAGAACACGGACAAAAGAATTTCCAACAACCTGCAAAACTAAGAATCACAAAATCAAGTTCAGGTCAAAATTCAACAGGAAATCCAATGCCATTGTTGTTTACAACAGAAGCATGAAGCTTCATGGGGCTATCTGCAAAATTCGAAACAATTATCATTTGTAGATAGAGGAGACTGGGTCTGAAAGCTTCAAGATAATAAAGGCACAATCTACAATTCTTGCAACAGTGGGAGGAACTAGAATTTACAAAAGTAAATTAACTTTGGCTTTCCATTTGGTCGCACACTTGTGTTCAAGTTTGACTTGCTAAGAATCATTGTGTAACTAAGGACATAAACACGAGTCTCAGGCTCCAGAGCTGCAGTGGTCAAGTGGAAATGCAGAAGTCACCGAGCCATGCTCTTCCATCTTTCTGCAGAAAAGAGAGTCATAGATTTGTTTGATTCATTCCTGGTTTGAGAGCACTATCAGCAGGGCAGGCAATTGTTATCCACTTCTAATTGCTCTCGAGGTGGTACAGAATCCCCTGCTTGAATCATTAGCAATGACAGAGGACAGTTAACCTCACATGACTGAATCATTCTTTCAAAAGCTACCCATTTCGTCTCCTTCCCCTACCATTTATTTTTTTTTATTTCCCGGTTTCCTTCTGAGTTTTTCTCAGCACTACTATTCTAGCATTACAGTTTAAAAAAATCACTTCAAACCATCTTGATTTAGTTTACTTGGCAACGTTCTGTAGTTACCAGCTTACAGTCAAATGACAGCAGCTTTTCTGAATTTTCCCTACATAATTTTGGAAATGATTCTTGAGAGAACTGAAGTCGCATTGTCATGAAAAAGTAACCTCAGAAATCTGCAAGCAAACCGAAGGAAAAGAAAATAAACAAAAAACATTCAGTGGCCGTCAAGTCATGCACTGAGGATACTGAAAGTCTGTACTCAGCGAGTATTTACAGTGCGCTCTGGATTATCTGAACTGTAGCATAGGCATCCAATTACCTTGGATAATGGATTTGGACAAGTGGAAATTAGTAACGGTGTTAAATTATTTGGGAGATGAAGGGAGGAAACTGCTGTAAAGGAAAGGTCAGAAAATGCAGTGAATCAGAAAATTGAAAGTCATATATTCAGAGGTATACTGTACATGTCTATGCTGGGAGAACAGTGTCACTTCAATTCTCAAAGACTCATGAAACAGTAGATCAGCAAAATACACAGCTACAATTTAATTTAAAGTCATCAGCAGCCTAAAGGTTAATTGTGCCAAAGATAAAATATCTTTGATGAGATAAAGTTTAATTTTTCTTTCTCAATGACTTTTAACATGCCAGTTATTTTTTCTCTTTCCCTATAAAGACTGCATAAAGAAGGACATCTAACAGGCTGCAAAGGTCAACTACAAAGCCATTAAAACCTAATCCAGGAAAGCCCACATAACATATATTAGATTTTCTGACAGATAAAGAAATCACTAGTGTCATACAAAACAGCAAATCCTTTATTATTAAGAATGGAGTTTGCCACAGGAATGCTTTAAGCAATTGCCTGAATACAGCAGAAACAAATTGTGCTTAAAGGCAAAACAGTATGGATAGCGCTCATCAGATGATCTGCAGCATTGAATAACTATCAGCTCGTTCTTATGATTGAACTAAAGGATTTATACTGCTTATAAAGGATATCTATTAACTTTTAGTAAAACAAAAACTGAATTCCAAATAGTATTCTGAACAATAGAACAGAATGGATCAGTTTGTGAGGTGGTGTATTTGAGCTGCAGGATGAAGCCATCATGATGACTCCATATTACATATCAGAACGCGCTCACAGGAGGCAAGGGCCAGGCAGTTAACGTTAGAATACAGCAGCCCCAGCTCTGAGTTTGTCCCTTTAATGTGGCATCTCTGTACGGAGAATTGGATTGCAAAATCACCTTCACAGCATTAAACTGCAAGGAAACTGCAGCTTGTTGATCCTGACATGCAAATATTTTTTATATCTATGCTAGTGGCTTTATACTGTTTCAACCTTTCTCTGGTTGACCTCTGTCATTATTTGCAGTATGTTTGATTGTGGCTGAACTGTGTATGAGCGAGTGGGAGTTGCTTTTGTGATTTGGGTTCCAGTGCAGGGCCTCCCAGTTTGCTGCAGCTCCACCCAGAGTATGCAGCCATCTCAAAAGTGGTAAATGCCACGCCAATTTCCAAATCAAATCAATTGTGAGAGAAGATATCAAACAATTAAATGTTTTCAATACCTCATGGTAAGCTATCATCTTTATACTGTACTTTTTAGGTTTGACTTAGGAGTCATCATTTAGTCCAACATTTATATCTGTATTCATTAGAGAATAGAATAGAATAGAGCCAAAGAATGACTACAACGCAGAACAAGTCCTTCAACTGATCAAGTCCATGCCTGCTCTCAGTAAGACCAGTTTCACTCAGCCAACTTCCCTGCCCTGTATTTTGTTTCCCGCTTATAAGTGAGCATTAATATACAGATCACCAGAACAATGCAGGATTTAAATAGTTACAATTAAAACGAGACCATTTGCAAGTAAAATTAGGAAGCGTATTTACCCAAGAAGAGTAACAGCAATCACAAGCTCTCTCTCCCACCTAAAGCTGTAAATGTTCTGGCAACCAAAATATTGAGTCTAAGCTCAACAGATTGTTATTAGGTGAAAGTATTTAACAAAATTGAGAATACATGTGTCAGTTAAATTGAGGTACACATCAACCATAATCTCAATGAATGGTAGGTAATGGTTTGAGGAACTGAATAGTCCAGCTCCAAGTAATACCCTCTGAATTTTCTCCTTTAAAAGTTACTTCTTCAGTTCACATGGATACATTTGGAAAATAAGATCATGTAAATAAGATATGGGTCTTTGAAGTATTTTAGAGCAATTTTTAAATTCTGAACAGTGCTTTGTAGGATTTTACCAAACAGATAAATTAGATAGCTATTTTAATTAAAACACCCACACACAAACCATTTTACATGTTTTCCACTACATCTTCTGTTCAAAGTGCTTTTTGTGATTCTCCTCTAAAAGGAAAGGATACCGTCATCTAGCAAAATAGCACAACTTTTCATTTACTGGCTTTAAAATCAGGAAATGACAATTGTTAAGAAAATGCCAATATATCTCTGGTCTTGTCAGCATTCGAATTTCTAAAAGTTATACTAAGTACAACAAAGAAAAAATGTTGCATTTAAAGCTGATCCTACAGTCCCAAGAAAAAAAGATTGTGCTGGATTAATGTACTTGCCAGTACACTCCATGTGTTATTTACAGGACCGTTTTTTTTTGGATTGGCAATGTCAACTAATGTAGCTAATTTGTATGGTTAACACGTACATTCCTCTCCTTGCACACTTTTGTGGTAAGGCTGTCAGTTGGCGGTGGACATAGTCTTCGATGGCTAATGGGGTGAAGCAACATAGCAGCTTTTAAATGACCCTCTACTCTTTGCTCATTGTTCTACTGCAGTGAAAACTGTATCTTAGGTGGGGCCAACAAACGCCCACTCAGTGAGAAGGTGAAAAGCCAAGTGGCCCCTCAGAACCACCCACTGCCTTGGCACAGTGTAACGTTAATTTGACAATTGCCTCTCAGGGTGGAGAAAGTGAAGACTGCAGATGCTGGAGATCAGAGTCAAGAGTGTAGTGCTGGAAAAGCATAGCTGGTCAGGCAGCATCCGAGGAGCAGGAGAATCGATGTTTCGGGCATAAGTCCTTCATCAGGAATGAGGCTTGTGGGCTGGGCTGAGAGATAAATGCGAGGGGGTGGGGTTTGGGGGAAGGTAGCTCAGACCCCCACCTGTTCCTCTGCTACATCGATGACTGTAGCAGCGCCGCCTCATGCTCCCACTAGGAGATTGGCCGGTTCATTAACTTTACCAACATCTTCCACCCCGACTTCAAATTCACCTGGACCATCTTGGAAACCTCCCTACCCTTCCTGGATCTCTCCATCACCATCTCTGGCAACCGACTAACCACAGACATATTCTACAAGCCCACCAACTCCCACAGCTACCTAGACTACACCTCCTCCCACTCTACCTCCAGTAAAAACGCCATCCCTTATTCCCAATTCTTCTGCCTCTGCCGCATCTGTTCCCAGGATGACCAATTCCACCTCAGAAAGTTCCAGATGACCTCCTTCTTCCACATTTGCAACTTTCCTTCCTATGTGGTTGACAATGCCCTCCACTTCACGCACCACCACCCTTGAACCCCACCCCTCCCAACACAATAAGGACAGAATCCCCTGGCCCTCATCTTATACCCCACCAATCTCCGCATACAATGCATTATCCTCTGCCACCTCCAAATGGACCCCACCACCAGAAACATATTTCCTTTCCTTCCCCACCCCATCAGCCTTCCAAAATGACCACTCCCTCCACCACTCCCTCATCAGGTCCACACCCCCCGACCAGTCCACACCCCACTCAGGCACCTTTCCCTACCACAGCAGGAAGTGCAAAACCTGTGCCCACACCACTCCCCTCACCTCCATCCAAATCCGTCAGAAATTTACCAGTACCTCCAGCAATGTCATCTACTGCATCCGTTGCACGCGATGTGGTCTCCTCTACATCGGGGAGACTGGATGCCTTCTTGCAGATCAATTCAGAGAACATCTCTGGGACACCCGGACACCAACCCCACCGCCCCGTGGCTGAACACTTCAACTCCCTTTCCCACACCGTCAAGAACACGCAGGTCCTGAGCCTCCTCCATCGCCAAACCATTACCACCCAAAGCCTGGAGGAGGAATGCCTTATATTGCACCTTGGGACCTTGCAACCACACGGGGTAAATGTGGATTTCAACAGCTTCCTTATGTCCCCTCCCCCGACATTAACCCAGTCCCAAGCCTCCAACCCAGCACCACCCTCCAGACCTGCCCATTACTCCCCCCTCTAACCCATTACCTTCTTCCTCACCTTCATCCATCAATCGCTTTCTGAGTTGCCTTCCCCCAAACCCCACGCTGTCACATTTATCTCTCTGTCCCGACCCACAAGTCTCATTCCTGATGAAAGGCTTATGCTCAAAACGTTGATTCTCCTACTCCTTGGATGCTGCCTGACCTGCTACGCTTTTCCAACACCACACTCTCGACAATTGCCTCTCAGGGTGCTTACGTCAGGGGGCAGTGAGGAATACAAGGCAGTAGGGGATGGGAGGAGAGAGAGAGATCAAGCAAACTGCCTTGTCAGCAAAACCCACATTCCACTAAAGAGTAAAAGATAATGACTAAAGCCATACAACCTTCTTCTGAAAGAGCTACAGATGTATATCTTACATGGGCTGCAAAAAAACAACTCAATCAAAGGCCAAATCTGTTATAACAGATGGAGATACCAAAAGGATTATACAATATCACAAATATGGCAGAGCTTCCACTGAGCAGAAGGCTGCACTCAACTTAAAATGAACTCAATATTAGCTAGTAGACAAATGGGTTAACATCAGAGCAGAAAGAATGAAACACTAAAGCATGTATACATCAAATTTGAATAAGGGAATAAATTGGTTACATCTCCTTTAGAATGTTTTGTGAAGATTGTCGGGGGGTATATTAATGTTAGATATGGTGAAATACTGACAGGTTGGTAATTTGCAGATAATGTTGTATTTGGAGTCTATACTACACAGAATACTATTAGATTTTTATGTAAAATAGATTCTTATTGTCAGCCTTCTTGATGAGAACAGCTTTGTTGTTTTCATTTATTTACTGCTTCCTTCTCTGTCAAGACTGAAGATGTCTCTTTTGTATTGGATTCTGGATTAGTGGTGCTGGAAGAGCACAGCAGTTCAGGCAGCATCCGAGGAGCTTCAAAATCGACGTTTCATCAGGATTTTACTGCTCCTCGGATGCTGCCTAAACCGCTGTGCTCTTCCAGCACCACTAACCCAGAATCTGGTTTCCAGCATCTGCAGTCATTGTTTTTACCTCTTTTGTATTGGAGGCAGTTCAGAGGAGATTCACGAGATGGATTCAAATCAGTAATATTTTGCAGACACATTGATCATTTTAGGCCTATACAAGATGGGTTTAGAAGAAAGAGAGGAAATCTAATTGAGATATATAAGCATTAAAGGGGACATGGAGAGAATGTTTCCTCAAGTGGGCAAACTAGAAAGTAAGGTCTGAGCTTTAGAGTAAGGGCAGCAGATTTAAAACCGATAGGAGGAGAAATTACTTCTCTCAAAGTGAATCTGTAGAAATTCATTACCCCAGAATGTGGTGGATGCTAGGACACTGTATAAATGTAAGAAGGAGATGAGACCAGCCCTGAATGTATGAAATGGCAGAATTGCCTATTCCTGCTCCTGGTTCTTATATTCTTCTCAAAATTGCAAAATTAAGTATCATAGAATATACAATAACCTATAGGGCTGTAGACAACCCTTTGCCAATGTGTGACAGAGCAGAATAATCATTCAACATGTCAATCACATATTCTAACATGAACAATGTTTCATGTACTTTGGTCTGCTTGGGGTTCATCATTAGTCAGGCCTATACAATGGATGGCTTTGACCAAACAGCTAGGCAGAAGTGAGTACTGCAGATGCTGGAGATTAGAGTCAAGATTAGAGTGGTGCTGGAAAAGCACAGTAGGTCAGGAAGCATCCGAGTGACAGCTGTCCAGATTGACTTCTCCTTCAAATAATGCTGGCAATAGAAACTAGAACATGATGACTGCTATTCCCCTATTACACCTGGCACCACTGAGGGAATAAAAGCCTTACCTAATAATACAGTGCATGGTGTTGGAGTTAAGATTTCCACCATGGAACATGTCTGATTTCAGGAAGGAATTATACTTTTGGAAAGTCTGTCACATAGTAATATGCTATGTAATGCTATTCCCTTTTACTGCAAAGGAAGTAATTGAAACGCTAGACACATTAGTGTGCTGAAGACTAATGTGGCAAATGTCACCAGTAATGACCCAAAACATGCCAGTACGAAAAACATAATACTGTATCCTTTACAGAAATAGGCAGGACTATAGCTGTAGAATAAATCATCTGGCGGTTGGACTAAAGTAAATGAAATGACTATATTACTATTTCCCTTGTGAGGCATTAGCAGGTCACGAAGACATCCAGAAAGTAACATCCAGTCTGATTATTTGATTAGTTAGGGCACAGGTCAGGCCCAAGTGTACCTGCCCATTTACCTTGAGGATCAATTCCTTCTCTGTTTAAATCCATGACAACCAGCAGAATTGAGTGCCCATTCCACACAATAAATTACAGATAAAACTTGCAGATGCTGCAGTTCTGCAAGGGGGATTTTTAAAGCAAGAATTCAGCACACAGCAGAGAAAAGTAACAAATCTGAAACTCTACAATTCAAATCACTATGTCACAATACTGTAAGGATCACAGTTATAAACAAATCAGCAGCACTGGAATAGTGGGATCAAAACCAAGATGAATCCTATATAGTGACTATTTAAAAAGCTAAAACTACAGGCAGAATACAGCAACAACACAATTTCCATTGCATCAAAATCTTCTAATCTAAACTAAATCTGATTTCACTGTTTTGGTTTTAAATTTAGCAGAATCTGAAAATTTAATAATCTTGTTTCCATATCCCCATTCGAAGAACCTCATCTTCAAGTCTAAAAATTTTTATTTCCATTTCCTGACTAAGTCCATTTCTATCCAGAACCCTATACTACCTCCTCATTATACTTGCTGAAGCAAATTTAACAATTAATCTCTGTGAAATTGTGCTAAACACTTCTGAAAATCTAAATCTTCAATTCCTTCCCCATAATTGTAATAATATTTTTGAAAAACTCCAGCGTGTTTGCTAAACCCATCCTCTCCATTTCCTAATCCATGTGTTTATCCAGGTGTTCTCCCACGAGATGCCATAAAATCATCTTGATGGTTTTTCCGACATCTGATGTTAAGCTGATTTTGTTTAAGATTATCAAGATAGTTATCTCCTGTTTTATCCAAATTTAAAATATTCTTGCACTTGTTTGTGTTAAGTCCAAGCCAATGCAGACCACCTCAATCTGAAAGGCAAGAATTTATGCTGTCTCTCTCTCTCTCTCTCTCTCTCTCTCCCAGTTCTACTAACTAAAGGCAAACATTATTTATTCTTTTACTTGGTCTCCTTGGGCCACACACCAACTGCAGCTGAGATGGAAGCTGGATGACCTGCTCTCTGCTTCAGCATCCGTGCTCCCAACGGCTGCTGTACGAAATTTAAGAGAAAATTTAAGAGAAAGAAAAGCAAACAGGCAAAAAAAGCAAGATGAAAAGAATTTTAAAAAAGACTATAAAGCCGCAGTATTCCATGAATTGAACTGCCTCGGCTGATCTGCTTTACAGCTTTCATTGCTCTGCTGTTTCTTTACATCTGCAGCTTCTCTGTGTTCTTTCTTTGTTGCTTGTGTACACTTGTATAGATGTAGATACAGAACACAGAAACAGGCTAAAACACAGCAGAAACAAGCTGTCCTTTATTTCCATGTTTCAATACCCAATTCAACCTTCTCTAACTTCCAGTTCATTTCCCACTTCCTTATCTGTCCAGCTTCTTTGTTTTCATTGTTTCTTATTTTGTGTTTGTTTCTATACAACCTCACTATGACTGTGTGTTTTTGTAATTAGAAATCTGTACGAGCAGCCAATGTTCAAATTGTGTTAATGCAAATTTTGGATTCGATGGCTGTGTTTTCTCCCATGTGCCTGATTGCTGCAGTGAAAACGGCACAGTTCTGAGCTAAAGAAATGACTGTTCAGCTGTCCTTACAAAGCACACAAATAAATAGTCCACGCTTTGCAGATTCCATCAATTCTGTACAATGCTCAAGGCACAGCTCTATGCAAAATGTCCACCTCCACATGAAAGCATCCAGCAAGAATCTTTTGCTGCATTTATAGAAATGCACAAAGCCAGCTCATTAACAAATGGATACTTGAGATTACCCCAAACAGAAGATCTCACCAAAGAGACAGAGGGGGTGGTTACACAAGTATTTTTCTCTCAGCTCTTACCCATTCAAGAAGAGTGGAAAAGTGTCAACTTTTGCACTTTACGCGTTCATTTATCTAGTGCATAGCTGCAGAAATTGATCAGTTCACTTGACACAAATTTTGCACTAACAGAAACTTTCCATGTGACAGCGTTCCTGCTGTCCAGATATTAGTGAAAAATATATTGAAAACTGGAGGCCAGCAGTGCCAAAACTGGTCATTCCCATCCACAGCTCAAACAACACACTGGAATGTAAACAAGCAGATGGCAAGATAAACATAGCCAGCACCAGACTGAGAGCCTGACTTATTCCCTTCTCTGTTTGGTTTTGCTCCTGTTCTTCTGCACAGACATTTCCCAATGATCACAGACATCCTCAGAACATAAGAAAATAGCGGTTCCTCAATAAAACTCCACCTGTACTTGCCATGGCTGGCTGCTTCTATAGGCACAGTTGTTTGTAAAGCTATTTTGCTGAAGACTACAAATAAAACATGCTGACAGCTAAAAGAGCAAAGTCCATCACCACTTTGCCCAAATTTCCTGTAACTGGTTTCAGCAAATAAATCAGCTCCAAATCACACATCAAAAGACCTTCGTGATTAAATTGGTCTAGAAAGCTTGCATTGTTGGGTAGAATCTTATAAAGCCCCTGGGAATAGCATACAAGACAGCGAGAAGGGTATTAACTGAGCAGCAGTAAAAATGTCAACTTCCTGATGGTGGGTAGAAATTGGATATTAAGTTGCTGCCAAGTTATGCTTCCAGACAGCGAGGGGTGGAAACACTTTTTTTTCGTATATTAGCATACATTTAGTATATTAGCAAAAATTTAGTATCATGCATTTAGTTTCAGCAGATTAAACTGTACCTTTTGAATTAAGTATATAGCAAATGTGAAATGAGATATGCAGCAAGTCAAGGCGTCTTCCCGGTGGATTTGGACTTTGTAGAAGCCTTTCTTGGATAGGCAGCTTGGTAGAAACAGGGGAGAAGGTGGTATTAATACATTGAGATTGGTTGGAGGCTGTGAAAGGAAGAAAGGGCACAACTGGCCAGCAAGGACAGAGGGTGGAAGTTGGACAGGGAAAGCCCACATCTACAGATTTGTAGGTCAGCCATGATGGTGAGGCATCAAAAGATTATACAGGGAAGATGGTGATGTTCTAAGAGTGAAGTGTAACAGAGGGAAGATTAGGGATGAGAGAGGGAGGGTTGAAGCTGACAGATCCCAAAGACAAACTAGTTAACTGGCTCAATGGGATTTAACTGACTGCATTAACATGACCCAGATTTTCTTTGTGCTAGCCACTGGACAGAGGTGGCCGCATGAGTCATTGTTGCAAAAAGTGCAACAAATGTGACTGTAAAGGATAGTGCTTCTTTACTTCAGATAGACATTCTTCAAACTCACAAGGTATTCTCACACACTCCAACAGGTGAATTTTACCCACTAGTATACATAATCAGTCTTGGTTTATGCGTAGAATATTTCAGCTGAATCTTATTTGTTTTTGGCTAAATGGAGAAATAACTGTAACACAAAGGGACTTGGGCGTACTTGTGTACAAACATAGAAAGTTAGCACGTGGGTTCAGCAGATAATCAGGAAGCCGAATCGTTATTTCGAAGGGTTTGGAGTATACGTGGAGGGAAATCCTACTGTAACTGTACAAGGTGCTGCTTAGACTGCATCTAGAGTACTGTGAGCAGTTTTAGAACACAGAACATTACAGGCCCTTTGGCCCTCGATGTTGCACCAAGTTCTATCTAAGAAAGGATGTTATTTCATTGGAGGCAATTCGGAGAAGGTTCACTAAGCTGATCCCTGCAATGAAAAGCTTGTTTTATAAGCAAAAGTTAAACAGGCTGGAATTGTACTCACTGGAGTTCAGAAGAATGAGAGGTGATCTCATTGAAATATAGAGGATTCTTGAGGGGAGGGGTTGACAGGGTAAATGCTGAGAGAATGTTTCCCCTCATAGAAGAGTCTAGGACTAGAGGGTATATAGTCTCAGAATAACGGGTTGCCAATTTAAGAATAAAATGAGGAGGAATTTCTTTCTCTCAGAGGGTTGGGAGTCTTTTGAACTCCTTCCCATAGCTTTTCAAGCAGAAACTTTGTGTATATTTAAGACTAAAATGGATAGATTCTTGATCAGTAGGGGAATCAAACATTATGGAAAAAGGGCAGGACAGTGGATAAGAGAAATGTCAGAAAAGTCATGATCATAATGAATGGTGGAACAGACTTGAGGGGCCAAATAGCCCACTTCTGTTCTTATTTCCTGTGCTGTTATGGTCGACGGTCATTGAATAGTCACCAAAATATATCATGGTGCCATTTTTAACAAGCCACTGTCCCCAAACAAGCTGGCATTCCAAAGCTCAAGGATATTTGCAGATGATGTGGGAGAAAGGGAAGACGGCTCCATGATTTTCCCACAGGGACCAGGAAGTCCTAAGCAAGGGAGTGGTGTAAAAGGAGATGCAGCCTGGTCTGAGGTTAGCACCTGGGTCAGTGCCATGTGTCCAGTGGAACAGCTGGCAGAGTCCAAACAAACCCCCAGGGCCAGTGAGCCCCACACCACTCCCTCTACCCCGCTGCCTCCCATCAGCCACAAAGCCAGGGAGTACACTAAGATGAAATGGGAGAGAGCGAAAGAAGAAAATCTCCTTAAGACACTTGAATGGCACGCTGACAAATGTACTGTATGCTACTTTGCACTGTTTTATAAATGTCACCATTTCACCTGTCATCTGCATGCTTGTCTCTCAGGGTAACATAGTAAATCTGTGTTCAAGCATGCAGTGTAACCTCCCTGGCACACACGATGTACTACAGATTGATGTCCGTGCCAAGAGCCTGCTGCACCATGGGTTTCCAGGACAATGGGTGCTGCTGACACCATTGGCCCATGTCCTACAACATCCCAATTTGTTCCCAGCCTTTGTGTCCAAAGATATTGGAGTCAACAAGGCGGTCAGTGATATCTGGGCCAGGGAGGTGCACCGTAAACAAGGGACAATCCCATGCGGATAGCCAGGGATTAGGGATTGCCACTACCCTGTACAGTGCATGGCTCTGTGTGCAATGTTCATTCCCTTTAAACACCTTGACATTGGTGTTTCCTGCAGTCCCCTCCCTCACAGGTCAAGTCATTCACCCTCACCCCGCTCCTCCCCACAAAACTAGGGTTGTGGACACAGCCATTTTGTTACCCATTACTCACTTTCAAATTCATGATGGAAGGTGATAACGAATGCTCCTCAGCCATTGGCTTGCAGTCTGGTTACTTCCCAAAAATTTGAATTCCTTACCTGTAAACACAATACACCATCAACCCCTTGAAGCCTCGTGCACCTGATCTTGGACAGGATACTATCCCATGTGACCCTTCCCATCCATGTTTTATTGTCTCTCCACACATCCTCTGCAGACACCATTCCTTCTTCACAACTGTCATTTCCCCCTTTCCCCCACCCCAGCCCCAAGAATAATTCACCCTGGTAGAAGTCCTCACCAGCTCCCCCCACTCTCAGAATCTCTGGATGGACCCAATGGACTGAGTGTATCCAATGCCCTTGAGTGACCTGATTAGACCCCCATATACCAGAGGTGCCCAGACTTCTGAGTATTAGCTGTACATCTCCCTGACCACACGATCCCAATCCCTGAACTGGCCATAATACAGACATAGGACTGACCCCCTCCCTGGACTGCATAGCAGAGGCACAGATCTCCTGAATGAGATCACACTGACTGGCCACATGACTGTGGTTGGATCCCCCGGCCTGGTGCAGGAGGCTGTTCTTGGCTCACTGTATTGGGACCTCCTGACTGACAGGTGCCTCCATGGACTTCAGTGAGGACTATTCCCTAAGACATAGCTGCCTGCTTGCTGCACATGTGGTGTGCTTACCACTTAAGGTACTGGGATATGGTGCAGATGAGAGACAGGTGTAGCACACGGTCATGCGACAAGATGTCTCTCCCCTTGTGTGAGGATTGCTGACCAGCAAAACCCCCTGTCTGGTCATCTGAGTGCTCAGGGAATGGGCAAACTGCCCTGAGGAGCAATCAAGTCCAAGCCTTCAACTGGGTACATCACCTTGTGTGCAAAGACCGCCTGCAACAGCCTTTCAATGTTAGCTGGCTGTGTGTCCTGCAAAGCAAGTCTGTGTGTCCTGTAAACATATCAGAGAGAGGTGCCATGATAGTCATGAGTGGTTTGAAAATACTGAATGCCAATGACCATGAATGATGGGTGCAAATGGAGTTTTGTGCCCCGAACTGCTGTCTGGCTCTAAGTAACATGGCGGTCCTTTGGAGCAAGCGGAGAGCTGAATTCACCAAATTCTCACTGCGGTTTTCACATTGAGGTTTCACACGATGACAGTGAGAAAACAGCACAGAGAAACTGCCTGGTCCAGTCCATGAGCTGAGTGCACATCTCTGAGCGCACATTATCCTTGATGCAGCATGACAGTGCACAAGGGTCCTGTAAGTGAATTGAATAGGGTTTTTAGAGGTTGGCACATGTTAGATGCCAATGTCAGTCAACAATAGGCTGTGTGTGGCCAGTTTGCATGGGAGCATGCCCTGAGATATTAGTGCCTGATAACTAACGGAGGTTGTTCAGAGCTGAATTCACCAGGTACCTGCTCTGATTTCCATCTCACATGCTCTAGACATCTAGCTTGTATAGCGTGTTTGGGAACACAAGCAGCTAGATATTAATAAGGCATGTTGGGCCATTAATAAGGCCATGTTGTGGAGGTGCCAGCATTGGACTGGGGTGAACAAAGTCAGAAGTCACACAAGAAGGTTATAATCCAACAGGTTTATTTGAAATCACAAGTTTTCAGAGCTCAGCCCCTTCGTCAGATGAGGTGCATCAAGGAGCAGTGCTCCGAAAGCTTGTGATTTCAAATAAACTTGTTGGTCTATAACTTGGTATCATGTGACTTCTGGTATTAATAAGGCATCAATAAGAAATAATTCCTCTCAATTTGCAACTAGCCACTGTCTAGCAAGAATCTAATCACACAGCTTGTCAAGAACTTAATAGAGCAGAAGTTCCTGCTGTCACTGGACTTCTCATCCAATCGTGCCACACATTTTCCCATAGTCCTTGTCACTCAGAAACCGACAATTAGATTAGATTAGATTAGACAATATTCCATCTTTTGAAATTAACTTAATTTACACCTGCTGTCATTTCTCAAACGCATTGAAAATTCTTCATTTTGAATAGCTGTCATTACTAGCTACATCCAATAGGTTTGAATAACGTCTTATTTTACATTAGAGAGGAACATATTTGCTGATCAGAAAAATAAGCATGGCATATTGAGAAAGAAACCTGTTTAAGCAGCAAATGGTTAAGATCTGGACAGTCCTCCCTGACAATAAGGTGGAGGTAAATTTTATAATCACTTTCAAAAGAGAATTGAATCAGAATTGGAAAAGGAAAGATTTTCAGGAATATGGGGAAAAGGGAAGTGTGATACTAAGTGTAACGTTCTTACATTACAGAGAGCTAGCACAGACATGATAGGGCAAATGACCTCCTTCTGTGCTGTCACCATTCAATAATTCCATGGATAATTCTACACAAGGAGTGGGTGATGTCAAAAATTTGCAGGAGGAACTGATGTCCTGGAAGCATTCCTACAATAGCTTAATCGTAGTCATTGCTGATAAAATATCCTCATATTACAAAACTATGGTAAACCATCTTAACCTCATCAGATGTGGTTAAACTTACAATAGAGACAGTAAACACAAGACCCTTAGAGCTAAAATAGTACTTGAACTTAACGGTAATTATTACTAAAGACAAGTATAGAAAGTTTGACCATCAACCGTAGTAAATCAATTAGATTGCCGTGATATGAAGAAGCCATAATTGTTTCATTGCACTGCATCTCATTCTTCAAACTATCCTGCTAAACTTAAAAGATCAAAAAAAGTATACTTAGAAAGAGAAAAGCACACAACACTCAAATATCTGGTACTTTACAAACTTTGTTTTTGTGTTTACTGGTGAACGGATTGTAATATCAGAAACATCAAGGTTAAATATATAATCAAACTTGGACAGGAACTCTGCAGGTTCCTTATATAAAGCTCAACTTTGCATCAGGTGAAACGATATACTGAAGTGGACTGGCACAAACACATTAGTCCTTACTGTTGTTTCTTGGCCAAGCTGCACTGAATTTTGATGTGACATTTGTCTACAAAACAACAGTGACTCCACTTCAAAACCAAAGCATTGGCTTTGAAGAGCTTTGGGTGGTCCAAAAGACTTGAAAAGCATTATGCAAGTGCCAAGTATTTTTCAGTGATTTCATTTAGAAGCCTTCTCACCATAAAGTAAAAATATCATTTTATAAATAAACAATTCTAAAATGATTAAAGCTAAAAAGAAAACTGTTTGAAATCCTTTGTAAATAAAAATATAAAACTGCTTGGGTGTGTACAGGATGAGGTACAATTGTTTAACTTCAGAACAGGTATACAATCTGACCTTTAAATTTGCACTATTCTACATTTCACTGTTGAACTAACCATCTTAAAGGAGGGTATCAGTTTTGCACTTGAATTAAGCCTCTACCATCTCATGCAAGAGCTCTACAAGGATATAAAAGAGACAGATTAGCGAGAGTAAACAGTTAAGTCAAAGGCAGAGACAGGAAAAATTACTATAGGAAATAAAAAAAGGAAACATTATATCAATATTTTAGAATCAAAGTTTTACAGTACAGAAAGCAGCCATTTGGCTGATTGTGTCCATTCCAGGACATCAAGCAGCAAATTACGCTAATCCCATTTGTCAATACTGAGCCTGTAGCCTTATATGCTATGGTGTTTCAAATATTATCTGAACACTTCTTAAATGTTGTGATAGTTCACAGCTCTACCACAGTTTCAGGCACTGATTTCCAGATACCCACCATGCGCTGGGTGAAAACACTCTTCCCTCTAAACCCCCAGCTGCTTCCCTTAAATCGTACCCCATGGAAGCCGACCCCATTGCAAAGAGGATTTTTTTTTTTAAAAATCAAGACTACCTATGCCCCTCAAACAGGTCTCCTATCAGCTTTCTCTGATCTGAGGAAAATAACTGCAGTCAATCTAAACTGCCTTGATAAATGAGAGGTTCCAGTCCAGGCACTATTTTGGGTGTATATTCTCTGCAGCCTCTATGGAGTAATCAAATCCTTCTTTTGGAGTGGTGAGCAGAACTGCTCACAGTTGTGAGCTAATAAATGTCCTATACAGCTCAATCATAGCTGCCCAGCTCTTGTATTCCCTTCCTCAACTAAAAGGAAAGTATCCCATATATCTTCATAACCATCCTTTCCAACTGTGCCTTACATTTCAAGAGTCTATGTGCATGCACATCATGGTTCCTCAATCCTCAGAACTACCCAGGGTATCTTTCCTTTTTTTGTACCTTTCTGCACAGAAGGCAACACAAAATCATGCCATAAATTATGGAGAATCAAGGGTTAATTCTAAAGAAAAAAGTACTGGAGAGACTGGGACTAAAAGGCAAGAAAAACACTTTGGGCCTGAGAGTCTCTGTCTTCAAGTCCTACAAGTCATAGCTGCCGAGGTAGTTGTTGCATTGGCGCCGATCTTCCCAGATTCACGAGATTCTACAAAAACTCCTGTCGATTTGAAATGCAACTCTGATATTCAAGAAAGGAAGGGAGAGAAAAGAAAGCGGACACTACAGGCCAGTTACCCTGACACATGGAGGGCAAAAGAAAGAATCCATTAGGTAAATGATAACAGAGCATTGGTTAACAACAACGTGACTGGATTCTCCTGCTCCTGCTGTGCTTCCCACACTCTCAACTCTGATTTCCAGCATCTGCAGTCCTCACTTTCTCCAACAACGTGACTTGTGCCTTATAAATGGTGGACAGGTTTTGGGAGGGAAGTGGTGAGTTACTTGCTGCAGGATTCTAGTCTCTGATTTGTTCTTGTAGTCTAGTTTGTCTAGGCCAGTTTAGTTTCAGGTCAAATGGTAACTCGCAGGATCTTGAAAGTGGATCTTCCCTGATGGTAACGCTATTGAATGTCAAGCGGAGGTGGCTAGTTTCTCTCTTGTTGAAGATGGTCGCTGATTGACACCTTCTGGGGTGTAAAAGTTACTTGCCACTTAGCAGCCTTAGCCTGGATGTTATCCTGTGCATATGTTCATGGATTCTCAGTGGACTGGCATCAAAATTGGAGGTGTAGTGGACAGCGAAGAAGGTTACCTCAGATTACAACAGGATCTTGACCAGATGGGCCAATGGGCTGAGAAGTGGCAGATGGAGTTTAATTCAGATAAATGTGAAGTGCTGCATTTTGGGAAAACAAATCTTAGCAGGACTTATACACTTAATGGTGAGTTCCTACGGAGTGTTGCTAAACAAAGACCTTGGAGTGCATGTTCACAGCTCCTTGAAACTGGAGTCACATGTAGATAGGATCATGAAGAAGGCGTTTGTATGCTTTCCTTTATCGGTCAGAGTATTGAGTACAGGAGTTGGGAGGTCATGTTGCGGCTGTACAGGACATTGGTTAGGCCACTGTTGGAATATTGCGTGAAATTCTGGTCTCCTTCATATCTGAAAGATGTTGTGAAACTTGAAAGGGTTCAGAAAAGATTTATAAGGGTGTTGCCAGGGTTGGAGGATTTGAGCTGTAGGGAGAGGTTGAATAGACTAGGGTGTTTCCTCTGCAGCGTTGAAGGCTGAGGGGTGACCTTATAGACGTTTATAAAATCGTGAGGGGCATGGATAGGATAAATAGAAAAAGTCTTTTCCCTGGGGTGGAGGAGTCCAGAACTAGAGGTCATAGGTTTAGGGTGAGATGGGAAAGATCAAAGGGACTTAAGGGGCAACTTTTTCACACAGACGGTGGTATGTGCATGGAATGAGCTGCCACAGGAAGTGGTGGAGGCTGGTACAATTACAACATTTAAAAGGCATCTGGATGTGTACATGAATAGGAAGGGTTTAGAGGGATATGGGCCGGGTGCTGGCAGGTGGGAGTAGATTGGGTTGGGATATCTGGTTGGCATGGACAAGTTGGACCGAAGGGTCTGTTTCCGTGCCGTACATCTCTATGACTCTATGACTGTTGGTATCATTGAAGGGCAGCAGCCACTGCAGCCAGGGAGCCTTGCCATGGACAAGAATACCCTAAAACACACACATACCACAAATAATGTCTGAACCCCATGCAAAACTACCAGGTTTCACTGGGTCATTCTCTCATTTGTCAGAAGGTAACCACCCCATTCCCCAACCCCACACCCTCACTCCTCCCCCTGCTACCCCAGCTCCCAACTCCTTACCCCCCCCAAACACGCTTTCCCCCAGCCCTCTCAATATTCCTTTACTTGATGATGTTTCTTAAGATCCTTAAATTCACCTTCACAGCAATGAAACAAAAAAGTGAAAATTGGAACATTAAATTCTGGAAAACCTCACCAAGTCAGGCAACATCTGTGTTTCTAACCCTTTGACAGAATTAAAAAAATATTAGGATGTAACATTTTCTAAGCAGGTACAGAGGCAGGAAAATGACTTTGATATGGTGGGGGTGGGAAATACGCTGATGGCAGAATGGATTTAAATAACAAGAAAGAAGCCACAGAGTAAGGCAAAGAGGGCTTGTGATGGAACAAGTAACCAAACAGGCGGAGGAGTCTGGAGGAACTGTAAATAGCAGTAGCAGAATCATCTCATGCGGTCAGAATGTTGCTCTCCTCATAAGACCTCATTGTTTGTGGTTAGTTAGGTGAAGGAGAAGTAGATGTAGACCTGCTGATATAATAGCTCATCATGATAGCGAAATTCATAGTAAAATAGTGTAAACAAGAAATAATGGGCATTCAATTAATCCTAAACATTCAACCAATGGAAGGAAAAGAGAGATCAGCCCAATATTTCAGACTTATTCAATTCAAAGCTTTAAGTACTAATGGTACAGAGCTTTCCATAATATTTTGAAACTAAACCGAATATTTATTAGTCGTAGAAGACAATTACTTTCATAATCCTAAATGTACTTGCATATCTAATCAAACATCAAATCTTTCCCATTGATTTACATGTTTGCATTGGACTGCTTGCCAAATGTTACACATTTACTACCTTAGCATTGGCAAGGACTCTTCTAGGGTGTCAGAAGTGTTAAATTCAGAACTTAAAGTGGTAAGAGGTTATGAGAGCAAGACAAGTAAGGGTTTAGAAAAAAAACATCTTATATTCACAGCAGCAAATGAATTGATTTGATATTTCA
This sequence comes from Chiloscyllium plagiosum, assembly GCF_037043375.1. NCBI lineage: Eukaryota > Metazoa > Chordata > Chondrichthyes > Orectolobiformes > Hemiscylliidae > Chiloscyllium > Chiloscyllium plagiosum. Next base: position 32,039,931 of record NW_028270139.1, read on the forward strand.
CCCACGTATACATTTTCTTAAACATAATCTTTTTGTAAAATAAGTCGTTCAACTGGGAAATTACTAATGACTTACCGATATGCAGAGCTTCCCCAGGTCCTTGTGCTGTGGAGAGGGTGATGTCAGTGAGTGCAGATTACAAACATTGTGACGTAAGCAAGTGCAAATTTATCAATCATGATTGGCAGCAGGGCATTACAAGGTTATTTTTGCAGTCAGCTGCAGGGTTAATCACAAATTTGTAAGAATTTTTTTTACTATATATACACATATATACACAAAGATATTCACGTTTGTATATATGCATATATATAGAATTCATATTTACCTTCTTGTGGTTCTTATACACATTTCTGTGAGCAAATCCTTTTCCACAAAGTTTGCATTTGTAGGGTTTGTCCTCACTATGGATAATTTTATGTGCAGTCACTTGATCTAGCCGTTTGAAAGATTTACTGCAGACCTCACAGGTGTAAGGGCGTTTCTCTGTGAAGAATGAGCAGCAAATATTAAACTGTCAGTTGATAAAGAAGGAAAGATGAAAGGAAGACTTTGTCCACTGAGGGAATCTTCCAATTAAGTCAATACAATTAAGATTAAACCAATTAGACAGACAGCTGCATGCCTTTGGAATTATGTGCACCAAATTGCCTCTTTTGTAGGACAAGCTTGGGTATATCTCCTGCAATTTGCACATCTTAAAGCATCTCTTCTAAATACCAAACTCTGTTTAATTAACTTCAGTCAAAAGAGAATCACTTCAAAGAAAAACTGCTTTGCACCATGAGCATGAATTGCTCTTTTTCAGATTAAAGACATTTAAGCAGCTATGACAAATTTTATGTTGTGTTACTTAATTACCAGGGAAGCAGGTCACAAGGCAGGCCCCAAGAAAGTGAAACATCAGCTACCTGTTTTTCTGCTTCAGTAAAAAAAATCTCCAGGTTGGACTTACCTGAATGGGTAATCATATGGCGCTTCAACTGGTTTGCAGATATGAATTTTTTGTCGCACTCCTGGCAATTGAAGACCTTGTGAATCTTTAAAGTTAAAGACAAACAATGATTATTTAATGCAAGGAGATTTCTTTTTAAACAAATCAAAGGCACAAATCTTCTGAGATTGCTTTGAACGAGTTTAATGGCTTCTCTGCTTCAAGCCAAGTTAACGTTTACAATTGCACTGTATTTGCCTTCCTAATAATCTTGGAACATTAGAGTACAGTTATGGAAATAAAACGAGATATTTAAAACATAAAAGTACATGATTAGAACTCCATGTGGGAGGGGGACATTGGTTGTATGTAAAAGGATTTTATGAAAAATATAATTCAAGAAGATTAATTGAGAAAATTAGGTTGGTAATATTGCTGTTAAACTGATTGCAAGAGATTTGCTGACCTTCGAGTTCAGATTTGTCTTTTAGCCCCAAGTTGTGATAGCTATTACTTCATTCTCTTTCTCATTTATTACTTTATCCTATAACTTGTCATGCTCTGGATTTTGTTGGAATGAATTTACGATTCTGTCTGCCTTACAAAACTAGAATTGTTTAATAATCTTGGCATAAAAGCTCCTTTCATATACTTCCAACCATAAATCTGTGCTGCTCAGCACATTTGTCACTGAAATACAGAAGAAAGAAAATGAAAAAGACAAATATTTAATGTCTACGAATCTCTGAGATATCCAAAACTGCATTGTATATACTGTTTTACTTAGAACTGTTGTCATGTAAGAATGACATTTGGTGCTTTTATAAATAGTATAGAGTGTACTAGCAACAACATTACTCTTAATTTGTGAAAAAAAACAAGAATTCTGTGCTGTTTGGAGTCACAATTGGAGAATGTGCATGAAAACAACAAAAGGATACAGCAACAGTTCACAAGAGCAATAGGGAGTGAGAAATTATCTTTAGATAGTGAGATAATTCCACTGAAGCAGGTAAGGTGAAGTGTAAATGTTGTAGAGCTTTTTTTAAAATTCTTGCAAGCTTTCATAGAGTGCCCAGGAGCTCATTTCCAATGGTGAGGAGAGTGTGGCAAGGGCCTGTCTATTTGAATTGTCAATTCACAAGAGTGAGGTTAGCAGACATTTTGTTGATGGTAGAAAGTTGAGTACAGATTAGTCTACCACAAGAAGTGGTTAAGAAAGAGGCCACTGGAAATTTTAAGAGAAAATTAGATGTACATGTGAAGCAGAGAAAGGTACAGGAGTATAGGCAAAGTGAAAACAAAATACTTCAATTAAAATAAGTGTTGCTTGAAAATTTTATTTAGCTGTTTCTGCAACAGAAAATCTCCATATGTGCAATATTTATACAAATCATAAACACCAAGCTAAAATTAGAAAGTAATGAAAATGACAAGGTTTTGATTTTAATTCAACTAGAATACAAACATTTTAATATATTTCAAAAAATAACTAATTGATATTTTCAGTATGATATTAAACCTCCACTAACTGGCAATATGTTTAATCAGGATTTCATAGAATCCCTACAATGTGGAGTCAGGCCTCTCAGCTCAACAAGTCCATACCAACCTTCTGAAGATTAACCCATTCTACAACCCCATTACGCTACATTTACCCCTGATTAATACACCTAAATGACACATTCCTGAACACTATGGGCAATTTAGCATGACCAATTTCCTAACTGCACATCTTTGGATTGTGGGAATAAACCAGAAAACCCAGATGAATCCTACACAGACAGAGGGAGAATGTGCAAACTCCACACAGTCACCCAAGGTTGGAATTGAACCTGGATCCCTGGTGCTGTGAGGCAGCAGTGCTAACCACTGAGCCACCGTGCTATTCCTGATCAACCTTTCATTCAACCCACATAATTACACTATGTACAGAACAACACTATGAGGATTATACATTTCTAATGCATTACACATAATCAATTCACCAAAATGTCTAATGTGGGTAAACTTTAGAGATGAGCGAACCAATCCTGTGTTATTATTTGAAACTGCTATGACATGTTATACATCATGACTATTAGATTTATACATCAAACTGAGAAAATGAACAGCCATCCTTCATAATGAGAATCGTCATTCCTTACATAAAATGGATAATATAGGCAATTTCTTTGTGCATGGTGCAAATCTCATATGAGATACAGAGTACATTCTACACATAATACACAGACACACAATTCCTTGAACATGGTTAGTGAAAAAAAATCACTTTGAAACTATTATACAATAGTTACAGTATACAACTACAGATACAATTGTTACTTTATATCCAAATTCAAGTGCAGCAAATCTCAGAATTCCTCCAGTCACAGACAAATTGTGAGATTTGTATGCATATTTATTGCAAAATTATAAATACATTTAATGTTTAATTTAATATTTACTTTAAGTTTGTGTTTCTGGTTCTTGACTTAGAAACAAGTGTATTTTCTGTGTGTATGATGTTAAAACATTCTGTACCTATGGTGATTTATTTGAAAGCAATTTTTTGAGACCTGACTTTAGAGTGAATGGGTTCATGTGCACCACTAATAGTTTTTTTTTTGTTTATCTTCGATTATTTTGTGACCCACCAAGGTAAATACTGTGGTCTTAATGATTGCTAGAAACATCTGCAATTTCTTTTTTTTAAGTTTAAGTAAAAGACAGCTTGGAAGGGGAATTTTGGTTTCAATTTTACTTTTGAATTTTGAGCATATTTGTTTTGGATAGGATGGCAGTGTAGATCCATGCTCCTGAGAAGGAAAGGATATGCAGTGAACTATGTTACCATACTGTAAAGAGTTTTCTTACTTCCAGACCAGAGATGCTGGGACAAAAGAACCTGAAAAGGTTATTGAAAGAGAGTACTTTTAAGCAGGTGTATGGTAACTCCAGGAAGATAATGTCTGCAGTTTCAATATAAAAGTTAAACTTACAAGTGACTTGAACTTACTGACGTGTTAGATGCAGAGACTCTGGTGTAAGTATTATAAGAATGCTATGTTGTGTACTGAACAAAAGTTGTTTTGATTCTTTTCAAATTAAAAAAAGAACAGTTTAGGGATTAATGGGATTATACTTTTCCCACGTGTTTAAAGATCTTAAATTTTCTATTACAAGTTGATGATTTGGTTTATTTTATCTTCATCTCATTTATTAATAAATTTTGTTTAATTGTTAAAGCAAAATCTGTAGCATTGTGTTTCAGTGAGAGACTACTTTGTTAAAATCAACAATTTCAAAATATATCCCATCAAGCTAAGAATCGGACTTGTCCAGTAATAACATCAGCTGGGATCATAACACAGGCAACCTGTTGAATGAGATGAGTAAGAATTGCATCTACTTTTCTGGTGCCCACCTAATCTCATTAGCATCATGTAGTAATTAAAACAGAAGACAGACTGAACTGAGAGAGATGAGATCATTGTGGTGATGGAATAAATAACTAATTCTTTAAATATGTCCCCATATAATTTAAATAAAAATTCAGTCTTTCATGAAGGAATCGCACCTCTTACTTTGTCCATGTTATTGTGCATGAAGAAAATCAGTTTGTGTCTTCATCAAGAAAGACAATGCCGGAAGTTACAAAACCAAAATCTGCTGCCACAATTTCTCATTGAACTTATTCAACACTCATACTCTCAAATGTTTATTATTAAGATCAAAGCATTTCAAGATTATTGCTTCAAACATAGACATATGGATGAAAAATTGTGCCATGTAATTAAACCAAACCATTAAAAGACTCAAAGTTGTCAAATACCAAAATAATCTCAATATTACTTACTTAAGGAAAAAAGTCTATTAGCAAGTCTGATCGAATTGCTTGCATTACATACTGACTCAAAAGGATACAGAGCTCATGGACTTTTTCTTGATAAGAACTCCAAATAATATATTATATCTGCTGCTTCCCCCCCAATGCTCATCAAGCCAAACCTCCCGTCTATCCAAACCTCAATACCATATACCCCTCCACAGCTTTCAGAAGCTGACAGGTTCAAAATAGTTGAGGATAGACAAGTGCGGCGCCAGCCATCATTGCCCTGGAGTATCACCCTAACCGGTGAGAGAATAATTTGGAAATGGGATACCCTTGAGTTATAGAGATGGCAAGGAAAGTCAATGATCAGATTCCAAGATATGAATGGAGTCAGCATCCCCTGGCATCATGGGGCCAAAAAAGCATGGGGAAAGGCTACCAAAGACAACTATCCACTCAAAAACCAGGCTCCTGTCGAAATAAGATAAAACTCAGATTTTGGTCACCGATATCTTTTGCTGGAAGGGCAGGACCCCAAACCTGAGGGAGAGGAAGACAACAGAGGCGCAACCATTAAACAATGAACGTGGAAAAAGCAAATTAGTTAAATTTATGCCCTGAATATGAGCTGGTTAGACCAAGGAGAGCCAATGGATTGTATCTATCTGGGCTTCCAGAAGGCCTCTGATAAGGTCCTGCAAAGAAGGCTGCTGAGTAAGACAAGGGCCCATGGTGTTAGAGGTAAGGCACTAGCATGGATAGAAGAATGGCTGTCTGGCAGACGGCAGACAGTGGGAATAAAAGGGTCCTTCTCAGGATGGAAGCCAGTGACTAGTGGTGTTCCACAAGGGTCAGTATTGGGATCACAACCTTCCCCTTTATACACTAATGATCTGGATGAAGGAATGGAGGGCATTCTGACTAAGCTTGCAGATGATACAAATATAGGTGGAAGAACAGGTAGTGTTGAAGAGGCAGGGAGGCTGCAGAAAGATTTAGACAGGTTAGGTGAGTGGCAGATGAAATACAATGTGGGAAAAGGAAGAATAGAGGCATGAACTATTTTCTAAATGGGGAGAAAATTCAGAAATCTGAAGTGCAGAGAGACTTGGGAGTCCTAGTCAAGGATTCTCTCAACTTAAATTTGTAGGTGGAGTCAGTAGTTCGGAAAGCAAGTACAATGTTGTCATTCATCTCAAGAGGATTATGATAAAAAGGCAGGGAAGTTCTTCTGAGGCTTTATAAGGCTCTGGTCAGACTACATTTAGAGTATTGTGAGCAATTTTAGGCCCCATACCTCAGGAAAGATGTATTGGCCCTGGAGCAGGTCCAGAGGAGGTACACGAGTATGATACCAGGAATAAAAGGCTTAACATATGAGGAACATTTGAGGACTACGGGACTATACTCAATGGAGTTAAGAAGGATGAGAGGGATCTGATTGAAACTTACAGAATACTGAACGGCCTGGACAGAGTGGACATTGGGAAGATGTTTGCATTGGCAGAAGAGATGAGAACCCGAGGGCACAGCCTTAAAGTAAAGGGAAAACCCTTTGGAATAGAAATAAGGAGAAACTTCTTTCGCCAGACAGTGATTAATCTGTGGAATTCATTGCCATAGAAGTCTGGGGAGACCAGGTCATTGAGTGTATTTAAAACAGAAATAGATGTGTTCTTAATTGCTAAGGTTAAGGAGAGAAAGCGGGAAAATGTTTTTGAAACCCTATTAGCCATGACTGAATGGCAGGGTAGACTCAATGGACCTACATTCTGCTCTGCTGTCTTATGGCCTTATACCATTTGAGACATTTCCCACCTCACAGCCAAAATCTTCATGAGCAACCGTGAACTGAAGCACCATTTTAGAGGTCTCAGACCCACCAGTCACATCACATCTTAATTCAGTCAAGCAGTCACTCAGACAACACCACATCCTGGTCCATGAGCAACCTTGTACACAGTTTCCCCTAGGTAACAGTAACAGGGCTTAATCTTGTCATTTTAATTCAGCTTGATGGAGGGTTTCTTTTTAATGAGACCCAGTGGGTTTTCTCATGCTGCCATCCCAAACCGTTCTTATTAAGTACCTAGAAGCAAATTACTGCAGATGCCGGAATCAATACTGAAAACAACAAATGTTATAAATCACAGCAGGTCAGACAGCATCCATGGAGACAGAGCAAGCTAATGTTTCGAGTCTAGATGACTATTCAGCAGAGCTGAAGTGAAATGTGGAGGAGGCAGCATTTATGCTATAATTGGGGGGGTGGTTGTGGCAGTGGTGGGGTGTAGAAAAGATGCTGATAGTTCAGATTAAGTGATTGGAATGTGAGAATGGCAGAACAATGGTGTATCTAACTGCCAGACAGTCCCCACTGGGATGGGGGTAGGGGAGAGGTGAACTGGTGACAGAGAATATAACAAGTAAAGCTGATAAGAAAGGGAAGGAATGAGAGTTGGTTCACAATTTGAAGGTGTTGAACTCAATATTGAAGTCCAGAAGGCTGTAGATTGCCTAGTCTGAAGATGTGATTTTGTTCCTCTAGTTTGTGCTGGGATTCACTGGAACACTGCAGCATGCCGTGGACAGACAGGAAGGCCAGGGTCCTGCTAGAGCGCAGATCGGAGGTGTTCTGTAAAGTGTCACCCAGTCTATATTTCATTTCTCCAATGTAGCATAGGCCACATCAAGTGCAGCAAATACAATACATGAGACTGGCGGAGGTTCAGGTGAAATGCTGTTTCACCTGGAAAGGCTGTTTAGGCCCTTGGATGGTAACTTGAATCCAGTCACTGTGAAGAGAAGATACCCCTGGGATCACTGGGGAAGGCAACCAGCCGATCATCACCACGTGGATCAAGGCCAAGCTCAAGTGTAGTGGGATATCATCATCCAGAGTTATGTTAAAGTACACGATAGTTGATTAGGTTTCTAGTGTAAATTGTTAGTTATAGTGTATTTTGTTGTTATAGTATTAATCGTGGTAAATAAATAAATATTATTGTTTATTATTCAAAGTTTGGGAGAAGATTTGTAGCTCAGGTGCTCGTTGATGTGGTTCTGTTCGCCAAGCTGGGAATTTGTGTTGCAGACGTTTCGTCCCCTATCTAGGTGACATCCTCAGTGCTTGGGAGCATCCTGTGAAGCGCTTCTGTGATGTTTCTTCTGGCATTTATAGTGATTTGTATCTGCCGCTTCCGATTGTCAGTTCCAGCTGTCCGTTGCAGTGGCCGGTATATTGGGTCCAGGTCGATGTGCTTATTGATTGAATCTGTGGATGAGTGCCATGCCTCTAGGATTTCCCTGGCTGTTCTCCGTTTGGCTTGTCCTATAATAGTAGTGTTGTCCCAGTCGAACTCCTGTTGCTTGTCATCTGAGTGTGTGGCTACTAAGGATAGGTGGTCGTGTTGTTTCATGGCTAGTTGGTGTTCATGGATGTGGACCGTTAGCTGTTTTCCTGTTTGTCCTATGTAGTGTTTTGTGTAGTCCTTGCATGGGATTTTGTACACTACATTGGTTTTGCTCATGCTGGGTATCGGGTCCTTCGTCCTGGTGAGTTGATGTCTGAGAGTGGCTGTTGGTTTGTGTGCTGTTATGAGTCCTAGTCTGGTAGTGTGGCTAGTCCTTTGGGTTGTGGCATGTCCTCATTCCATTGTCAACCACATGCCACAACCTAGAGGCATGGCACTCATCCACAGATTCAATCTATAAGCATATCGACCTGGACCCAATATACCGGCCACTACAGCGGACAGCTGGAACTGACAACTGGAAGCGGCAGAGACAAACCACTATAAATGCCGGAAGAAACATCACAGAAGTGCTTCACAGGAGGCTCCCAAGCACTGAGGATGTCACCTAGACAGGGGATGAAACGTCTGCAACACAAATTCCCAGCTCGGCGAACAGAACCACAACATTGTTTATTATTATTATTATTAAGATTCGACTTGCAGTTTCTTTGCAAGATAAAACAGCTAAAACACACTGTGTAGCAGAAACAGCAGTTTACTCCCCAAAATGGAGAGAGAGGTCAAGGGAAGGAAGGGAAATGTCAGAAATAGACAATGTGAAAGTTATAGAAGGGTAGAAATTGGAGGCAAAATGAATGAAATTTTCAAGATCCTGGCGGGAGCATGAAGTGGCACCAAAGCAGTCATCGATGTACCGAGACAAGAGTTATGGGAGGGGGCCAGTGTAAGTCTGGAACAAGCATTGCTCCACATACCCCATAAAGAGGCAGGACATAACCATGCAGGTATCCACAGCCACTCCTTTGCCTTGGCATTAACTACCTACACTGGCCTACGGCACACTTCTCATCTGAAGTGAGGCCAATTCTCCTGCTCGCCATAGCAGCAAGTACTCACCACTGCCCAAATATCCCAGATCGAAAACCGACAACCCTAGCAGTAGTGCCATCTTGGGAACTTGGCCATGCACTCAGCCAAGTCTGGGCATTCTAGAGATGCTCTTCCCATCAACATAGTGACACAGCAGCCACTAACAAGCACTTCACAGCATAGAGTTGGCACAGCTGGCACTACCTTGCACATGCAACACCATATTCCAATTCCACCTGACCTTAAAGCACCTGCCATCCATAAACCTCACTGAAGACATAACCCATCGTACATCACCCTGTAGGGCACTACCCCTCCTTCCACAAAGCCCACTGGATTAGACCATATGATCATTGTTATTGTGGGGCTTTCACATACAAGGAAGCCTTTAAATAATGCAAAAAATGTTGCTTTTAATTGCCAAAGCCAAAAGCGAACAGAAGCTGCTGTTCCCTATCAGAAGACCAACTACTTGTACACTGACTTTAAAATGCTTATTATCAGTGAGTGATCACTGCACCCTGTTTACATCTAAAGGAACTGGGTGTCAATTAGGTCCTGTAGCTTGTCGTGTCCAACACAGCTGCATTCTATGACACACAAGGTACTGGTCCTCCTGCTCAACGTCCTCATTGTCCTACTCAGAGGATTCATCCCACTCAGTTCCTCAATGCCCATCACCACCTCTTATTGGCTATTCCAGTTGTGGGAGGAAAAGCATGCTCGGACAATGTAATATACTGTCCAGAATATACTGCCCCCCTCTCCCGCCCCACCCCCAATTCTGATGCTCAAGTAGTAGAACCTCATCTTCAGGGGAATGATTGTCTGCCCCACCATGCCCTTGATCATAAAATAGGCTATGTTGTATCCATCCCCTCCCTCAGTCAGGGGCTGTGCCATGGAGACATCAGCCATGGTCAAAGGATAGTCCATGCCACCCTTGGTCTCAGCCTTGCAAGACATCTGGATGCTCGAACACAGCAGGAACATCAGAGTTCTCAAGGAGATAGGAATCGTGACAGCACCCAGGTAACCAGACACAAACCTCTAAGAGGTGGCACCAATGATTACAGATCATCTTCACATTGCCAAAATGAAAATCTTTTGCACTAATGATCTCAACTGTGTTACAATGTGGCTTGCTCAGTGCGATGCCGGTGTAGTCAACGTTGCCCTGAACGTAGGCAAAGCCAAATATGTTGCTGACACCTGCTGCCAGGGCATTTGCAAGTGAATGTCTAAGACATCCCTCGTCAGGGTCATAATGGTAGTGATCCCTAATCATTTCCATCATCAGCATCTCATGCACAACTGCTCCTCCCATCTTATACTTTGAGGCTCCCCCTTTCAATGTCCTCATCCCCTCCACATTCCAGGATATTGATAACAATCCCCAGTATTGATCCCATCCATCACCCTTGTCCGACGGTGCCTCTGATATCACCAATACCCCATTCACCTCCCCAATGTACCTCTGACTGACTTCAATGGGACCACCAACTGGCATACATCATGGTGGTGTGGAGAGGCTGGCATGTGTTAGATGCCAGTGTCATTTTTTAATTCACTCGTGGGACATGGGCTTTGCTGGTTGGTCACCATTTATTACCCATCCCTAGTTGCCCTTGAGAAGGTGGTGGTGAGCTGCCTTCTTGCACCACTGCAGTCCACATTGACCGACAATGCCCTTATGGAGGGAATTCCAGGATTTTAACCCAGTGACAGGGAAGGAACAGTGATAAATTTCCAAGTCAGGATAGTGAATGGCTTGCAGGGATCTTGCAAGTGATGGTGTGCCTATGTATTTGCTGTCTTTGTCCTGCTAGATGGAAGTGATCGTGGGTTGGGAAGGTGCTATCTAAAGATCTTTGCTGAATTTCTGCGGTGTATCTTGTAGATAGTACATTGCTGATACTCAACATCGGTGGTGAAAGCAGTGGATGTTTGTAGACATGCTGCCAATCAAGAAGCTTGCTTTGTCCTGGATGGCATCAAACTTCTTGAATGTTGTTGGAGCTGCACCCAACCAGGGTGTATTCAATCACATTCCTGATTTGTGCCCCGTAGATGGTTGCAAGGCTTTCAGGAGTCAACAGGGGAGTTATTCGTCACTGACCTACTCTTTTAGCCACTGTGTTAATGTGGCAAATCCAATTACGTTTCTGAGGAGCAGGAAAATCGGCGTTTCGAGCAAAAGCCCTTTGGCTATTGTCCAAAACGTAGATTTTCCTGCTCCACGGATGCTGCCTGACCTGCTGTGCTTTTCCAGCACCATGCTAATCTAGACTCTGATTTACAGCATCAGCAGTCCTCACTTTTGTCCAATTAAGTTTCTGGTCAATGGTAATGTCAAAGATATTGAAAGTAGGGGATTCAGTGACGGTAACATCATTGAATGTCAAGGGGCAGTGGTTAGATTGTCTCTTACTGGAGATGATAATTGCCTGGCATTCATGTGGCATGAATGTCACTTGCCACTTGTCAGCCTGGATATTGCCCAGATACAGTCATGCAGTCATACAACACGGAAACTGACCCTTTGGCCCAACCAGTCCATGCCAACCATAATCCCATACTGAACTAGTCCCACCTGCCTCTGCTTGGCCCATATCATGTTGTATTTGAGCATGGACTACTTCTGTGTCTGAGGAGTCATGAATGGTGATACAGATTGTGCCAACATTGGCAAACATCCCCACATCTGACAGGACGTCATTGATGAAGCAGCTGAAGATGGTTAAGCCTAGGACACTACGCTCAGGAACAGCTGCAGTGATGTTCTGGAGTTGAATTGACTGACATCAAACAACCACAACCATCTTCTTATGTGCCAGGTATGACTCCAACCAGCAGAGTTTGCCCTCTGATTTCCATCGATCCCAGTTTTGCTAAGGGTCCTTGATACCACACTTGGTTGAATGTGGCCTTGATGTCAAGGACTGTCACTCTCATCTCACCTCTGGAATTCAGCCTTTTGCTATGTTTGAACTAAATCTGTAAGGAGGTCAGGAGCTGAGTGGCCCTGGCAGAACCCAAACTGGGCATCACTGATACGGTTATTGCTGAGGAAGTGCTGCTTGATAGCACTGTTGATGACACTTTGCTATCACTTTGAATGTGGGGTGTATGTTATCACTGCCTAAGAAGCATGCCCCCGTGGGTGGGTCTCAAAGATGGAGGAGCATCCCCAGTTACCCCTTCTGACTTCGGGAATTCTCAGCATCTAAACTTCTTTCGGCCCTATGGCAGAAGAGGAGCCTGTGTATTAATGAGGTGAGATTCAATGGTAATGATGGTGATAGTGAGCAATTATCCCCATTAATTGATCGGTCACCACTCACTAACCAGACTCTCATCTCGAGATCCAGAACACCCTGTTGGAAAGTGCAACTTCTTGTTCTCAAGAAAGCCATCACGCGATTCCTTTCAGTTTCTCACCAGAGCTCATGTCATTTGGAATCTGGTAAGACTTTGCTCGTATTGTTCAAATGTGAACTTTATGGGGGCAATCTAAAATGATATTTACAGACAAAAAGGTACACAAAGGAATAGCAGCTTATGTTATTGGATCAGTAGAGTCCAAAGAAAATGTGTTAAGAATGCACTGCACCAAGAAATCCATATTTATCCAAAAACTGATTTGATTTAGGTCACCCCTGGGCAAAATTGGAGCATAGCTCTGGACTGTAACATGCATGTGGTAGTGCATGTGGCACAGTAGTTTGGGATCCTTGGAGAGCAGATTGGCACAGTTGACTGAACAGCCAGTGAAGGGGGTCAATTTGGTGCCAACAGCACAATGTTTGATCTCTGCTCCAGCTGGAGTGGATTCAGTACCTACTTCCTTGCCTTACCCATGGTGAAGGCTCTAGGTCGTGAACTGTGGGTTAAACCTGCTGTCAAGCAGACAACTGCCGGGAAAATTTATTGAAAAGCTAAGCACATTTACTGTCAATACAGAATTGGCTTTTACAAGTTCCAAGACAGAAAGAAAACAAGCTTGCCTACATTGTGTATTTATGATCACTCATTTAAAAGGGGTCATTTGTCGGCCTTTGCCAGAGCCCAGAATTCCAAGTTCAGATTCAAGTAATATACCACAATCTAGATTTTCAACGTTTGCAAGAATTCCTACATTAATTGCACAATACATTGTGAATGGACAGTAACCATGAAGCCAGAGTCTGTTTCAAGTACTTAAATCTCACTTCAAGGAATGCTTATAAAAATGCTTTCAGGATGTCTGATTGGCTGCACTTCCCAAGCGCAATGTGGTAAATCAGGCTTACATTCTACAGCTCTCCTCATTCTGAGATGCCACTATTACCTATTTCACTGGTTTTAATTAAAAATAATGGATTGCTACAGGAAAAGAGTGGCTTTCTACCTGTGCAGTGTTTCTCAAAGGTAGTCCATGAAAAATGTGACAAATTTCAAAGCCTTGTGTGCAGTAAAAAATAAAGTGCTGAATAAAGGTTTAGATTTAAATTAAATAGCTTTTACATAAGTTCTCGACTGCAGATCAAGTTACAGGAGCAACATTCACCACAAACCAAACGAACTGCAGATGCTGGAAATAGGAAATAAAAACAGAAATTGTTGAAAACTTTCAGCAGATCTGGCAGCATCTGTGGAGAGAAATCAAAGTTAACAGGTACAGTAATACTTCAGGACCTTTCTTCTGCAGGAAGGTCACTGGACCTGAAACATTAACTCTGATTTCTCTCCACGGATGTTGCCAGACCTGCTGAAATTTTTCAGCAATTTCTGTTTTTGTTTCAGTAATAACATTCTCTTTGTCTAATGCAAAGGTTGCCTTGTGCTGTAACCCTCGCATCATCCCAACAAAGAACTCCAAAAATTCGGCAAAACTTAACTCTTCCATTACACAAGGGCACTGCTGCATTGACAACCATTTCACATTGGATACCATAACAAAGTGATTTAGTTTGTCCCAATTGACAATTAAAGTGGACCAGTATCTTACAGTTGACAATATGCAGTTAGGATCTAGAGTTGTCAAGAGATCAGAAGCACACCAGGGAATCCAGGGTTATTAACAAACATCACATGGCCCCTAGTGATAGCGGTCTTCTCACCAGTCACATCTGACTAGCCTTAGATAAAGATTCATCCATTTGGTACATATGACCAATGAGTAATACAGATATTAACCTATGACAAACAACAGGATGTAAGATCCTGTCCATGTTTCCATCCTCCAGCATGTACAACCATCTCTTTCACCATCATTCCTCGGATATGCAGTATGCTGCCATAAATGTTGAGGCTGGGCAGTTTTTCTCAGGACCTCCTTTTGGAACTAATTTGTCATGGTTTACCTGCAAAATTGTCTTACTCAATAATACTGAGCTCTTACCACCATAATCAAATGGGAAAGAGGTAAATCTGATCATTGTTCCATGAACATTTTATTCAAATCGTAAAAAGAGCAACCTACGGAGGACTATAATCTAAAGTTTTAAAGCTACTAACGTGGAAAAGCTGGTACAAGCATATATTTTTCAATTTTTTCTGATAAATATCAAAGGCATCTCAGAGACTTCACCACACCTGCCAGGGAAAATGAAATGGTAGGGAATACTGTAGCGTAGGATAATGAGTTAGATACTGGCACATCAGATTCAAATACAATTCAAACCGATGATTCCTCTTACTGCTGGCTCTCATGTTTCTACATGAAATGGATGCAATGAGCCTCAAACCAGCCTACTGTACAAAAAGGTCTGCACCAGTTGATTATTTCCCTCGTAATGATTTGTGTTCAAAATAAGAAGAAATTAATGCTAGACAGATCAAAGGGAATTTATTCTACACTTGACGGTACCATGTCTGATGTTGGAGTTTGTTATAGGGCAGTGTACCCCTGAAAGGAAAACCTCCCATTGCCTAATTCCATCAATGCCCCACTCTAGTGAACACAAAAAGACATCAGTGGATGAGCAGCAATGCTACAATATCAAAACTAAATAATATGCAGCATTATCAACCTGACAGTTCACTTTACTCTAATATAAGATTTTCTCACTTGGAGCAAGAGTTGGTAGAACTATAGTATTCTAAAATGTTGCATGATTGAATCTCCTTTCGACTTCTAGATCACTATTATCTTTGCTGTTCTTTCCCTTTGTTGCTTAATATTGAGAAAATAAAAATGATGTTTATATGATAACAAATAGCTGACTTTGGATCAGTAATTCAATCAGTGTTTAGACATTCATAAACTACATACATCATTCCTAAGGATTATTGTATTTTCAAGTTCATTAATTAACTTGCTAGGATCTATCTTGCTGTCAACCAAACACTTATTTCAGCATGTTAACATCTTACTATCTTCAAACAATTGGCATTTAAACAAGTGATTTCACCAATCTTGTACTGACTAGCTTAAATTCAGCAGGAATGTAACCTTTTAAGCATCTCAGGCATTCACTCACTTTGAATGAAGAACTCCATTTGATGTTCAGCAGGTTTGGCAGCATGTACAGAAAGAAGACAGTTCACCTGTCAAGTCCAATGGCCCTTCTTCTGAACTGGACTTGAAACATTAACTCTATATTCTCTCCACAGATGCTGCCAGACCTGCTAAGTTTCCCCAGCAATTTTTTCCATTTCAGATCTCCAGCATTTGCAGTTCCTTGTTGTGTTTATCCATTAGATTTTGCTAGGTGCAGTGCTAGCTTAAACAATAATAAACCTTTGTGTGCACAAATTTTCTGTAACACAGAATATACAATATCAATTTATACTGTGGATTACCAGCATTTAGTGATGTACAAGTAATGAAGGTCCTCCGATAATAAGCATAAAACTAATAAAATGCCTGCCGAAGGTGACTGGAGAAGCTAATAGTTTGGCATTGTTTCAAAAGTATAATAAATATCTAAAATATTCCAACTCAATGTGTAGGTCTTTACTGCGCATCCACTAGATTTTTTTTTAGATTAAATTACAGTGTGGAAACAGGCCCTTCGGCCCAACAAGTCCACACCGACCCGCCGAAGCGCAACCCACCCGTTCCCCTAACCTAACACTATGGAAAATTTAGTATGGCCAATTCACCTGACCTGCACATCTTTGGACTGTGGGAGGAAACCGGAGCACCCGGAGGAAACCCACACAGACACGGGGAGAATGTGCAAACTCCACACAGTCAATCGCCTGAGGCGGGAATTGAATCCCGGACTCTGGCGCTGTGAGGCAGCAGTGCTAACCACTGGGCCACCATGCCGCCCATTCATTTATGCATTAAATTACATCAGATCATATGCTGGGAAACACTTTTTATAGCAATAATGCATTGGTTCAACGTTTAATTCCTTTGGTGTTAGCTGACCATAACTTTGGGTTTTTTGCTGTTTATCTACACTGCTTCAATGAAAATCCAGCCTCAATCTCTCCAACAATTGTGTTTTGTTTTTGCAATTGCTTATTTCAAACTTTGTCTTCAAAAATAAACTTTTTAATCCAACTTGCTTTAAGTCGAGGATGTTCGCAAATGACTTTCTAAAGCATTTTTGGAATTACCATCTTTAACAGAGCAATTGGCTTAAAAACATTGTGGATAAAATTGAGCACTTTTGTTTTAAAGTTTGTCATTCCAGTTTGTAAAACTCCCATATTATATCGGTAGCAGGGTACAGTGGCATCTCTGTACTGTGTTTGTGTTGCAGAAGTTGGAAGGATAGAGATAGCCAGAAGTAAATTGATTAAGGTGATGGATGCATTAACAGGCAAACTGAAGCTTCCGATAAACTAAAATCTCTCAATATGTTACATTTTATCCACTTTCCTCTTTGCCTCACAAATGTAGGCAGTAAGTAAAGATCTGTGGAACAGAGGCGCTTGAAGTGTGGATCCTAAGACAAATGTTGGAAATCTCATATATAAACTATATGCTAAATGAAGAGATATTTGAGACTGTAAAAGCAAAATGAGCTCTAAAGAGTAGCATCCAGAGAAGAAAATGTTAGTAGGTCCACCAACTGTTCCAAACTTAAAAGTTAGAGATCTGTTCTAGAGGGCCAAGTGGGGGCAGCAGAATAACAGGTCGATCTAGGTATAGTCGAATGACAATGTTACAGAGTGGTTGCCTACATATAGCAGTGGATATGTTAGGATGGTACAATACAGATGTGTATCATATAACACAACAGCACATCTTTAGGCAGCTATAAACAGCAGCAGTTTGCCTATTTCAATAAAAATATTTTTAAATAGTGAAAAAGAATAATATATACATCAACTTTATCTGAAATTCATCACACAGGTCATGCGCTCCATTTAAAACTTTCATGGTACCTTTATCCCTACACAGGCCTGGTATACCACCTAGATTGTTGGATTTACCTATAGGCAATTCTGCGATAGAAAATGTTAACATCTGTGGCGTCATATTTTGCCTTCTACATTTGCCCAGTCTGGAACTTAATAGGAAAATTATCCTTTTAATTGACAGTTTTGAATTGATAATTGGTAAAACTAAGTTGAAAAAAGTTAAGTAATGTCAATCAGAAGCTCGTTACTAACCACTAGAATCACTTAAGCTGTACCAACATTGTTGCTGGCTGGAAACCAATGGTGCTCCACAGTGACACACAGTGGCAAGACCTTGAAAGTACACACAATCACCTCTACCCACATGGGTTTTTTAGGTGGTTGGGGGGATAGAGTCATAGAGACGTTCCCTTTGGTCCGACTAGTCCATGCCGACCCGATTCAGGGAGGAATTCAGATGACACCCCATAGTCTGACAAGACCCTTTAAATGGTGGTCACAGTGTGCAGTGTTAAATGGGACAATCAGGAAAGATGTCATCACCTAAATTAACAGCATGGAACATTCTAAACACACAACAACATATAGGTTGCCAGCCATGATAGGTGCGTTATTTCAGTTGAAAATAAACAAGGACCAGAACATTATTTTGAAAAAAGACAAATGTGGGATCGCACCAAACATTGCAAATGACCTGAACTGAACCGTGCCCTCTCCCCTAATCTTTTATAAATTTGAGGAGTTCATAAACTTCTATGTCACTAAGATTGAGATAATCAAACTAAAATTTATAACAACACATCATTTGTGAAACCAATTTGAGAAGTGGTACCCTTCAAGCTATGCTGCACTATCCTGTGATGGAATCCATGAACCACCGTCATTGTGTGAGTTGTAACAAGCCAACAGAAAGAAACCACAAAGCCGACAGTCCCAATGGTATTCCAGTTGAGGTCTTTATAGCTTGGTTTGAGACAAAAAACTGCAGGTGCTGGAATCCAAAGTAGACAGGCAGGAGGCTAGAAGAGCACAGCAAAACAGGCAGTATCAAGAGCTAGAGAAGTCAACGTTTCAGGTGTAACCCTTCTGCAGGACTGGGGGCGTGCGTAGGGAGAGCTGAAGATAAAGGCAGTAGCGGGGGCAGGTCGGTGAAGTGGGAATAGTTGCAGGCATGTTGAAGGTACGACCTGGTTGGTCAATGGGAGGAATGAATCCATTTGATAGCAGGGGTGAGTGGAAGGGAGAGGGAAGGGCTGGGAAAGGAGTCAAGGGATGGGAAGGGAGGTTGTTTGAAATTGGAGAACTCAAAATGTTGAGTCCTCCGGGCTGTAGGCTGTCCAGGCAGAGGATGAGGTGTTGTGCCTCCAATTTGCTCTTTGGTTCATTGTGGCAATGGAGGAGGCTAAGGATGGTCATGTTAGAAAGGGAGTGGGAAGAGGAATTAAAATGGGCAGTGACAAGGAGATCCGGTCGGTCCCTGTGGGCTCAGCTGCGATGCTTGGCGGACCGATCACTAAGTTTATGTTCAGTCTCCATGATGTAGAGAAGACCACACTGGGAACACCTGATGCAGTAAACTAGGTTGGGAAGAGAGGCAGGTGAATGTCTGTTCCACCTGGAAGGACTGTTTGGGGCCATGGATAGAGGTGACGGGGTGGTGCACCAGCAGGTTTTGCATCTTTTCCGGTTGCAGGGAAAGGTACCTGGGGGTTTGGGGTAGGGGGGGCATTGGTGAGAAGTATGGCACAAACCAAGGACAGTTGAAGAGAACGGTCATTGCGGAAGACAGAGGGGGTTGGGGAGGGGAAGATGTTCTTGGTGGTGGGGTCTAGTTGGAATTGGCAGGAGTGTTTAAGGATGATGCGTTGGATGTGGAGACTGGTGGGATGGCAGGTGAGGACAAGGGGGGCTCTGTCTTTATTGCGTTGGGGGGCTGTTTAGAGCAGTGGAATTGGGAATGGAGGTGGTGCAGTAGAGGGCTCTCTGGATGACAGAGGGGGGAAAGCACATTTTTCAAAGTAGCTGGACATCTGGGATGCTTGGGAGTGGAATGTCTCTTCATCTGAGCAGATGCAGCAGAGGTAGAGGAATTGGGAGAATGTGGTGGAGTTCTTGCAGGATACTGGGTGGGAGGAGGGTGTAGTCCAGGCAGTCGTGAGAGTCTGTGGGTTTGAAGTAAACGTCTGTCTGGAGACTGTGTCGGAGATGGAAATGGAGAGGTCAAGAAAGGGGAGGGAGGTGTCCGAGATGGATCAAGTGAATTTGAGGGCGGGATAGAAGTTGTGGCCGAAGTCAATATACTGCTCCAGTTCAGACTTGGTACAGGATGCTGCACTGATGCAGGCATCGACCTAACGGCAGAAGAGTTGGGGCACAGTGCCTGTGAAGGTACTGAAGAGGGACTGTTTGATATAGCCAACAAAAGAGGCAGGCGTAGCTAGGGCCCATCAGGGTACCCATGGCCATCCCCTGGATTTGGAGGAAATGGGAAGAGTTGAAGAAAATGTTGTTGAGGGTGAGGACAAGTTCAGCGAGGCAGAGGAGGGAATTGGTGAAGGGGGACTGGATGGGTCAGTTAGAGACGAAGAAGCCAAGGGCCTGGAGCCTATCCTAATGTATAAGGACTGCACATCCATAGTGAAGTTAAAGCACTGTGGGCCAGGGAACTGGAAGTTACTGAAGAGATGGAGGGTATGATTGGGGTCGCAGTTGTCAGTGGGAATTGCCTGAACCAAGGGGAGAGAATGGAGTGGAGGTAGGACGAGATAAGTTCATTGGGGCAGGAGCATGCCAAGATGATAGGTCTGCAGGGGTAGTTGGGCTTCTGGATTTTGGGGAGCAGGTAGAACCAGGTGGACATATTGCTGGGAGACATTAGCTCCCATCAAAATTCCATGCACTTATCAAACAAATTTGGGAGGTAAAAGTATCTCCTACTCAGACTTCAGGAATGTGACAACTGTAAATTATCTTCAATAGGGAGATATATCATGCCTTTGAAACTATCAAAATGCTTCCCTCTTTCCATATCAGAGAAAATCTGGATAGACAAAAATTCAGATTTGCTGGCTTTCTGTGGCTGAGGAAATCATCCCAGCGCTGCACTCATGTCTTTTCTGAGGAACCTCCAACAAAGTCTTTTAAATCCCACACTTTGAATCACAGCATCTAAATGATGAGGTAAGAGTAACAGCAGAGTAGGAAAGAAAAAGGAAGAAAATCCTAACTTCAAATCCCACAACTTCATGGGATATCCTGCCCCAGAATCAGCAAATGTCTGTGTGACAAGAATCGGCCTCAGTTACATGAAATCCCACAGGAAAGGTGGACAACACAGTAGTCATCCTCGAATTAAGAGACAGGTGCCGACTTAAGCAAATAAAGACAAAGAGTTTTCACTAATTAAAAACTGGAAAAACTGTGGATGCTGTAAATCAGAAACAAAAACAGAAATTGTTGGAAATCACAGGTCTGGCAACATCTGTGAAGAGATATCAGAGTTAATGTTTTGAGTCCGGTGACCCTTCCTCACATCCATTGGCAGCTAGGAAAATGTCGGTTTACTTGCAGAAGATGGGGGAGGGGGTTGTAAGGAGTAAATGATAGTTGGGGACAGAGCCCAAACAGAGAGAAGAACAGTTGGACAGACAAAGGAGTGGATAACTATCTGGCTAGGAGAGGGAATGGCTGTTGATGGAGACTGTTAGTGGCTGACAATGGGTAGTGTGTAATGGCAGACTATGTAATAACAAGGCAAATGATGAAGGGCTTTTGCCCGAAACGTCGATTTTCCTGCTTCTCGGATGCTGCCTTACCTGCTGTGCTTTTCCAGCACCACTCTGATCTAAACTATGTAATAACAAGACCTAGCGTGTGGAGTAAGGGGCTAGGACATAGAAGAGTTCAAGCCTTGAAGTTATTGAACTCGATATAGAGTCCTGAGGGCTACAAGGTCCCCAGGCAAAAAAATGAGGTGTTGTTCTTCCAGCTTGAGTTGAGCTTCTCTGGAGCACTGCAGCAAGCCGGAGACAGAGATGTTGGCCAGGGAACAGGGTGGTGTGTTAAAGTGGCAGGCATCTGGAAGCTCAGAGTCTTTTTTTGTGTGTGTAAGAGCTTTCACTGGCTGAAGAGTCATCAATCAGAAGAGACAGGCTGAAGTTAATTGTCAAAGGATTCTTATTGACTCAAATATTTACAACACAGGAAGCGGCCATTTGGTCCACTGTGTCCACACCAGCCCACAAAGATCTGACTGATCTTATTTACAAGGTTTTTAGCCAATAGTCTCAGAGTCTATGGGAACGGAAATAAATAGCGAAGGGTTTCTGGCTCAAACACCCTTTCATGCAGCGAGTTCCAGACTCCTACCACTCTCTGAATAAAAAACAATCAGTATCTATGCTAATTAATCTTACATATCACTATCAAAGCCCATCTCAACATTCGCTGATCCAAGGACAACAGCCAAACCATATGCAATCTCTTTTCATAACACAGACACTCCAGCCCATGCAACACTCAAGTAATCTTTTCTACATCTTAAGTGCAATCACATCCTTGCTATAATGTGGTGACTTGAACAGCAAACATCACTCCAGCATAACCAGTGATATATACAATTCCAGCATAAGCTCACTGTTCTCGATTCCTATACCTCCGTTAATAAAAACATGCACCTTCTTAACAATCTTATCAACCTGGCCCACACCTTGAGCGATCTGTGGATATACAGTATACACCAGGGTCCCTATGATCTTCGGTATTTCCCAGGATCCTACCATTCATAGTGCAACCCCTTGCCTTGTTGGCCTCTCCAAGCCATTGCCATTTGGCCTCCTGTGAGATTCGGTAACTGACAAAGATCAACAGCACACAATCACATGAAAATACCCTATGGATTCACACAGCTTATAAATATTCCAGATATTTTCTTGTAAAATTTTGCAAAAGTTGTTCTCTCAGTTCTTTCTGAAATCCCTTTGAAATTCACAAAGTTTCATGGTTTGCCGGGAACATATTGCACAACGGAAGTGGGAACGAGGTAATGAGTTGGATGATCAGTCACGATTAAATCGAATGGCAGAGTAGGCTCAAAAGGGCCAAATGGCCTGTTCCTGTCCCTATTTTCTCTGTTTCTATGCTTTCAAGTTACTGCCCCCATCCAATATATTCCACAGTTTTTGCAAAAATAGTGAGACACAAGAAAGAATTGTAACTAAATGAAAACAGATACGCTATCTTCAATACTTCAAGCCATGGTATGTCTTATAATATCGTATGCTTTTTACCATTTCTGCTTCAACATACACAGCAGCACATGACCCTTAGAGACAGCATACACAGTGATCAATTTTGTCTGTTGCACATGATCTATTTTTCATTTTTCACCATCCAATCATATCATTTTAAAATAGCAAAATCTGACTGTTACCAGGCATGTTATCTTAATTCAAGATTACTATTTGCCAAAATTGTTTTTTTCCCTCACGTACATCTGACCACCAAGGTAGTTTAAAGTAGGAAACCACTTAACATTCTGCTTGAATATTGTACTTTGTGAAGAATGAAAAAAATGTAGAAATTAACAGTATTTGAGCTATAACTGAAAAGCAAAAACAGTTAGCCTTGCAAACTGAGCCCAAGCATGTAAGAACAATGCCTTTGACCTTTAGCGATCTCTTCAATGACACCCACCCCAAACATAATTCTGCTCATCAGTTTGAAAGCAGCAATATGTGCACTTTTGCTGAATAATATTTTGATATTAAAAACTGTCAATTAACAACATGCAACGCACAAGAATGAAAATAAAAGGTAACTTGTCAATCTTTACAGCTATATCACTGGTCCCCTGAGCTGAACCATCAGTGAAAGGGTAAACAAATTGAATTCACATTCAAATATTTTCCTTAGTTAGAATTGACTCAATGAAGTTAATTCATTCAACAGAAGTAACGGACAGCTAAGCCCCAATAAATAGCCCAGACTAGCAATCTAACACACAAACAAAATGTGCTGTGAAGATTGGAAGGGAGTCTCTAGCATGCCTGACCTTTCGATGTTCCTGAAGGGTTGCAGCCGAAGAACACTTTTTATTGCACACAGAGCACATCAGTCTCCTCCGAGAATTTCCTGTAGCCAGAAGAGAAACACCATCACATTTTAAATACAGAAGACAGCAAAGGCATGCAATTACACAGCATCTCTCACAACCATCTAATGTCTCAAAAGCAGTGTAAAGAAAGCTCCAAAACACTTGTGCTCAGCTAATAGTTTTCAAAAGTCACTTGATACATACTGGATGTCTACTGTTTTAACATTCAGTGAAAGCGCAGAATTCCTGAGGTTTGCAAAGGAGATCCACCATCAATACCTTTGAAACCAGACAACTAAAGAAGTGCAGAATAAAACAAAACAAAGTATAATTGGTGATGCTGGAAAATAGAAATAAAAATAGAAACTACTTAAAACACACAGCAAGCATGAATAATGAGGAAACGATAGGTTCTGACACTTTGGAGACTAGCTTTAGAACAAAGAAGTGTTAGACCATGGTATATATTGTGACTAAAAATGTCAAGCATCAGCTTCACTGTGTATCCATAGCAATGATGAACAAAATATAACTAGGTGGACATACTGCTGTTGGATAATTTACTTCCCCAGTTTTACTGTGCATCACTAAACCTTATGTAAATCACAAAACTTGTGAAAGAACAAAGAGCAGATTGAAAATTACTATAGTATTTAAAGCAAGCATAGTCCAGTGTCATCCAGTAATAGTCTGAAACTCCTCTCTGAATATTTCAGCATAACATTGTTAAACATATCAACAAACACTTGCCTGGAAACAGCAAGGATGGCAGAAAATTACAGCAGACTCCAATATTGGAAAAATGAGCCACAAGGAATAGCTGAATGAAAATGATGTATGTACCCTGGTAAGTCAACTTCTGTCATTGACAATCCATGTCTCTAAATAACCAATCTTGCCTATTTCTCTAACCTAAAACATACATCAATCTGTACATTTACCCTACAAAATTCAAGCATGCCAGTTTCATAGAATCCCTCCAGTTTGGAACAGGCTCTTCAGCCCAACAAGTCCACACCGACCCTCCGAAAGTAACCCACCCAGAACCATCCCCTACCCTATTATCCAATATTTACCCCGGACTAATGCACCTAACCTACACATCCCTGAACACGGTGGGCGGTTTAGCATGGCCAATTCATCCAACCTCATACCTTTGGACTGTGGGAGGAAACCCACGCAGACAGGGGGAGAATGCGCAAACTCCACACAGTCGCCCAAGCCTGAAATCAAACCTGGGTCCCTGGCGCTGAGAGGCAGCAGTGATAACCACTAAGCCACGGTGCCGTTTCAAAATTGGAAACTTTCTAAAAGGTTACCTTACAGGAAAGCCAGGCTTTTAACACACCAGGGCAAAATGTGAAACATAAACTATTTACATCACCATCTACCACCTCTGCTTTAATCAACTGAGATGAGAGTGTACCTAATGGATGTTAAATAATTTAATTTTGTTATTCAGTTAACAGCTGGAATTAACCTACACTGCAAAGATTACATAAAATGATAAGTTATGCTTCAACATTCCTGACTCAAAGATTCCTATATCTTGAGTCATGAGAAATGTGAATAGGGGTAGGTCATTCAGCCCATGAAACATGCTTGGGCCTTCGATAAGGTTTTGACTATTTGATTATAACTTGCCCATAACTCACCCACCTACCCACAAGACTCAACTCCCTTATAGATACTGGTTCCAACCCAGCCTTGAATATACTCAATGGCCCAACCTCCACTGTTGGTTTCACAACATCTTCCAAACACAAATGATCCTCCTCATTTCCATCTTAAATGAGAGTCCCTCTATTTTTAAAGTGTTCACCCAGTTCTAGCCTTTCTGACTAGAGGAAGCATCATCCCAGTATCTAGGTCACTTCCTGGAAGAATGGTTGCTATCTTGCCTCAGTCTATCAAAATATCTGCACAGCGTGGTGATATTTGAAAGAATATAATTGACAGCATTTACAATGAAAGTCTGAGGGCTCTTGTATGGTTTATACCTCTAGGCCAAAATGCTGTGTTCAAGCCCCACGTACCCTGGAAGTATATGTAATATGCCTTAACAGGTTGATTAAAAATATATGTACTAAAAGTTGACAGCTTCTTTAAAAGCAAACATATCAGTAATGCTGTTCAAAACAAAATATACTGCAGTGAGATTGTTCATTTATATTAGTTTGAAAACAATCTGATAACTTGCATGTCACCATTGAACTGGACTGACAGGTTCATTATAAACTTGACAATAGAAGTAAATGTTAACTTGTCCAGGTATGTCACCGTTGTCAATATAGAATTTTACTACTGTCAGTTAGTTATTTGGATATACAGAACAAGGGATTTTTAAAAAAAAAATTAGACTCCGCATCTAATTCAGCAATAATAATTGTCACTTCATTTAAAACAGAAATTGCACACAATCAAATACGAAGTTCCAAATTTACGCAATTTCACTTTTACTAAAGGCCTGCATTTAGTACCCATTTTCGCAAATCTGAAGAGGATTTTCTCTTTTACAAAAAACAGCAATACCTTTTTCCCATATAAATCATGTATCTTCACTTTACGCCATGTCCGGTTTACAAAAGGTTTCCTGAGAACGCTCTAGTTTCAGATAGTGGGGGCTCCCTGTAAGTAATGTATTTTGTGATAGCAGATTTTGCAGCTTTTGAAAAGTACAAATTGTGCTAACCATCTAAAGAATTCAGTAGAGTCACAACAAAACCTGGAATTATTTAAATAGGTTACTTAACACTAATGAGTAAAATGATATGATCATGAATTATAAGAAAACAGAACGGGTCTTTCTCCAAGAGCCACTATTCTAATAAATAACAAGCACAAAATGCATTCAGTAAAGCACACACCCTGCCATGTTTTATTAATTCAATTGCATTAAAATTATGCAGCTCCACCTTGATACTTTCCCAGCCTTTTTTTTAAACTACAATGTTGAAATCAGGAAATCTCTTTATTAAAAGCTTCCATCGCATTGAGGAGGATTCAGACCAATTGATATCCAACAACCTGTTCTGAAAATTCTGTTCCTATTTAACAACTGGAGAAAATTCTACCACAGCAGCTGAAACACTCCGCATCTCACAATGTTATTGGATCCTTTAGAAATTTCCAGGATCTGGATCCTTATCTTAACCAGTAGCTAATCAGCTCTTCCTCAGACCATACCATTTCTGTGTAGCCAGTTTTTTTAAAATCCATCCATTAGTTTTTGAGATAGATTGCAAACAAACTGACAAACAGAATAACAGCGTCAAAAACAGTAGGTAGAAGTTTCCGGGGCTGCTCAGTGCTTTTAGAAATGCCGGCAGAATAACTCAGTAGAGTAAGATGGAAACTTTCTGTTTCCCATCGGTGGGTTAAACATTTGCTATAAAGTTCTCAGAGCCTTTCTGGCAGCTTTCCCTGGTGATAATCTGCAAGAACTAGTGTTGCATTGATTAGCATGTCATGAATACTCATTAACACTCCAGGCCACTGGAATCACATTCATAGGTGCAATCTTGTTTCCCGAAAACAGTAAACTTGTCTGTTCATAAACCAGAGTATGTGAAGTATGAGCCTGATAGGTGGTCACTGTCCTGCAAGTTCTATTGAGCATAAATGTATTTATTAACTTGGCTCCCCACACAAAACAAAAACTACTTTTAACACAAACGCTTGATACGGTCTTAAAGAAAAACAAAATCCTGCCACACATGGAGGAGCAAAAGAGATAAACGACAGAATCTTACAAGAGTCTGAGAGATTTAGGCTGCAGCAAGATGCATGGCAGAATGGGACAGGAAGTCTAGCATGACCTATCATGATATCATGAATATCTACCTTTTAGACATTGTTCCTTGCTAGACAGCAGTGAATTGCCAGAGAAGGGGAAATACTTCTTGTTAAAAATCATATTAACGTCACATCTCGCCTCATTAATATTCAAGCTTTTTATTTTTACCAAATGTGCCAAACAGCAAGACATTGAGGATTCTCTAGGTGGAAGTCAGGAAAGCAGGCTTGCATGGCAGAGAGCACCTGCCAATAGCACTGAGAGGCTGCAGGCACATTCTGTGTACAGGGACAATTGCCCAGCTGCCAGGTTGGTGCCCAGTGCATCTCAGCACTGCTCGCTTGCTCTCTCAGCACTCACTCATTTAGAGCCTATCTGCACACTAACACATCTATGCCTAGCCTTGCTGTGCCTTGCCTATTGCAATAGGCTGTCAGAACTCCTGTACTAACATGCTCTTTTGCACTGACAAAGGCAGGCTGCTTGTCAATTGCATTGCCTGCCGTCACTTGCTTTTCTTTAGATGCAAAATGCAACAAAAAAAAATGGCTGGGACAATGCCCAGGCTGTTCGAGTTGGTGTCAGTTTAATGGACAAAAGTGTGGGATAACATTTGCAGAACATTAGTGCACTGAAGCGACAAATACCTGAAGCATGGATTTGCAAACCGTAGCTTCCAAACATGTCTTCGCACATGTGCAATGCATGTGGAGTAAATGTGTTTAGGCTTCAAAAGTTGCTCAAAGGTGGTTTGCACCACGCTGTTAGTCCAAGTTAAACTAACACTGTCTTCTCAGTGATGCAGGAAATAATGGCAATAAGTTAAAAGGAGGCAAGCACTGAACAAATATGGTCTATCATTTACGAACATTCCAAGAGTGCAGTGGGGTGAGTGGATATTCGCTGAATCATAAACTGTGTATAAAACCGTGTAGTTTTCTTTATTCACTCATGGGATGAGGGTCTCACTGGTCAGGCCAGCATTTATTGCCCATCCTAATTGCTCAGAGGACAGTTAAGAGTCATCTACATCACTGTGGTGTGGAGTCCCTTGTAGGCCTGACCAGGTAAGGATGGCAGTTTCCTTCCCTAAGGGACATCAGTGAACCAGAGGGGTTTTATCCAACAATCAAAAATGGATCATAGCCATTATTAGACTCTTAATTCCAGTTTTTTTAATGGATGCAATGCAAAATAGATTCGTTGAAGTGGGCCAGGGATGGAAAAGGAGTTGGGATGCAGCAGACAGACACTGCCTAACTGATGTAATGTTGGTTACTTGGCCAGTGCAGCACCTTCACCAAGTTGGCGAACATGCTGTGCCCTGTGCTTGGTGGGGCAGACTATAGGGCTGCTGGTTCACTAGCTTGGATTGGTCCAATATAATCCATCCAATCAGAGTGTGCCACATTATCAGAGATGCTGCGCTTTGTCCAACTGGAGCTGATGTGCTGGATGCTGAAGAACTGGGAGAAGGGGAGCAATCTTCCAAGGACGAGGGAGCTGTCGTTGTCCATGTCAGAGCTCAGCGCTGTCAGGCACAATAAGCCAAACAGGACTTCATTGACACCCGGTTCCAAACGAAGAGAGCTTGCTGCAATAGACCATCTTAAATGGTCAAGGCCAAGATGTCGACATCGTAGGTATGAACTGCAGCCTATATTCATCTCCCTTGTGTTCCTTTTTGCTGGCTGTAAATAAAAGCTCACGTTTGGACTTGTCTGCCAGTTTGCCTGTCTGTGCTCTCCTCTATCAGATAATGAAAAGATACAGGTGACCACTGGGTATTGGTGAAAGAGTTACAAGGACTCAGTGAGACCCTTCAGACAGGATGTATCTAGAGACAGGTAAGGTGGGTGGCCTGGTGGTTCAATCATGATGAGGGTGAGAGAATGGGATTGCATGTGCGAGACGGTGCCACCTGTGCACATTATATATCATGAGCAGTGCAGCTTAAAGGTTGCAATACCATTACGATGCCAGTGAGGGACAATGCCAGACGGCCAATGCTCATCTGGATATACAGTGCCCTTATAAAATTGGCACAGTTTGCAAGGGATGCTGATCTTTTGGCAGCTTTCTGATGTGTGGCGAGTTGTTCTTAGGACGGCATGTGATAGGATGGAGTTAGAATCAGACATGAAGAATGGCAAGAGTTGGATCAGGTAGATATTGGGGTGTATTTGGTAAGAGAAAGGAGAAATCTCGATGGGCCTTGAGGTTAGGATCCATCCAAAAATCTCAACTAGAATCATTATCGAACCCCTATAATGTAGAAGCAGGCCATTCAGCCCATCAAGTCCACACTGACCCACCTTCCTACCCTATCCCTATAAGCATGCATTTCCCATGGCCAATCCCTCGACACTATGAGCAATTTAGCATGGCCAATCAACCTCGCCTGCACATCATTGGACTGTGGGAGGATACCCATGTAGACACGGGGAGAATGTGCAAACTCCATTCAGACAGTCACCGGAGGGTGGAATCAAACCTGGGTCTCTTGCGCTATGCGGCTGCCCCAGCTGACAGTTAGACAAAAGAACACAAGATTCAGTCCAAAAAGCGAAATGTGCACAAAGCAAAATACTTTGTCGTTAATAGTTCTCGTTATTGTTACTCACAAGTTGGGCTAGACAGACTCTCAGATTCAACCAGCTGAGAAAGTTTAACCGTATGTAATGCAAAATATATACAATTCACTTGGATAACTGATATATTTTGTATGTTAATTACATCCACCAGATCCAATTTTCAGGCAAGCAACAATGCTAACAAATGTAAAACATCAAGTATATCATGTTAGTGTAGCTTACAGTTCATTACTGTTCAGAAAAATGTCAGCAATCCACCAACATTTAAATTAAATACATTTGATTTTGGAATCCTGTGGCTTACTTTTCATTTTAATCTTACATCAACGTGACAAATAATAAAAAATTGAAAAATTAGCAACTAAAAAAAAACTGACAAAGACAAAACTGAGAATTTACAAGCTGTTTCTATACAACTTTTTGTCCGTCAATTTACTTGTTCTATTCCTGTAAGTCATTGGCCCAGACATAAGAATGAAATTCCACAAACCAGCGAATCAAAAGGAACACTTATAACACAAGGCCATTCTGATGTCAGTCAGGATATATGTCACAATATAATTAGGAATCTATTAATATTAAATACATTTTTTTCCAATCTTAATTTAGTAATAATAACCATCGTTTAAATCAACTTGATCCTGCCACTGCCATTCATCATGACACCCTTGGTCTACATAGATATTACATCTAAGGTTGAAGGTCAGTTACCACATGTATTTCACTTCCTGTTCCTCATTGGTTCAAGGAGTGAAGAAGTATGCTAAGTGGCAAGACCTGCTTATAGTTCAAGAACTAATGAGCATGTGTTTCATACTCCCCCATTCATTTTACATCAAACATACAGCAATTACTGCAAGTGCTGAATACCACCATTTCACTTACATCAACTGCTATACAAAGATGCTCCTGACTAGCGTGTTATTTCTAAACATTTGAATTCTTGTTAAACATTAAAAAAACAACACCAGCAAGCAAACCATGTCTATTAGGAAATTGCAGTGAACTCTATTGACAGGAATGAAAAACATTTCAATTAGGTCAGTGAAGTCAGGCTCAGACCAGCTGTCTTCTCTTTGAGTACTCCCTTTCCTTTAGGAAAGAAGAGTGTTGGCCAGTAATTCTTCAAAATAAGGAGCACCAGAATAGACTACAAACTATTTAAATGCATACTTAACATGATTTGTACTTTTTAGTATCACATTTTTATTCACGAAAAGCAACCTTTGAAAGAATCCAGAATCAGGAGCTAAGAAACACTCTCTTCTAACTGCTTCTTCATACTCACATAACCAAGGACAGAATGTCCCCCTCCCTGAAGCGACCTGAGTAATGGTAGAAAGTTGGGAAAATACAGAGACATTGAAAAAATACATCAGAATCTCGATGTTGAAAAATGTTTGCAATTTTCCCCACAATTCTTAAATAATGACTTTAAAATTTTGCCAGTGAGTGGCAATTACCTTTATTCCATGTAAATGCACCTCATTAAACCCCACCTCGCTTTCTTCATGCATTATTTCCAATTCTCTTCTCCTTCCCCAAAACATTGGACTGTCCAGGTTTCTGACACGCAAGGCAGAATGGGAACCAGGTAGCTGCAGCTCACTGATTGCTTGGTCTGGCCGTCATCCATTTGGTTCATTCACCATAACAACCCTGCATGCCCTATAGCCACCATCCTCCTCAATCCTCCACCACACAAGTTGGCATCAGCAAACCTTACCTGCCCTCTCTCACATCACTTCAGTCTGACGACATTTTACTTTGGGGCTCAGAACCTGCCACATTGCTTTGCATCTACCTTATGCCTCTGCACAGGATGCATATTATGTCTTTTAGCATACTTTCTCAACACTCCCCCACCTTCACTAAACTGGAGGCTTTCAGCTTCTGTCTACTTCACATTGCATTCATAGCACATACTCACTTATGGGCTGTCCACTCTTGTGTGGCTCACATTGCATTTTTTTAAGCACATAGGGTTTTTGGTGCACAATTAAAGACTGACAGCCTCAGTGGCTTGCAATAGTTCGTAGCACAGAGAGATAGGCAGGCAACTTGTCACTGTGGGGAACACTGAACAGTCAAGGCAGAAGACATGTTGCTGTGTAGCACTGTGCTACAAAGTAGGCCAGCAATATACTCAGCAAACACACTGCAAACTGTTATCTGTGAAACTCAAAGTGAAGCAGTCATTACTGAGGTAAAGAGGGCAATGGTCAGTCAGGATCCACTACATTAGTCAAGGGTCGTATCTTATTAAAACCGAGGGGACTGACCATTGTCAGCCTGCTGCTTAGTGTCATCCGAGACCAGGGATCTGTATTTTGCAATCCAGCAACTGGGCCACCGTCAGTCCTATAGGTCAACCTCAATCAGTCCAGGCATTACAGATAGAACTGTCAGGTTGTTATGGAGACTTCAGTCTGGGGCCTGGGACGTAGTCAGTGGGAGCTTCCCTGCTACATCAGTCCAGGGATGTCCAATGGCAATAATGTACAGGGGGTAGCCCATGGAGTCCTGTAAAATCAAGTCTGAGAATGGGTCTCATGGATCACAGAAAATGGAGACAATGAAAAAGGGTAATTTTAGATGGAACTTAGTTGAGAAGAGGAAGGGACTGTGAGCTCAAGGAGGTGGTATTTCTCAAAGGTCATGGTCACTGTAGCCTCTATATGGGGAGTGTGATGGGCCATCGAGAGTTCAGGAATTTGCAATGTCATGAGCTCTAAGGAAAAGTGGGACATGTTAATTCTAATATAAATGTACTCCAGTGGTGGGAAGCTGAAAGGTCATCAAAGGGAACATGAAGCATTGTGGGAAATTCTTACATCACAGACAGAGTAACTCACAAGAATGCGAAGGTGAAGGGCTTATGCCTGAAACGTCGATTCTCCTGCTTCTCGGATGCGGCCTGACCTGCTATGCTTATCCAGCACCACACTCTCGACAGAGAAAGTTATTGTTCTTTTCATCTTGGAACTGGAGATGCTGCTAAAAGCAATTACAGTAATCATGCCCTCATTGATCTAGGAGCTTCACCTGACTGGTGCCAGTTTGCTCTTTCTGAACAGGACATTGATTATCTGAGAATGCACATTCCAAATCTTGACCTCAAGCAATCAGGAATATCACACTGTATGTACTAATTCCCTCCTGGTCACATCAGTAAAGCAACTGCCATGTGAACAAAACACCTAAAAACAGAATCTAAAGTTTCCATTCCCAAACACATTCCATACCTCACATTGGAAGAAATGCTTCCCAGCTGTCAGATTTTCAGATGGAAATGTAAGTTTGCAAGGACATGGGGCATGGCCCGGGATACAGGGTGGGTGCCAGGGTCAGGGGCTATCGCATGGCTTACTGGCTGACATCTCCTCCCGATGTAGCATGAACACTTCTGTTGTGTGATGTACATTGGATAAGGTCACACACCACAGTGCTCTCTATGGAGGCATGGCAACGGCACAACTGAGAAGCCTCCGTGCCACCAAGTGTGAGGCATTGTAAAGCATCATTGCAATGGATGCAAGGGTTTCTTCAATAAACTTGTTATAATTCTTACATTCCTTGTGGGTTATCTGCTCAAGGGTTTCACATAACCAGCAAAAATTATAGTAGGTTAGATAACACTGCAAGTGAACATATACTTACAAAAGTGAAAGGTAATCTCCAGTGACATATCACCCATGCCATATTTGTGCACTCAATAAGCTTTCGGTTTCCCATTTTGTCTAAATACGGTCCTAGCTCCTGTAGCATAGGGTGGAGATAGTTGGTGATGTTAACCTGGAACACTTTAGCTAGTGTCCTGTGATGGAGGCCAGGCCTGCTGAGTCTCTTGCCCAGATACAGCCTCATTCTCCTTAGCTTGAACTACTGCAGGCTTTGTAATCACAGGCAAGGCAAGGCAGAGGACCTGGCTGCCTACAGAGTTTCCTGAGACGCTTCAAGGGGTCATCTGTGTAGCTCCACTTCCCTGAAAGTGTCCACTATAACCACTATGTCATATTGACAGGAAGGGGCTTCTTAGGATGGGGTCAAGGTCACTCATTCCCCTCTCATTTCATCATTGAGGAAAAGCACCTAAGATTAAAGCAATGGAATGCAGGTCTGGGTGTATATCCAGCACATACTGAGGTAGCTAGACCTGGGTCTCCATGGTAGTAGTCAGCCTGTCTATGGAGTCAGAGCCAGCATGGTATCAAAAACATCATTGAACACCTCCATTCTTTGATCCAGTTTAGTGAGGCTCTTGCACAAACCTGACTGCTGTTGTGTGACTGGTTTTGCATTATGGTGAAGATATTAATGGTAAAGACAATTGGGAGTATCTTCTGTCTAGGGCTGAGCAGGCGCCCGGTCTCTAGTTTCAGAATTTCAGAGACATGCAGCACATTTTCCTCGATCAGAAACAGACTGATGTGCCCACCAGTTTGTCTTCTGTGACTAATCTCAGAGTTGGTGGAGAGGTGAAAACCTTTTTCCTACATCGTCTGAGGGTTCAATGGGTTCCTCCTCACGAGTGGGGGTGGAGCAGAGAGTCTCCAGTACTGTCCTCTTTGTGAAGATTTGATGGGTACTGCCAGTGTCTCTATAAGGGAACTGTTGTCTAAGTGAAATAAAAGCGCATACAGATTAAGAATGGGTTAGAACTGAGAGAGCAGCATAGCAATGCACAATGAGTGCGACATTCCTGATGAAGAGCTTATGCTCCAAATGTCAACTCTCCTGCCCCTCAGATGTTGCCTGACCAGCTGTGCTTTTCCAGCACCACTTTTTGACTCCGACCTCCAGCATCTGCAGTCCTCACTTTCTCGTCGCACAATGAGGCTGACTGGGTTGGCTAGCCAGCAAGATCTCCCTATTCCAACATGAGCCGTCGTATTCTTCTCTTCACGTGAAGATGCCCACCAAAACACAGCCAGGCATATTGCTTTCTGCCAGTTTACCAGCTCCTTATTCCAGCAATGAGACTAGGGAGAATGACAGAACTGACAGGAGAACAGGTAGTGGCAATGCATGAGGAGGAGAAGTGTTCCCATTAAACGAGGAGGACAGAGCTATTGAATGAACGTGTTGCAGGCAATAGTGAGAGCTATAGTCTACAAGCATTGGTGAGATATGTGGGCAGAGGCAGAGTAAATGGTGGCCCTGTGAGTGCGAGAGGTAGCAGAGACATGATGGCACTTAATCTTTCAGAACCCAGAAAATCATTCACTTTTTCCTGCACTACCAGGCATCCTGTCTGTCACGGAACACAACACCGACCCAGGCTGCTATTGGGTTCCAGGCTGGCTTGGCCCAGTGGTGTGATCTCCTGCTTTGGTTTGCAGGGAAAAGGATAGGCTTCTGTGCCGTGTGTCACCCACCCACCAGGATCTTCAAATCCCTGTTATTGAAGCAGGGTGCCATAATGGCGGAGCACCACAGTGCAAGGGCCAGTGCCTGGCACGCATGTTCTGAACTGGTGCGCAATTGGGATTTTATTTTTTTAAATGGGACAATTGCTGTGAACAGTGAAAGGTTCTTCTGCCTCCCCGGCCTTTGATTCCATGAAAAGGGTACTAAACAGCCCGATTGTGTAGTTGGTGAGGTGAAGAGTGCAGGAATGTGAGTGAAAAGTTGCTCACAGCCATGTCAGACCAAGCACCACAAAATACTTTAACTGCCAATGGAAAAATTCCACCCCAGCTCCTTTCCTGCTAATTTCACTGTATCTTGTACATATACATGTGAGGTCATTGGTTGAGTTATACATTTTTGGTCTGATTAACCCTTTTTTCGTGGATCTCATGTATGATTGTTGTTAGAAATTTGTGCAGAATGATTTAAATTTAAGTTATTAAAAACTGTACCTTCCAAATTTAAACTGTGAAGCATAAATTGCTTTAATTCGGTCACTGAGTGTGGTGAATTCATTATTAGACTGGCAGGGACTCAGATGTAAAGTCATTCCAGAGAGGAGTAAGGGACCAAAACCAGGGGTGGCACGGTGGCACAGTGGTTAGCACTGCTGCCTCGCAGCGCCAGAGACCCGGGTTCAATTCCCACCTCAGGCAACTGTCTGTGTAAATGTAGGGGAATGGGTTTGGGTGGGTTGCTCTTCGGAGGGTGTGGACTTGTTGGGCCAAAGGGCCTGTTTCCACACTGTAAGTAATCTAATCTAATCTAACGTTTGAACAGTGATTCTCACATTTTCCTCACCTGATCACCAAAGAACAGATGCATATCCTCCTCAATGAATTGACCACCAAAGGTGCAATCTCCGTGCAAAATTCTATGAATCATATAAATAACTTCTGTCAAAAAAATTACCTAAGATCATGTGTACCTTGCACCACTGAGGAGTGACTGCACAGTTTCACCACCAAGCAAAGCAGGAATCAAAAAACATTGTTCACCTGCTGGAGGCCAGTTATGTCCTTACTCCACATACTCTTCTCACACCCCCACAAACACTAACACCATCACTGGATTAACAAGGACTAAGCACATATCCTAATTTATAAAATTGGAAACAAGATATGTAAAAGCACCACCATGAACCCCATCAAGAAAAATCAGCACAAACAATTAAATTAATTGATAAACATTTTGAAAATTGTTTGAAGGTCATGATAATTGCCAATTTAGCTCAGTCACAGCACAGACAGCAGAACAATCAGCTCTCTGGTTTCAAATTATAAATACACAAATGTCAAAAGCTTTTCTCAGTTTATTTCCAAATTTACAAGCTTGATAAAAGAACTAAGCTACATTTTTAAAATGCATGCACATACTCCATACCAATTTTGCAATGAATTACAGTTAACGCCAAATCTGCTTGTCAAAATCTAACAAGCCATGCAAAATTTCCAAGGGTATTTAACCAACTGACTGTTCAACTGGTTGTGTTCACAAAGGAGAGTTGAGCAGAGTAAATTTATACCATTCACATGTAAGACCTAACACAAAGTAGGCTAGTTAAACTTTTCAATGAGAAATTATTATTAGAACCTTCTACATAGAAGATAGTTTACTTTTATCCAATATGCACCCTCATGGAGATAATTGGAAATCCAGAAGTGAGCAACTTTTGTTCAGTAAATAAAACAATAAAAGTCAGTCATTGGATGCAATCTAAATATGCACGCATATGGTAACCTTTCTGTCCACGTGTAGGCAAAATAAGATGAAAAGCAAAGTGCACAATTTTTTTTTGTTAGGTACTAGTTGACTGTTTCCTGGTCATTCCCGAAAATGATTTTTAACGTGGATGTAAACTCTGGATATCAATGCCACAGAAGCACAGCAACATTGCATGGAAAGGAAAGCTGTCATTATGATTAGCTGAAGTAATCTGTGTTAACTGTTCTTGATTCTCAAACAAAATAAGTCCTGCCAAAAAGAGAGCAGACTCCAAGACTAAAGCAACATCAAGGATAACAATGATATGCTCAAAGGTAGCAAGAACTGTGCCTCATCAATGCCAATGATCTATAATACAAAGTTGTAAATGCTAAAGAATGACTCAAAAAGAACTACATAACTGCTTCTCACTTATAAATATTTGAAGCATTCATAAACCTGAAAATACCCAGCCGTCAAACAGCATTTGAGGAGAGAGATAATCAGATTTAATATTGTAGATCAGTGACCTTTCATTGGCTTTATCTAATTTCAGATTTTCAAATCCAGAGCAACTTAGTTTTTGTTATTGTGTATTAGACATTGTCTGACAATCTCAGTAAATGGCAATGAATTTGTTATAGGCTAATAGCACAAAATAGGTTTGTGGTTAATCAGCAGTTTGCTTCACAATGTGTCATTTAAAATCAGAAATGGTGCAAAAGAACCTTTGTTTTTGCTACAGGCAAAGACTAATTTCACCCAAATCGATCCAATTTGTTTCCTCCACCTGAAATCAGAGTGATTTGAAAGTTTGAATTGGAGGCTGCATTGTATAACTGCATATTAATTTTAAAAATGGGGGTCAGTTGAGAACGTGAATGGAAAGGACATAGCAGAAAAGAAGGAGAGAGATAGAAAGTGAGAAGTATTGAGGCAGTATTCTTACTGAAATGCATTTCAGAAATGTGGTCCCTCAGAAGTACAAACAAGCCTGGACTTCCCCATTCAAGACTCCTCCCTGGGTACCCAAACGCAGTATATTACCAATGTTTTCCACGTAACTTTATCTGCCTTCTCCCATCTCAGACTAAGATTGCTCCAATTTTAAAGTAATTTCCTATAGCTTTGTTTTCTAAACATTGCGAGCAGACCCCTCTGGAAAGTTTTTCAGAAGTTAATTCAATGAAGATGGCAGCACAGCAATTTCAGATTTGCAGCAAAATCTGTTTCTTGGTTGAAGAAAGTAAGGTTACACTTCTCAGTAAGGAGAAACAGTATTAAGTGACAAAACAGGAGAACAAAGATTGGGAAGAAAAAGCAATTTATTATGTTGTGCTTGCTGTTGGAACCTACTTGTATTTAGCTGGAACATATATGCAACTACAGCTTATTCCTTTTACAAAAGATTAATTATCTGCAAAAAAATTCTAATCCTTTGAGCTTTACCAACCAAGATTAGGCAGAAATCCACAATATGCATTCTTCTTCGAGATGGAAGATAGTAAGCAAAATAAAAAACTCCTGTAATATTCAACATTTATCTGCCTCATTCCTTCCCTCAAACTGGAACTATTGGCAAAGTCTCACAATTATAAGTCAAATTTTCAAACTCTTACATTTGTTATTTGCAATTCATTTTATGATAGAACAGCCCTTACATAAGGGATGGTAAATCTAATTCCCTGCCCAAAATGAATTCCTCAATCTGTGATGTACAAAATTATGCTCCATGATGGACTTGATTTTTTTTTAAAAGGGCAAGAAAAATCTCAAAAGAAATTTCAAATAGAACGAATGGATATTTTCCGATTGGGAAGTATCGCTAACGTGGTTTCCCGAAGGACAATGAACATTTCAGCACACATTTTCGTGGCAAAATTTGCCTGTATTTAGGCACTAAAGAGGCAATCTGGAAAAGGAATGGGATAGAGAGGCCTACTGCCATATCAGAGTGCATCAATCTTCTTCTATTGACCTTGCCAAACCTTAAGTCCTTGTCTAGTTGTGGGTAGAAGGGTTTGGCTTTTGTGGTCCTTTTAATATCCTTTTATTTGCAGACTAACAGAAAGCACTGCCTGCAATAGAAGGTTGGAATTATTGACAACAGAGTGTCCTAAAAGGCAGGAGAGGAGAGATAAAGGCACAAGTCGAGGGGCAAAAAATAAAAACAAGATCTTCCTGGATGTTGGACATAATGAGTCATCAAGGACTGAGACCAGTTTTCTTTTAAGTGCTGCTGAAGATCTGGAGGGGGCTATTTTTAGTGCCACGTCTCTGTTGCACTGAAAGAATGGAGTTTTGATTTTGTCGATGGGGATTCACCCACTGATTGGAGAACCAGTGGGAGGGAGACCCACATTGCTTCCCTTAGGGAAGCTCCACCAGAATTAACTCTCCACGCAGCCTTCTCCAAGATTACAACCTTCATTTTCAGAAGGAAGAACAAGCGGCTGTTGAACAGTTTTGCTTTGGTAGGGGCACTGGCATTTCTGGACTTTTTCTTAAATCAGGCAAAACTGAATGCAATGTTTTAGACTGAAAATACTCCCCACAGACCTGACTTCCTGTTCAATGTCTTGCATCATTTTGTTCACTGACTCAGTATTCTGCTAGGCCCTGAATCAGGTTACATCATCAAGCAGCAGAAATTAAGTAGAAATTTCATATAAAGATGTGATGGATGGTGAAGGATTACCAGCAATAATTCAACATCCCCCCCTTGGGGGTCAT
This sequence comes from Chiloscyllium plagiosum, assembly GCF_037043375.1. Lineage (NCBI taxonomy): Eukaryota > Metazoa > Chordata > Chondrichthyes > Orectolobiformes > Hemiscylliidae > Chiloscyllium > Chiloscyllium plagiosum. The sequence continues at coordinate 32,079,662 of NW_028270139.1, forward strand.
GGTCTCATGTGAAACCTCTGACTAGGCTTGTGCATTGTAATCCATCCATCCAGTCAGTATCGGCTTTCGAAACAGACATACTCCACTGGCATCCTTTGAAAATGTGCAGAGACATTGTTGAGTTTAGCAATGTGACCCCGATCCAGTTTCACAAAACATACCAAAACAAACGGAAGCTCTGACTTCTAATGAAGCCCTGTTTGATGATACTTTTGGTATTTGATAGCGTTTTAGTGCCTTCTAATACTCAAACCCATACAGGGCATACAAAAACAAACTGACATCTTTAAATTCTTATTTGGGACATATTCCGCAACATTCTTTCAAGAGTTATATAGTTATGTCTTCCATCATCTCTCAGAATCCCTCAGGACACTTTTCACGTCCAACAAGGCTTGTTTCAAGATTGGGTTCCATTTTACCGATTTAAAACAATCCAGTTTGAAGTCGAATAGGAACCAAGATTATAAAGTGAAACCTGAGTGTGGCCCATTCAGGTAATGGCTGTTGTTCTGTTAGACCCAACACATGACATCTATCTGGTCTTTGGGGAACTGCTAAGGGAAAAGTGACGTCCTTTCAATCTAATGCCTGTGAAACCGATTAGAACGAGGATGTGTGAAGGAGCTATTACGTATTATTTTTATATGAAACCCTATAGTTGGCCCAACACACAGGGTGATGAGACCTACCACAGCATGTCTATTGTTCCCTCAAATGAACTTCACTCCAGAGTTCTCAGGCTAGATGTTGTTTTAAACATTGAAGACAAGGGCAGTGCATTCCCCTCCCACCCATAACAAAGAAATTATTTAATCAATTCTCTTTAGCATAGAATTAGAAAATGTTTGTGGCTGTGTGGTTAAAAGCCATAACTGACTCTGAAGAAAATCTGATACCAACAAAGACTCTCCCTCCACACAAAGCAAACCAAAATGCTGTGTGTTTAATGCAAACATCCAACAAGTATATTTGAACAATAATTTTGATTTGCCACGTGAAGCTAACACTTCATATACCATATAATGGGAGGCCATATGGGCATCTCTAGCCTGTAAAACTGTTACTCTGTTCTGTCGACAGGATTATACGTCACATCTTGCCTTGTGATGAATAGTGATGGGAACTGGTTTAAGATATGCATTATTGAAGGTACATATATATCACAACAGGAGGAAATGAGAAACCTAACATGTACTATTTCACCAGCCAAGATTAGAGTGGTGCTGGAAAGGCACAGCAGGTCAGGCAGCATCCGAGAAGCAGGAAAATCAATGTTTCGGGCAAGAGCCCTGCCTGTTGAAGGGCTCCTGGCCAAAACGTCAACTTTCCTACTCCTCGGATGCTGCCTGATCTGTTGTGCTTTTCCAGCACCACTCTAATCTTGACTCTGATCTCCAGCATTTGCAGTCCTCACTTTCGCCAGCTGAAGCAGCTAGCCAATCTAATATGTAACCATCCCCGGCTGACAAACTAATCGGCCAATGGTTGGGAAATTGTCAGAACAGCAGAAGCAATAGGTGGGATCAGGCAGGAGGAGACTAAAACCTAGACTGGATTCTGAATATGTAGTGTGAAGCAAACAAATACGTAGAAAGAAAAGTGGACATCAGGAAAAGATTTGAAAAAGCTTGGAAATCTACTCAAAGTCACCCCACTGTCTTTATAGGATTTTGTGACATATCAATGACCTCTTTAGAAGACTCCATATCTTTTCCATATCTGAAAAATCATTTTCATACACCATGGCCTGCAGAAAATCTGATAACCCTTTACAGATTAATTCACAGGATGGGAACGTCACCAATATTTATCTCTGATTCCTCGGTGCCTTTGAGAAAGTGGTTGTGAGACACTCTCTTGAACTGCTGCAGTATTTGTGCTAACACATTCAGTGGTTAACAGAGGAATTTCCAAATTTGATTGATGATAAAGTGATAAAGTGATATATTTCAAAGTCAGAATATCTATAATTTGGAATGAGATCCTGCAGGTGTTGGTGTTAGCAGGAAAAGACTGTCCTTTTCTTTTAGGTGGTAGAGGAGGTGAGTTGAGGAGGTGCTGTCAGAAAAACCTTAGTGAGTCACTGAAATGGAACTTGCAGGGGGTACACAGTGCTGACATAGTATGCTAGTGGTAAAGTGAGTGGTTGTTTCAAGTGGTGAATGGAGTTCCAATTAACATGGGTTGTTTGGTGTTGGATGTGATTGAGTTTATTGAATGAAGTTGCGGCTGCATTCATCCAGGCAAGTGGAGAGTATTCCATCAGACACTCCTGAATTACTTGTAGATGCTAGATATATTTTGATAAGTCAGGAGGTGAGACACTTGCTCTTTTCATCACAGTATTTATGTGGTTAATTCAGTTAATTCTGCAGGCAGTAGTAAACTCTGCGAGGGGATTCAGTGATAGGAATGCCTTTGAAGGTCACAGGGAATAGTTAGTCTCTCTCTTGTTAGAGTTGGTCACTGCCTCACATGTGCCTGGTGTAGTTCTAATCAGACACTTATCAGCCCCAGCCTGAAGATAGTCCAAAACTTCCTACATAAAGGGAAGGTCAGCTTCATCATCTAAGTCATTGCGGATGGAGGTGAATACTTTGTGATCATCACTGAATGTCCACATTTCTGACCATATGGTGGAGGGATCACTGACAAAACAACTGAAAATGGTTACAGGGCACTGCCTTGAGGAACTCCTGCAGTGTTGTCTCTGGTTATAATGAGGTCTGGAGTAAAGTGGTTTTGACAGAACTCAAACTAAGCATCACAAACAGATTCTTGGAAACTACTGCAATTTGCTATTTTGCTGAAGATTTACAGAAGATGAATCAAGCGGTAACTGTCAGATTTGTTTTGCACTACCATCAGGACATAATAAGATTTTTTTTTCATTTTGCCAGGGAGATCCATGCATTGTAGCTGTACTGGAAAGGATTAACTAAAGTTACATATCTTCAAAACATTAGCTTAGTTGTTGTGTACACTCACCAATGTTTGTAATATCACACACAGTGATTCGAACTGATGAAAGTCAGGTTTCTGTAAGTGTTAGGAAATGCAGGAAGTTAAGATGGATCAGCCACCCAGCTCTCTCACTGACATTGGCTCCTTGCCTTTTTACGTTTGTGTGCTGCACTCTGCAGAGATGGAATCTTCTCCTCCATTTAGTTGTTTAATTTTCCATTACCATTCACGTCTGGATATAATAGGACTGTAGAAATTCAATCTGATCTACTGTCCATGGAATTGCTGGCCTCTTGTCCATGATGTGCTGCTTCCTCTGCTTAGCCTTTACATTCATTGAATAAAAGCTGAACCAGTCTGGCATCTTACTTTTAGATGCACTGAGTGATACTTCTAAAATGTCTTCGGCATTCCTCACTAAACAATTTGGTGACTCAATGACAAGGATAGAGTGAAGGACGTAACGGACCGTGAGCTTGAGGGCGGCACAGTGGCTAGCATTGCTGCCTCACAGCGCCAGGGACCCGGGTTCGATTCCAGCCTCAGGCAACTGTCTGTGTGGAGTTTGCACATTCTCTGTGTCTGTGTGGGTTTTCTCCAGGTGCTCCAGCTTTCTCTCACAGTCCAAAAATGTGCAGGTCAGGTGAACTGGCCATGCTAAAATTGCCGATAGTGTGAGGTGCATCAGTCAGGGATAAATGTAGGGAATGGGTCTGGGTGGGTTACTCTTCATAGGGTCGGTGTGGACATGTGGGCCTGAATGGCCTGTTCCTGTACTGTAGGGAATCTAATCTCATCTAATCTTGTAGATGGTGTCAGAAAATGAAACTGCTTGCATGATGCATGAATGGATGTACAGTATTAAGCTGCTAGGATTGTTCTGAATCTGTGTCAGTTAATACAGTGATTATATCAAACAACATGACACTCTCTGTATAAAGATGAGAATGTTCTCTCCATGAGGACTTGCTGGGGCCTCTCCAATATAACTAAGCACAGTGATATGAACAAACCCCAGATGAAGTTCCCCAATTTGGTACAGTTCCACTTAAGATACTTCAGATTATTAAGTTCCCAGGTTAGGATGGATAAAATGGATCTCCTTCGTTGTTCACCGGCTTCCTCCACTGGTCACAACAAGGTTAATTTGAACAAAGATCCCTTAATTTGAAAAAAGATCTTTTTCCCAGATACAAATTAACTTAAACTTTAAACACACATGCATACACAAACTCTCACGGACATACATACTCACACACATACAGGTTGAAATTATTTTCAACAGTGACGGAGTTCCAGTATTCAGAGTGTGAAAAAGTCTTTCCTTTGTTTTACCTACAGTGCAGGAGCGTTTAAATGTTCTCAAAGCTGTGGCCCTCACACATTCTAATCCACACACACTTGGATCTCTGGCCAACATCACACAAAAGGTTAGTTTTGCAGTCGGCCCTCAAACCCTTTTTTGTACATATTGCTCTGGAGGGTAAAAAGAAGGATGTGTCTGCTAGACGTAATTTTCTGCTGGGCGGGGGGGTGGTTTAAGAGGTGAATGGTCAGTCCCTTTGTTACCCCTTCTTGTTACATTTCCCAGACATTTTACACATTGACATTCCAAAGGCTTCACACAGGACTTTGGAAGGCAGTCACTGAATTTACATCTCAGCTTTTCTTTTTGCAACCATTCACATTCTTTTTAAAAGTAAAAAACAGTTTGCCAATCAAAAGTCAAAAGAGTCTATAAACACTTCAGGGTGCTGATCTGTTGTCACAGCAACAGGAACATGTGCAAGGTAGATTAGCAAGGCTAAGATCAAGTAATTTTTTTTCCATCATGTTGATTTTCTCGCTACTTCCTGCTAGCAATGTCCTTCAGGACTTAACCAGTAGTGGCACACTAAGTCGCTCTTACCAATGGACATTGAGGTCTGCCACTAAGTGTTCAGTTTATCACTTCCCCCACCCCACCCCCCCACCCCCGTACTTCTTCCAAGATGTGTCTGACATAGTCTGCCCTCCCTCAGCTGAGGATTCAGCAGGAGATTGTCTTGTGAACACCTCCACTCCTTTAAACATTAGCTCTACCCTGAAATTGTTCCAGAATTTAAACCAAGAATATCCCTGTGCACCAGGACTCTCGATGCAACAAAAATAACTCTAAAAGCAGGGCATACTCCTCTACATCCAGCAGTGCATGCAACTTTAGATCGCCAATAAATAACGAATTAGTAGTATTTAAAGACTTCATATAAACTATAATCAACAAATTATAAATAGACTTCTTTATAAGTATAACAGAAAATCTCAAATAGGGCTGCACATTTTTTGTACAGTGTCCATCTGTCAATACTGCCTCAGTTCAGAGGTTAGATCATCTTTTCCTTTGGTAACATTCTTACCTGTGTGCACATTCTCCTTATGTTTCTTCAAGGCATCTTTGCTCTTGAATCTTTTCCCACAGCTATCTGCCTTGCAAACAAACCTGGTATCCCCTTTGCAGGCTTCCTTATGCTGTTCAAAACTGTGATAAACAGTTGGTAAGAACCACAATGTAATAAGATAGCATTTTTCTATTGCATGCAGACCAGGTTAATACATGCGACAGCAGTCTCTGACTTCCATCATGCTTGTCCAACCAGGATAGGGAAGAAGCAGGGCAGTGTTACTTTCCTATTTGAGTTTTAATTTACATGCAAGCTGCAAAGTTGGAAAATAAGCTGCTATAGAAAACAGAAGAGGTCAAATGGGTTACAAAATAGGTGACTGTCATTCAATACAAAACCTTGACTCAGAGCTGAAGGAGATGTTGCAAACAGAACACTGATGGCTTCGAGCAATGTCACCAGGAAGAACTGTTTCAGTACACTGTAGAACACTAAAGGCAAATAAACATAGGTGAGAATTTAGTAGAGCCTAATCATCATTAAATCAAAGATCTGCATTTAGACAAACAGAAGCATTTAATAAAATTCAATGCAAGTCATGGAGCAGCAAATTTCAGCATCAATATTTATTTTAACCATACTAATTTACTATTTTGGAAATATATTTTTCATAAAAATTTAAGTGAAAATAATGCCTACAAAATTACGTGATGGAAGCAAACATACAAAAAACAATTTCTGTATTTTATTGGCAAATCCTCTTTCCACCATATTAGCAAAAGAATCAAATGATGGTAGGTATTAGATATGTTCAGGTAAAAGAGTGGACGGAGGAGTTTTACACAAGCTGGTTAAATGTTTGATTGATACACTTCTGTGATATAATTTCAAGACCAGCATTATGTGTAATTAAATATGATCTGAAATAATTACCTAAATCCTCCACATTGAAGTGATTGCAAAGTTAAATAACAGAATCATCTGGGCAACAGAATAGGTGTTAGTATACTCAAAGGCTGTGCACCAATTTCATTTCTTTTATTTAAGAAAGGACATTAGTGCATTGGTTCAGAGGAGGCTTACTGGGAAACCTGGAATGAGCAAGTTGTGTTATGAAGTAAGGTTGGTCAGTCTAGGCTTATTCTATTGGCTGTCTTGATTGAACTATGTAAGATCCCACATGGTTGTGACAAACTGGACTTGAAAATGATGTTTTGTCACGTGAATCAGTCCAGATGTAAAGAACATTCTCCAAGAGTGGAGCAGACTCAAGGGGCCAAAAGCCTGACTCCAACTCCTAACTTGTATGTTTGTATGGTACAATACTACATTATTAAACATCTTAAGTTTAGTAAACTCTAAGTCCACTACAGGACCCATGTGCACTTTACTACATCATCTACTGACATACAAAAGCAATTATGTATTTTTTAACGAATATTTGATTCGATACCTAGGAAGATTGCTTACATCAACGCTACCACAATATAAATAAATTGTCTGCTTGCAGAATATTATTGAATACAGCAAACAGTAAGGAATACAACAAACATTAATGAATACAACTTCATCAGTTGTAAATTGTTTGGTAGGGTAATTCATTGAATATTAGTATTACTCAAAGATTTTGCACATCCCCCATTTCTTTCAGTTATTACAAGGCTTTTCAGAACACTATGGCTTTCCAACTGGTGAAAGCTAAGATGCAACTTGTAGCTGTGAACAAACAGGCCAAAATTAATTTAACGAGCCACAATTAGGAACCTGACGTGTAGTACAGTCTCCCATTCTTGTATTACAATCATTAAAAAATTCAATAGAAGAAGATATGTCCATTCCAAACATCTACAATTGATCGTATCCCCATCTGGAGTAATAACACTTTTGTTAAAAGAAACAGAATCACACTACCAACAGAAGTATAAGTAGTAGACAAGATTGAGGGCAATATCATGTGCTCTTCTGGCATTGCAAAGTTGTTCACCAACACACACCTCAGGAAGCCATTGCTATTGGTACTATGCCACTTTACCATGACAATCTTGGTGTGCCAAGGGTATCTGAATCTATTTCCATCCAATCAGGAATTTCACAACTGGCAGAGGAGAGTTCAGTTTCAGCAGCACCACATAAGCCAAAATAGATGCTGTTGCCATGGAGTCCCTCGTGGGCCCAGCTCTGGCTATCAACACTGCTTCTTTCACAATGAAAAGCAAGATGAAGTGACCCTGATATGTACATGATATTCTTCCAATATTCGAATCCACAGCTGCAAAGTATTTCTTCATATAGTTTAATAACACACTACCCTGTGCTCAAATTTTCCATTGAAATGGAGCAATGAAATGAATTATTTTACTCGATGCAATAGTCAAGAAATCTACAAAATGACTTCTCTACAACTATCTTCTGAAAGCCTACATTCAGTGAACAATATAGACTGTGGGATTCCTGCTGTACCATGTGCTACAAAATCAACATTATTGACAAAATTGAGAGTAGGGTCCTGGATATCTGCTCACTATGAAAGCTTGATGCTGACACAGGGTATTTCAAAACTACCCGGCGAGATAGTGGCTACTCTGATCAAAATGTCACTCATTGTACATTTCACAAACACTGAGAAAGATCTATGACCAGTTTCGCCCATTCTGTATGGTACCCAGTCTAGCTTTGATTACACGGGAGGGGAAGGTCTCTCAAAAATCAGAACAACAGGTAAAGCTGTCGATATCCTGCAGTAGATCACAGATATCTCTCTCACTATTTATCACCCGATCAATTGTAGTATCATTTGCAAACTTCTCAATCATACCCTCAATATGGAGTCCAAATCATAAGAAGCAAGGGCCCAAGCACCAAAACAAGCGGAACACTACTTAAAATGTATTTCAAGTCAGAAAAACATCACTTTCTGCTTCCTGCCTCTTAGTTAGTTTAGGATCTAATGTATTCTTTACTTTGGATACTATTGGCTCATACTTTTTTGATCAGTCCACCATAAGGGACCTTTATCAAAAGCCTTGCTAAAATCCATGTAGACCACCTCAATCATATTGCCCACACTAACACTCCAGGTTTCTTCCTCAAAAATTCAATGTTTGCTCACCATACAAATGAGTAATGTGATACATACGTTAAGTGCTGATACAATGACCGGTATGCAAGCTGTACATCCCATAACTAACAGATTGTATTAGACAAAACATCCTTTTGACTGTTTGCGTTGAGTAGTACGCCGTTCCTGCTCAACCAGTTTACAAACCACAGAACACCATATCCAAAGTTAGATGTGGTTCTGCTATTGGTAAACATTTACTGAATGTTTGCCAATGCTAAGTATCAGTTGGGCTTACAGTGTGAGCATCCATGTGAGCTAGAAGCTACTTATATTAATACATATGACCTTGTTCCATGTAGGCAAAATGAATTCGTGCATGCAATATACCTTCCTCGGGGGTCATGGAGACTGCCAGCCCGTGCTGTATTCTGCATGGAAACACCCTGACCAATCAAGCCTTATCTGAGCTTTCTCCATGGACTATACTGGCATGTAACAGTTCCTGCTGCAACTCCTTCTCAATCATGGTCCAACCAAATTTTCATACCTTTTTCAAATTTTAGTTTCTTGCGAATCAGTTTTGCAGAGTGCAATAGAAAAAGGTTTGACCTTGCATCGCTTTCTAGCGATGTTTAAATTCTGTATTACAAAGCATTGCCTGGTTTGAACAGAAAAGGAAAATCTTACTTTAAATAGTTGCTATGTTAGAGATATGCCTCATGTAGTTTCAAACACTTGCATCATTTCCTGTGAAATATGACACCATCTACAAGATCCACCTTTCCAACTTGACTCTGAGTCTGTACTCAATGGAGTTTAGAAGGATGATGAAAGATCTCATTGACACTTACAGAATACTGAGAGGCATAGATAGAGTGGACATTGGAGATGATGTTTCCACTAATAAGAGAGTCTAGGACCCAATTCAAGGGTCTGAGAACTGAGATGAAGAGGAATTTCTTCAATTTCTTCAACCAGGTGGTGGTGAATCTGTGGAACGCATTGACACAGAAAGCTGTGGAGAACAAATCATTGACTGTCTTTAGATTAGATTAGATTAGATTACTTACAGTGTGGAAACAGGCCCTTCGGCCCAACAAGTCCACACTGACCCGCCGAAGCGCAACCCACCCAGACCCATTCCCCTACATTTACGCCTGCCCCTAACACTACGGGCAATTTAGCATGGCCAATTCACCTAACCTGTATATTTTTGGACTGTGGGAGGAAACCGGAGCACCCGGAGGAAACTCACGCAGACACGGGGCGAATGTGCAAACTCCACACAGTCAGTCGCCTGAGGTGGGAATTGAACCCGGGTCTCTGGCGCTGTGAGGCAGCAGTGCTAACCACTGTGCCACCGTGCCGCCCACTGAATTAAGAGATAGTTAGGTTCTTCTTTACTAAGATGATCATGGGTTATGGGGAGAAAGCAAGAGAATGGGGTTGAGAAATGTATTAGCCATGATTGAGTGGCAGAGCAGACCTGATGGGCAGAATGGCCTAACTCTAACATAAACTGACACACTCACACCCATTTAAATTTGTCATCTCAAATTATGAAGATTGTGCACTGGCAACACCCGGGAAACATTCCAGCAGTAGGACCCTCGATGAAGAGATTTGTATTACACTTCATATAAAACCATGCATTCAAATGTTTTCCTAAATTTGCAAAAGGGAAACAATCTCTGTTTTGCATTATTTTGTTTTGCATTGATTCTGTGGTGAGTGACTCATTAATGACACCCCAAAATTTCTTTATTACCTACATGGCAGAGTCAAGCATGTGATGAAAAACTCTTCATTTCCCTGGATAAGAGCACTTGCCATAATATTCTAAAAGCTCAAAACAATCCACAATGCGCAGTGCCATTGGTGGCACCACATTGTCTAGCCTAAAGTTCAACCGCCTCCATGCCTTCAACATGTCTTATTCTGTAGTGTCGCACTGCCACAAGTTTCCAAAGCTGTGAATGTATCAATTCCCAAAATTATCCTTCACTCTTTGATTATCATATTATTCTGCTTAAACAAATTTACTGAAACTATGAAGATCAAAATCAACACAAATATAGGAACAAGAAAAAGTTCAAATAAACGGAACACACACATATACAAACCATTTAGAGACACTGACATGCTGTTAACCACAACAGAAAACACGTGTAAACTGAGAGAAATAAGTCTGACACAAGTCTTTGTCTGCCTCGGTGAAGAAATACTTAGTGAGGTCCCTGATGTGTTATATGTCCCAGAACGTGAAATTCAATTTACTTCTGCAGAAGGAGAGTCGTAGATTCATAGAGATGTACAGCACAGAAACAGACCCGTCGATCTAATTCATCCATGCCGACCAGGTATCCTATCCCAATCTACTCCCATTTGCCAGCACTTGGCCCATATCCCTCTAAACACTTCCTACTCATTTACCCATCCAGATGCCTTTTAAATATTGCAATTGTACTAGCCTCCACCACTCCCTCTGACAGCTCATTCCATATAAGCATCAACCTCTGTGTGAAAACATTGCCCCTTAGGTCCCTTTTAAATCTTTCCCCTCTCACCCGAAACCTTCAACCTCTATCTCTGGACTCCTCCAACAGATGAATGAGAAAAAGGATGAATTCAGGCGATTGTACAGAGATGGAAATAAGCCACCTTGGAAATGATGCAAATGAAGTTAAAGTTCTTCTGGAGTAAAATGTGTCTTGGAAGTTTGCATGTTCTTGTTCTGAGTTGCCACCTGATTCACTAGATGAGATATAATTGAACTCAACATCTCTCAGTTATAAGAGGATGGAATCTTGTGCCCTTCCCCATGGTGATCTTGGTCACATTTAAGCAGCTGCATGATAATGTGTGGGAACACCGATGAAGTTCATGGCAGAAAAGCACGTGGCCATCCTTTGCCTCTCCTGTTCTTAAACGTCCCCGTGATGCACTTCCCACGATGCCGCTAATACTAACATTGCCAGAACAGCACATCATGCATGACGTGCAATCTGATATATGAGTGTTCACAGAAACCGGGAGGGGCTGTGATCAGGGGCCTGACATTATGGACAAAGGGAGGGTGGGGATATATGCTACTGCAAGTCACCACTTCCTGGCCCCTCCCACCATCATGGCTGTGTACCAACAGTCGCTGCCACTTCCCCAGTGATGCTTCTGCAGAATGAATCAAATGATAGAGGAACTTATCAATTTTAAAATCAACATTTTATTTTTGAGGGTGATGTACTATGATTCCATTGTGCTCATTTTTCGCAGAAGGTCTGAAATGTTCCAGTAGACATTGCACGCTCTGGCTATGTACACACTAAACAGAAGGATTCTCTCTCATTTTTTTGTGTTACAAAACCTTGATGCATCAGTGAACAAGTTTTAGTTGTTTATCAAGGCAAAAAAGCATTATAACTCAAATCAAACTTGACTAAAGACCACACAAAGAACAAATAGTTTCACAACTCTCTGTATAAAACTATTGTCTCCACTTTGGTTAGATGATGTTTGTCACCATCCTTCACAACTTGGTGGTTGTGGTAATGACAAATGGCTCCACCACTGACCCATTCACCATTCGGACCGGTGTCAAGCAGGGCTATATCATCACCCCAACATTGCTCTCGATCTACCTCGCTGCAATGCTTCACCTCACCACTGACAAGCTTCTGCTGGAGTGGAGCTAACCTACAGAACCAGTGGGAAATTATTCAACTTCCATCACCTTCGAGCCAGAACCAAAGTCATCCCAACCAGTGTCATCAAGATGCAGTACACAGATGATACTCGTGTATGTGCAATTTCAGAGGTCGTACTCCACACCATTGTCAGCACCTTTACAGAAGCATATGAGAGCATGGGCCTCACCCTAAATATCCACAAGGCGAAGGTCCTCCATCAACCAGACCTGGCATTTTGCAGCAAGCTCTCCATCATCAAGGTCCACAGGAAGTGCTTGGAGAATGTTGACCACTTCCAAAATCTCACGAGTTTCCTGTAGGCCAAAAAGGCCAAAGCAGCTGTTGATGAAGAGATTCACCATCACCCCCAGTGTGCTAGCACAGCCTTCAGCCAACTGAGGAAAAGGGTGTTTGAAGACAACTACATCATATCTGACACCAAGATCGTGGTTTACAGAGCTGTAGTGTTCCTGTCCTCCTATGTGGCTCTGAGATGTGGACAATCTACAGCAGACACTTCAAGACACTGGGAGCAGTACTACCAATGCTGCCTGCGCGAGATCCTGCAAATCCACTGGGAAGAGAGATATACCAATACCAGCGACCTCGACCAGGCCAACTCACCCAGCATCAAGGCACTGACCTTCCTTGACTGACTGCGATGAGCTGGGCATGTCATCCATGTGACCAAATGAGACTCCCCAAGGAAGTGATCTACTCCCAGCTTCGATATAGCGGGCGAACCCAAGGTGGACAGAGGAAGCGCTTCAGTGATACCCTCAAGGTCTTTCTGGTGAAGTGCAGCATTCCCAGACAGTGGGGAATCGCTGACTCAAGACTGTCCAAAATGGTGGAGGAGCAAGCCATCAGTAGAAAGCAGAAGTCAGGCAAAAACAGTGAAAAGAGCCCCACCCACCCACCCATTCCCATGACCACCTTCTGCCCCAAGTGTAACACAGCCTACACTAGCCACATTGCTCTAGACAGCCACCTACACACTCACCCAGAGAGCAGACAAATGTTACGTTTGTCTGCAAGGGACCGCCAATTAAATAAGATTGATTTCAAATGCCGCTGTTGTGTTTATACTTAAACTTGGAATTTTTTTATCTGTAGGTGAATTCTGTACCGCAGCAACACTGAAAGACCTGCAAATCCAGATGCACAGGTTCCTGAATGTCCTTCAAATTTTACACCGAGTTTCCCTCCCACAGGTTGAATCAATGATAGTCTACAGAGATCTTGCAGGCAAGAAGTGTTCTAGTCAAAGTCAAACTTACAGGAGGAGCAATGTTAATTGGGGAGTGAAAGAGATTGTGTGCTGCTCTGGCAATGTGAAGGAGAGGTCACATTCCAGCTCAAACAGTGGGCTCCAGTAGTTGTTCAGGGAGCTAATGAGTAGTGGCGGATTGGAAAAGTTTATGGAATAGCTTGCAGGCCTTAAAAAAAATACTCCTGCCTGCTTCTCGGTCTCAGTCCTTGTTACTTATTTTAAGAGATACCGAGTTTTCCAAGAAACAAGAAATTCAAATTTTAAAAAACTGATAGCATGCAACCATATTTTATGAATTAAATGACTAGCAACAGCAAAGTAGCAGTGTTGAACTAGTATTTCAGATGCTGAATTAATGCTCTACAAACATGAGTTCCAAGTCGAAAGTGTAGTGCTGGAAAAGCACAGCAGGTCAGGCAGCAGCCAAGGAGCTAGAGAATCAACGTTTCGGGCATAAGCCCTTCATCAGGAATGAGGCTTGTGGGCTGGGGCTGAGAGATAAGTGGGAGGGAGGTGGAGTTGGGGGGAAGGTAGCTGGGAAAGCGATAGGTGGATGAAGGTAAAGGAGAGAGTGATAGGTCGGTGGGGGGTAGGAACATGAATTCAACTCCACCTGCAGCATCTGGTGAATCTTCACTTCAATTAATAAATAAACCTGCAAGAAAATACAAGTCATACTAATTATAAAACACAGATCGTTGGAAAATAACAACTGGTTCACTCATGACTTTCAGGAGAGGAAAGCGACCTTCCTGACTTAGCCTAGCCTACAAGATATTTAATTCTTAAACACTTTTTGAAATCTTATAGCAACTGAATGATCAGGGTGTAAGTGGTTCACCCTCATCTGTTGAAGAGCACTGTTTAGAGATACATTATGAATGCTGGCCTACCCAGCAATACATATCACAAAAATGAATATTACAAAGAAAAAACATGGTTTTCACTATAAGATCAATCACTTGCTCCCTGTCCCGCCTCTTTCAAAACCAGAAGTTAGACAATTCAAAGCATTTGAGTTTCTGATACAAACCCACCCCACCAATTTCAAGAGGCAAGATTCGGCTTCAGTATTGATTTTTTTTTAAATGCTTTCACTAACCTACCACTAAGAAGTCAAGCAGCAGTCAGTGAATAAAACTTTTCCCACACTGCAGACTCTTTTTAGTTCTGGAGGTCATTGCTGCATACAAACCTCAAAGGTCCACCACAAGAAAAGAAAATCAGAGAGACCACTACTCCTCAGACTCTCAGTACGTCCACATTTTGTGCCTTTGGCAAGTTGTTTAGTGCACCCAAGTGCAGGTTATTACTACAGCTCAAGAGAAAGTACTGCTCGTCATACCAATCCTATCACTCCTATCACTCATCCAACAGTGCATACTGCCACTTTCCCTTTCACTCCTTGTTGACAAGCCCTATGTTGTACCTTATCTAACAGATGCTGAAAGACCATGTGCAGCAACTACATTACCTATACTAACACTGTCACCTTAGCAAAAATCTTATGCAAACTAAATTAATATGATTAATTTTACCAAATCTATTTAGTCTTCTTTAATTAATCTACACTTGTCCAAGTAGATGTCAATTTTGTCATTTATAGCAATTTTTCCATCACTGAGGTTGAACTTATGGTCTTTTATTCAACAAGGTGTACCACTTGCAATTTTCTAGTCATCTCATGCAATCCCTCTATCAAAGAGGAGTTGGAAAAGTATGGCTAGTATCAGCAGAACTTGCTTCTTTACTTACCTTAGATTCTCCACTGCAGCCCATTTGGTGCTGGGAATTTGTCAACCTTTACGATCAGACATGAACTTCTTCCTTATCAATTATTACCCACCCCGTGCTTCAACCAACTCCTGTTTTATAAGTACTTTGACAGCACCTTCGCCTTTGGTAAAGGCAGGTACTAATAGCAGCCATGCTCTCTGTTTCTGTAGATCCCCTTCTTGGTACTTTATCAGCTCCAACTCTCCCCTATCTTTTGGATCATTGTGGGTAAAAGACGACTTTTGGATTTACCTTTTAAGTTATCTGTCAGTATTTCACTATACACTCTCTTTGCCTCTCAATTCCTTTTCTACTTATTTTATTTATTCATTTACTTATTTACTCAATCATGGGATGTGGGCATTGCTGTCTGGCCAGCATTTATTGCCTGTCCATAGTTGCTGTTGAGAAGGTGGTGATAAGCTGCCTTCATGAACTGCTGCTGTCCACATGCTATAGGTTGACCCACAATGCCCTAGGGAGGAAGTTTCAGGAATTTGATCTAGTGACAGTGAAGGAATGGGGATGAATTTCCAAGTCAGAATGGAGAGTGGCTAGGAGGGGAACTTGCAGATGGTGATGTCCCCAGTATCTGTTGCCCTTACTCCTCTCAATGGAAGTGGTTATGGGTTTGGAAGGTGCTGTCTAAAGATGTTTGGTGATTTTCTGCAATGCATCTTGTAGATAGTACACACTGCTGCTACCGAGTGTTGGTGGTGGAGGGAGTGGATGCTTGTGAATGTGATGCCAATCAAGCAGGCTGCTTTGTCCTGGATAGTGTCAAGCTTCTTGAGTGTTGTTGAAACTACACCTATCCCGACAAGTGGGGACTTTTCCAACACATTCCTAACTTGTGCCTTGTAATGGTGGACAGGCTTTGGGGAGTCAGGAGGGGAGATGCCCGCTGTAGTATTGCCAGCCTCTGACCTATTCTTGTAGCCACTGTGCTTATATGGCAAGTCCAGTTGAGTTTCTGGTCAAAGGCAATTTCCAGGATGTTGATAGTAGGAGATTCAGTGACAGTAACATCTTTGAATGTCAAGGGATGGTGATTAGATTGATTTCTGTATTTACTTTATTCAGTCTGGTTCTCATTTGGATTATCAAGTTGATATTTGTTATACTCATCTTTCTTTACTGCTTTGGTTTGTCATCCACGGGGATGTGATTTGGATTGCCCTACTTTACCTCTTCAAGGGAATTTACGTTCCCCACCCATTTCTTCTTTTCAGTTTGCCAACCTCTAATTCCATCTCTGTCTGGTGCAGATATCTGCTCACTCCCAATGAAAGGCCTGTTAATTTTATTGAAAATGAGTGTGAAAAACAATCCACAAAAATACTGAGGGTACTTTTCCTTTCAAATGATCGAGTCAAGAGTCAGGAAAGGTATTTAATTGGTGATCAAGCTCACCAATGTGCAATTTACGCTATCAACAAAACTGAAAGTGACCTTCTGTATGTCTTATAATAAGAAGAACTGGAGGTTTGGGTGATTCTGAAGGGATCCCATTAGTTTCCCAACTCCATGGAATTTCAGCCCCATGACTTTTTTCTCAATTGCTTAAAGCATCAATTCACAGCATGCTGTTAAAGAAACAAACCATATATTTTGGATTATTGTTGTAATCACGCAGTAATAAAATTCACCTCACTAATATTCACCTGCTCTGATCTGGTTTTTCAGAGAGGTGCTAGACTCAGTCTGAAGACTCAAACCAAGAGAGCAAAGTATTGTTCCAGCTGACATTGTGCCAACAATATCAATCTGCCACTAATCTGTATGGTCAACATTTACTTTTACAATTTGTGAACTAGAATAATTCTACCTACTTACACTACTGGGCAATTCACTCCAAATTTATAGAAATAGAAAAAACAAACATCAAGAAAAAAGCAAAGGTTATCATGTATGTATTTGGATCTTTGTGATAAAGTTAATTTCTCCTGATTGTTGAGGTTTGATGAGCCTATTAAAATCCTTATCTGATCTGCCTGTCCCAGAGCACTTATTGACATTCTACTTTATTCATTTAGGTTGCAGATAAAAGTAAAACTAAACAAACTAAAACTGGCTATGTAATCATTTTTAGTTGACTGTAGCACACATACAGTTTTCAACTTAAATGCTTGAGGTGTTAAATCAAATTCATTTTCATAATATGTATAATTTGAGGGCAGCAATGGCTTAGTAGTATTTTTGCTAGACTATTAATCCAGAAATTCAGCTAATGTTTTGGGATCCTGGTACAAATCCCACCAAATGGTGGAATTTGAATTCAATTTAAAAAATCTAGAATTAAGGGTCCAATGATGACCATTGTTGATTGCTGGGGAAAAAACCCCATCTGGTTCACTAGTTTCCTTTATAGAAGGAAATCAGTCATCCTTACCTGGTCTGGCCTAATGTGACTCTAGACTCTCAGCGATGTGGTTGACTATTAACAGGGCAGTTGGGGAGGAGTAATAATTGGTGGCCCTGCTAGAGACACCCACATTCCATGAGTAAATAAAAATAAAATTCTGACAATTATGTGATTGCTAATACTTAGCCCAATGTTGGATAAATGTTACATTTATAACAAGGTAATTTCTCAGTAATTTTGATTCTTCTTCATTTTGACTGCTGGAGCAATACAGTTTGCTCTTAATGCATTATAAGTTAGATATTATGGCCACAGTGGAATGGAAAAATGCCTCTATGCAAATAAGGACCAATGTCCATATGGGATGACTTTCTTGTGCTGTGAGGGTGGAATTACACTCATGTGGAAGAGAGGTAGGAACAAGGGCATAGCAACAGAAAGAAAAAAATAAGATGCAACAAGAACTCAGTGACAGGCAACACTAGAGTATGAAGCATTATCATGTCTCGTGGGGTCAAAATTCAGTCTTCATTTTATATATATAAAAATATTTCAGAAATATCCTTAAATCAGGAGAGGAAGGGAGAGAGGAGGAACTAAGCAAAATTACAATCACCAGGGAAGCAGTACTAAGTACGGGCAAGTCTCTGGATTCAGCAGGACTTCACCACAGGGTCTTAAGTAAAGAGTGACAATGAGGTCGTAGATACATTGGTATTAATTTGCTAAAATTCCCTAGATTCAAAAAAGGTTCCGCCAGGTTGCAAAGAGGCAAATATAACCTATTTTAAAAGGGCAGGAGGCAGGAAGCAAGCAACTATCGACCATGAGCTTAATGTCTGTTAGAGGGAAGGTCATGGATTCAACCAGCAAAGAGATTACAATGATGCACTTGAAGAATTTCAAGATAATCAGAAAACGTCAGCGTGGTTTCATCAAAATCTTAAACCAAGTTATTGGAGTCCTTTGAAGAGGTAATATGGACTGTGGATAAAAGACGGCCTGTAAACATACTGCATTCCAGAAGATATTTAATGAGGTGCAACAGTTATGGTTACCACAGGGAAAAAAACTCAGTGTAGGGAGTCACATAAGATCATGGAAAGAAGATTGGCTGACTGGCAGGAAACAGAGTATGATTAAATAAATGTTTATCCGAGTGGCAGGATGTGACAAGTACAGTGCCAAAGGTGTCAGTGCTTGAAGCACAACTTCATACAATTTAAATCCTGCCTTAGTTAAGGGAGTGAAGGCATGGCAGCTAAATGTGCAGACATCACAAGATAGGTAAAGAAAGTATCATTTAAGAAGACTTAAGAAAGTTGCAGGTGAACATAGTTAAGTTCATTCAGAGAGAGGGCAAAGCTCTGGCTGATGGAGTATAATATTGGAAAATGTGAAGTTGTTCATTTTAGAATAAAGAATGATGAGGCAGTGTATTACTGAAAAGGAGAAGGAATATGGATTTTTGAGATGGAGAGAGATTTAGATGTGCTGCTTCATAACTCACAAAAAGTTAACATACAGGTATAACACAAGAGCACTAATAGATACTCTCCTTTATTCGGAGGAATGGGTACACAATTGGCAAGTAATACTACTCACACCACACGTGCCAGGCAATGACAATCGCAAATAGCAGAGATTTTAACCATCGTATCTTAACATTCAATATCGTCACCATCACTGAATCCCGCGCTATTAGCATCCTGGGGGTTACCATTTAGCAGAAACTGAACTAGACTAGCTTTATAAATACTGTAGCTAAAGAGCAGGTCAGAGGCTAGGACTCCTGCATCTCACTCCCTGGATCCCCAAAGCCTATTCCCCATCTACAAGACCCAAGGCAGGAGTGTATAATGGATGGCAACATGGAGGTGGCTCACCAACATCCTCTCAAGTGCAAGTGGGTTGCGTAATAAACGCTGGCCCAAACAGTGAGGCCCACATCCCAGAAATTAACTTTTTTTGAAAGAAAAGATTAAAACTAAAGATGCTATGCCACAGTTATACAAGGCATTGGTAGGCCTACATCTTGAATACCGTATGCAACTTAGTCCCATTTCTTTAAGGAACTATGTAAATGCAGTATTTCAGTGAGGCTTGATGGATTGATACCTGGAGTGATTAAAATTGTCTTATTAACAAAGGTTTAACAGGCTGGGCTGGTTTTTTTCTACCATTACTGATTGAAGTACATGAGACTTTGAACGATCTTGACAGGGTGAATGTAGAAAAGATATGCCTTCTTCCTCAGTCCAGAGTTAGGGGACACTGTCAAAAAATCCAGGTGCACCCTTTCAGGTCAGAGGTGAACAGAATTCATTTCTCTCAGAGGGGCTGTGAGATTTTGGAACACTCTGTTTTGGACGATTACTGAGGGAAGGTCATTAAATATTTTCAAGGCAGAGACAGATAGATTCTCATTAGACAAGGGAATCAAAGATTATTGGGGGAAGATGAGAACATGGAATGTGAAACGGAAATAAATGTGCCATGATCTTGTTGAATGGCAAGGCCAGGCTCGAGGGCCCATTACTCTACTTCTGCATTTATTTTTGTATGTGCAAACAAGCAATGCTATAAAATCTAAATCAGGATAACGCTGCCTAAAAGTAAAAGTAAAAATTGTGACAAATCAGGTTGGAGACCTGCAGACACAGATAACCACTTGGGAATATGAAGTTATGGTAAATAATAGAGACCTTGCTCAAAAAAGGCACAAATGGGAACTAAATATCAACCAAAAGAACTGCGGATGATGGAACTCAGAAACAGAAGCAGAAATTGCTGGAAAAGCTCAGCAGGTGCTAAGACAGGTGCGCAGCAGGTCCAACAGCATCTAGCTTGGCTGATAGGGACAACTATTTGTGTTGGCTACTAAATATTCAAGGATAAAATGGTCTGTTCTTTTTATTTTCAAGGCAGTAAACCAGAGTCAGGAATCAGGCCTTTTTCTGTCATTCTGATCTTTACCCAGCACTGTCCGCCCATGGTAATGTCATGGTGGAGAGGCAGTGACAGACTAGAATCAAGGTAACCACCTCCAAAAGCAGATTTGTGGCAGCTATGGATCAGATGAGCAGGTTAGAAGATCCACCTGCATAACCTGGGTCATAAGCTCAGTTCTGTAGCTAAACTGAACACTGCTTTCCTCCTACCCCTAACCTCAATCCTTCAACTAACCCATCCACATACATCTCCATGCCCCCCCCCCATCTCATATCCACTTTGTACAAGACTTGAGCTTATAATTACATCAGGAATTCTTTGAGATGTTCATGAAACTGTCAAATTAATCAATATCATCCATAAATCACTTCTATAAAAAAAATCCATTAATTAGTCATACATTGCAACAAACCTTGCTGAGCTAAATGTTGTAGTGGCTTGGAACTCTGCCAAGCATTCATAATAAATTCTGTTGCAAAATTGTATTATCAAAACCTCCAGAGCTAAATATATTAAAGGCTTTGAATTAATTGAAAGAGGTCCGATATCTATTCAAGCTTTGAAACAGGGTAACAGATAGTTGAGCTTTCATTAAATAGAAAGATTAACTTAACAATTAGGAGACAATCAACACCACCAAATCTCAATATTGCTCAATGCAGGAGAATTTATCCAGTGAATAATTTACTCGAACACATCTGAAATTTTTTCAACTTGCATGATGTTGATCAATTTAATGGTCAATTATCAAAACTTTACATTAATAACTTTGTAATAACAATAATAGGTTACCAACAAGAATATTAATTGTTAAAGCCTAACTTTATTATTAGAACCAACAATTAATTTCCAGTTCAGGAAATACACAGACAACATCAGAATGTAAATCACTGCCTGAGCTTTTTGCTAAAGTTTACTGGAATTAGGTTGAGGGTGACCAAATTAGACCAGTGACCCCAATGATACAGTGGACCAAAGGACAGAATTACAATTACTCCGACACACAAGTCTAAATCTTCCAGTCACTGTAGCATCAGAAACCAGATATATGACGAAGATGTGTATCATAAACCTAGGGAAGTACTGAAGTCCAGATCTGAGAATTGCTTAAACATCCATAGAGTAATCCCCCTTCTGCCTTTCAAATAACTCAGAGTCACAGACTTGGGATAGTTCAGCATGACCCTCTTTAACGTTTCTTCTCATTCACTCACCAGCCAACACTCAAAGACTGAGCCTTTAAACTTATCGTAATCTATCAGTTTAAAAAAAAAGATACATGTCCTCTCTTCCGCCAATTCTGCTCTGCTCTAATGGAATTCCCCAGCAGTGGTGTGCTGTGCATTTCTATGATAGCCAGGTTTAGATGTCCTAAAAAGAAATACACAGCAGCATCAGGTTGGGAGAAGCTTTGTGCGCAGCTCTCCAGATGCTTGCAAGCCATAATCATACAAAACATTTCGAAGTTTGCTGACAATACCACGTTTGTAGGGCAGATCACAAACAATGATGAGACAGGATACAGAAAAGAGATTGAGGGCTAAGCAGCATGGTGTAAACACAACAATCTTTCCATCAACGACAACAAAATGACGGAGCTGGTCATTGACTTCAGGAAGCGGAATAGAGGGTATGTATCAATGGAACTGAGGTGGAGATGGTCAAAAGCGTCAGGTTTCTGGAAATGATGATCACCAACAATCTGTCCTGATCGACCCACATCGACACAATTGTCAAGAAAGCACATCAACATCTCTATTTCCTCAGGAGGCTAAGGAAATTCAGCATGTTCACAAGGATTGTTATCAATTTTCATAGATGCATCATAGAAAGCACCCTATCTGGATGCCTCACTGCATGGTTTGACAACTGGCCTGTCCAAGACCACAAGAAACCATAGAGACTCATGAACACAACCCATCATGCAAACTTGCCTTCCATCCATTAAATCCATTTCATACTTCCCACTGTCTCGGGAAAGCAACCAATATAATCAAAGACCCTCCCATCCCGGTTATACTCTCTTGCACCCTTTTCCGTCAGGCAGAAGATATAAAAGTTTGTACAAACATATAAATAAATTCAAGAACAGCTTCTTCCCTGCTGTTATTAGACTTCTGAATTTTAAACCTCTCAAATTTTAAATTTTACATTGATCTTGCTCTCTGCATACCTTCTCTGCGGCCGTAACATTGCATCCCTTGCTCTGTTCTATTACTCTTATGGCACTTTGTCTTGTATGATCTGCCTGTACTGCACGGAAAACAAAACATTTCACCGTACCTAAGCACGTGTCAACAATAAGTCAAATCAAATCAGAAAAAAGTGGGGTAAAGATCGTAACAATGAAACTCCAGCTTGGGGAGATCCCATTTCCCCAAGGATTGTGAATCAAACCATTTTCCCAGTTCCTGTTTTTGTCAATATCTTTGAGCTGCTTGAAAATGCTTTAATCTCATGAAAGGTGTGGTTTCTAATAGCGTACTTACTGTCGCTGTAGGGCCTGTTTAACAGGAAACTTCTTGTCACAGTTCCTACACTTGAATTCCTTTTCTTCAGTGGGCTTCTGGTGGAGAGACTGCAGGTGCTCAGCTAAGATATCCTGGCTTCGAAAACTGCTCTCACACTGTGGGCAAGCATAGCCTTCCTTATCACTCAGTCCATCTACAAGGAGAGAAAGCAGTTATTTCAGTTTTGTGGAAATCTCCAAATTTACACTGTATTTCAGTCCTATACATTAACACCCACTTTCATATTAGGATTCATGTTCATGCTTGAAAGAATTAATTTGGGACAAAATATGATGAGACTTTGACAAAGCAATACAATCAGCTATCGTTATTGTCTATTGAAATAAGTAATTTCCACACATCACTGTCCATTCTATTTAATTTTTGGACAAAATCAGTCTGTTTGAAAGAGTTAAGTTTGTTCTTACTTTGGTCTAAGTAGTCCATCCCACAGATTTTTCCTGTTAAATACAAATTTGCTGTATTAAATGAGACATTTCTCACTGTTCACCATTCTAATTCAACCAGAAGTTCCCACTTGCCAACTCTGTAATTCCTTTCCCTTTTACTTTTCAGGGATTTAAAACTAATGTTGTTATAACTGAACAACTACTGTCATTTTGTTTCATCTTCTTCTACCTTGTAAGTCATACATGATGAACTTAAACCCATCAACTTTCCTTTCTCATAGAAAACAGAAATATAATGCTGACGTATGTGATGCTATTTGCAGTTCACCCATTAGTTCCCATCTTTTTCAGCAAGGCTAACTTTCAGTTTCCAAAATAGATATCGATGATTAGAATAGTTGGGGAGGCTATGGTGCAGTGGTAAAGTCATTGAACCAGCCATCCAGAATCCCAGGCTAATGATCTGAGGACATGAGTTCAAATCCCACCATGTCAGATGGTGAAATTTGAAACCAAAAATCATCTAGAATAAAAAAAAACAAAGCTAGTGTAACGGTAACCACTGTTGGTTGTCTAGTTTACTAATGTCCTTCAGAGAAGCAAGTCTGTCCTTACTTCATATAGCCTAAATGTGATCCAGACCCAGACTCCTAACTACCCTCCAGCAATTAGGGATAAGTAATAAATGCTAGTCTTGTCCATGATGCCCACATCCCATGAACATACAAATAAAAAGCATAATCTCCACAACGAGCAGAAATGGGACTCAAAATATCAAAAGTTAAAAGACAAGAGAATCAAATAAGTAAAACTTGTCTTTATATAAAGTGCTTCACACCTTCTATGATATAGCTAAGTGCTATGACAGTGTCTTTAGAAGCTTTAATAAATAGCTTCCTTTCTTTGATCCTCATGAGGCAGATGTTGGGAACCCACGTAACAAAGGGGCCAGAAATTGGGATAGGATACTTTTCTACTCAGTTAAGGCCTCTTATTTGATGCGTCAACAATTTTTGATGAAGGAATGTGGATGCTTCCTTCACCTGTTCTTTTTCCATCCCAACATCCCTTGCATCGGAGTGGTTTTCGGAGTTCCGACCAGGGACCCTGTCTATGGAATCAGAGTATGTTTGCTTGCATAAGGTCAGATCCATAACTTGGCCTCACAGTGTCGTATACAAGTGAATATATGGTCTACCAAAAATCAGGAGCTCCTTATCCTCCTCCAAATTCTTGGTGAGCCTACAACAATCCCCCAAAGCTAAAGAACAGTGAGATATTACTCTCAAAACACAATGCAGGAATTAACACATTTGCAATGGACTCATTCCAACAAACTGTGCTGCTGGAATGACTGTGGATGATTGTATCAAAAATGGTCCAAATAGATATTCATAAGATAACCTACATTTGCAGATCAGCACAGTGCAATAAACCAAAACTTAATACTCCCCTCTCCATGTTTAACAAAGTTACCAACATTCCAGCAAAAGTTACGCTGAATTAAAGTAAGGCATGTAAAACCAATAATGATCTAACTCAGAAGGTTATTGTGATATATCAGATTGGGGCATAGAAGGTAATAGATGTGGATTTTGAAATGTAGCTTATGAAAATTACCTTTGTCGCCTGATGGCTGAAAATCTTTGGAATTTTCTTCGTCTTTGCTGACTACTTCCTCCTCTTCCTTTTCTTCTATTTCCTCCATCTCACTATCTAAGAAACCGATCAATAACTCGTTGTCTGTTTCAATGTCATCCACAGCCAAATAGAAGATATTTTCTCCTTCCTGAAAGCAATGGGAAAATGAGCTGTTACTTTGGTTTGATCCTGCTCGGATCTACAGCATTTCACAATAGTTGGCCTTCATCAATGACAAAATTAGTTGAAGCGCGGACAATGAGAACTCAGCACTATTTGGATTCATATTGATATAAGAGTAGTGGGGGAGAAGACAGTTATCTCTCCATATTTTCTGGTGACTAATTCCGACTTGCATATCTGATCAAAACCAGGCCTCTGTACTTGCACAGAACAATTTGGAACCACAACACAGAACACAATAGCTTGATCGACTATTAACAGAAATTAAATATTCTAGAATGGACTGGTTGCACTGGAGTGTCAGCAGCAGTCATTCAAGTTAAGGCTTTTACGCAGATCGTGATTATATCTATGAGAAAGTAATTACTTCAAAGTACTTTCAATAAAGACAATTATGCAAATGCTAAAGTTATAAAACACAAGACTGAATCTCAGTTTTAAAAAAAAATACTTTTCTTGAGTTTCATGGAGGGTTGATCATAGTGAGGTGTAGTGAGTTTTCTTACACCAACATCTCAAAGTCACCTCATTGACTGTGTACCACATTCCTATGGTGTTCCACTCACCTGATGTTAGCACTTGCCACTGCCAGAGCATTCCAAAATTCCAGACACAGTTTCCAAATTTAAAAAAATATCAATGTGCACTCAAACTGGTGCCCTGCACAGTTTGTGATGTTTGCCCCAGGACATGGTAGATCAGGTAAAATTAGTGGAGAAAGTAAGGGCTGCAGATGCTGGAGATCAGAGCTGAAAATGTGATGCTGGAAAAGCGCAGCAGGTCAGGCAGCATCCAAGGAACAGGAGAATCGACGTTTTGGGCATAAGCCCTTCTTCAGGAATGAGGAAAGTGTGTCCAGCAGGCTAAGATAAAAGGTAGGGAGGAGGGACTTGGGGGAGGGGCGTTGGAAATGCGATAGGTGGAAGGAGGTCAAGGTGAGGGTGATAGGCCGGAGTGGAGTGGGGGCGGAGAGGTCAGGAAGAAGATTGCAGGTTAGGAAGGCGGTGCTGAGTTTGAGGGATTTGACTGAGACAAGGTGGGGGGAGGGGAAATGAGGAAACTGGAGAAATCTGAGTTCATCCCTTGTGGTTGGAGGGTTCCCAGGCAGAAGATGAGGTGCTCTTCCTCCAACCGTCATGTTGCCATGGTCTGGCGATGGAGGAGTCCAAGGACCTGCATGTCCTTGGTAGAGTGGGAGGGGGAGTTAAAGTGTTGGGCTACGGCGTGGTTGGGTTGGTTGGTCTGGGTGTCCCAGAGGTGTTCTCTGAAACGTTCTGCAAGTAGGCGGCCTGTCTCCCCTATACAGAGGAGGCCACATCGGGTGCAGTGGATGCAATAGATGATGTGTGTGGAGGTGCAGGTGAATTTGTGGCAGATATGGAAGTGTCCCTTGGGGCCTTGGAGGGAAGTAAGGGGCGCACAAGTTTTGCATTTCTTGCGGTTGCAGGGGAAGGTGCCAGGAGTGGAGGTTGGGTTGGTGGGACGTGTGGACCCGACGAGGGAGTCACGGAGGGAGTGGTCTTTTCGGAACGCTGATAGGGGAGGGGAGGGAAATATATCCCTGGTGGTGGGGTCCGTTTCCTTCTTCAGGAATGAGGAAAGTGTGTCCAGCAGGCTAAGATTCTCCTGTTCCTTGGATGCTGCCTGACCTGCTGCGCTTTTCCAGCAACACATTTTCAGGTAAAATTAGTGCCCTGCTTTGTGAACAGGGACTTGGAGGTCTTAGTGGATGGGTGGTGCCCAGGAAGGACATTCTCTTTATACAGGATTGGCAGAGGAGGCCACAACACCAGACCCTGCTAGCCTGGAGTCGGAAGTTGCTATCCTGGGTTCAGTGCAGTCTCACGTATCTGGGGGAGCACCCAGCAGTAAAGGAAGGTGGTCAATATCTTTCTTTGCTCTGCCAGGGTAAATGTCAACATCTTTTATCACTGTCTTCCACTGCATCTTCCTCCCTCCCACGCTCCACCACTCCCACTGCTACCTGCAACATCTCCCTCATTTGCTGTTACTGTCCCAAACACGCCAGACCCTGCATGGCCTGCTTATCTCTTACTCATTGTCTCCAACTGATTAACTTGACTGAGGACCCCTTCGACAGTGAGACATGGCCATTTAGATGATGCATGTGAAGTGTGTTTGACGCTTACACTGCTGCTGTTTTACTGACATTGCACTGTGTTGTATAGAAATCTATCCACCCCTTGGATGGATGACTGGTGAAAACCCTAACAAGCTGCCAAGGTTGACTTTGGTTTGTGTTTCAAGGCAAGACAGGGCAAAATTAAGATGCTATGTGTATCTCAGTTGCCACAAAGTGAACGAGTACTAAAAGAACAAGTGAGGTGCCCTGAGATGCAAACTGGCCGAGTCTGGAAGCTGGATGCCATTCCTGTGCACAAAGTGTTCTTGCATTCCAACAATAGGTGCCGGTGCACTCCAAAGTCCAACACTGAAATGCAGAACCAAGTGTTAATGGATTAGATATATGCTGTGACGATGAAGTGAGCTACTATGGGTTGGCTGGCAAGGTCCACAAACATGGAGTGCATTGTGTGTGTTTGTTTGTTTAAGGAAGAGCTCATATAGGGTTGAGAGTTTTAATCAGTAGTGTTGCATGCAGTTTGTTTATAACAGTTTTGGTCTGCTTATCTATGGCAAGATAGACGGCCATTGGGGGCAGTCCAAAGAATGTCCACTAGGTATGGTGGAACTTTTCTTATGATGGGAGGTTGAGTAGGTTGTACACATTGGCGTCTTAAAAAAATGCAATGACTTCACACTGAACACAAAGAACATGAAAGCAATACATCAGCTTCCCACTCGCAAAAAATCTCATGTTGCTTCTGTTAAAATTGGACGGAAATGACAGATCAACTCTACTACTCTGCAGTATGCAAAGATTCTGTCTTTAATACATATAAACTAACTAATGTAGTGAAACACATTAAATTGTCCACATTAAAATATTTGTTTAGTAAATAAATATTTTAATGTGGACAATTTAATGTGGAAATAGTTCTGTAATTCTCTTACTAGAACACCTTACATTCCAGGTATGCAGAGGATAAGAATATGGCTATTTGAGACCTTATCAGCTGCAAAAATTAATTGTACTTTTAATTTTCAATGTTTCCAGTTACAGAAACAGGAAAAATTAATGAGGTGATAAAGTAAACCCAAAATAATGCAGCAATAATGAGAAACAAAAAACATGTTTTTGCTGTTTGGCAAAATCACATGCTGTAAAATCTTTACAGATCTGACAGACTCTGTAGAGTCAGAAAGACAGTTAATGCACATTAACTTTAATCTTCTCTTTCCACAGATGCTTTCAAACCTCCTGAGGTTCTCCACCATCTTTTTTTATTTCAGATCTCCAGCATCCAAATCCTTTGCTTTTACTTGAGTAGAAACAACATGAAATGTATATCACTATGACATAAAAAAAGTAAGATACATGTTTCCAGCTCTAAGCTTTTATTTTTCAATTGTGAAAATGTGCCAAAAGCAAACATTTAACTTGAACTCTTATTTTGTTCATTATATTGAGCTAAAAATAATACAAGTTTCCCCTTGACATTTTGAACAGCAGGTGCTTGAGATCCTTTCTGTGCTACAAGAGAGGAATAAGTGGTGATCAGACAATATCAATATGAAAAGTAAAACAAAAATTAAATGCACCACTCTCATTTTTAGTTCTACTCATCCACTGGGTCTTTACAGCAGTGAATACACTAACGCAATTCAGAGATTGAGATGCTTGTGCATTTGGAATTACCAGTGGAAATTGGCATATCAGTCAATAAATGGTCACAATATATAACTATATCCTGCTTTGCAACGGATGGAGAGAACTACAATTATAAGAAGGTCCACATTCACAGGACATGCAACATCCATTCTTCTTGAGACTACTGCATCAATGATGTACACTGCAACTTTGCTATAATGGGACAACACAAGCAAGACTGCATTATAACCAAACTTCTTCAAAAGCAACAAGTTAGTAGCCAGAATATTTCAACAAACTAAATGAAAATAATCAATACAAATAAATAAAGTTATTTTTCTTCTGGTAACAGAAATGTGAAAACTTTACCCTGTCACATTCTGTCAGAATTTCAGAGCTTCTAACAGACTCTCTCACTCCATTCTTTGAAACGCCCATGAATTGAGAACTAATCGATTCAGACTCTCTTCAGTCTGAGTGCTGTACTCCCTCCATCACCAAAACATCGTTCCTCAGAGAAGGAGACCAAAACCATACAACTTCAAGTGTGATTGCACCAAGGCCCTGTATATTTGCAGCAAGACATCTCTGCTCCTGTATTCAAATTCTCACATTACAAAGGCCAGCATGCCACTTGCCTTCTTCACCTGCAAGCTTATTTTCAATTTCTGTTGTTATCAGGATACCTAGGTCATATAGCATGTCCCCCTTTCCTAATTTACTATCATTCAGACAATAATCCACCTTCCTGTTTTTGCCACCTACCTCATATTTATCCACATTGTACCTGCCGTGCATTTGCCCACTCACTCAAATTGCCCAAACCACACTGAAGCATTTCTGCATTCTCCTCACATTTCTCACTCCCCCCAACTTCATGTCAACTGCAAACTTGGAAGTATTACATATAGTTTCCTCACCTAAATCTTTAATGAATATTATGAATGGCTAGGGTCCTAGCACTGACCCCTGCGGTACCCCCCCCCCCCCACCCTTGTCACTGGCTGCCACCCAAAGGGAAAAAAGATTTGATTATTCCTACATTTTTGTTTCCCGTCTGCTAATCGGTTCTCTATCCACACCTGTTCATTACCCCAATCCCATGTACTTAAATGTTTATGTGGGATCTTACCGAAAGTCTTCTGAAAGCCCAAGTAAACCGCATCCACTGGCTCCCCCTTATCAAATCTACTAGCGACATCTTCGAAGAATTCCCGTCAATATGTCATGCATGATTTCCCTTTCGTAAATTCATGACGACTCTGCCCAATCATGTCACTGCTCTAAAACTGCTATGAAATTTCCAGCTTTCTCCCAACTGCCAATGTCAGGTTAGCTGGTCTGTAATTCCCTGTCTATCTCTTTCTGCTTTGCTAAATAGTGGACAGCATTCCATTTGTTTTTTTTAACCGGTTGTGAGAGCTTGGGAAGCCCGTACACAGCAGTGACTTCCCAAACTGGAAATCAATGCTGCAATCGGTGTGCTGACGCTGAACATCAAGCACAGAAAGTCTGAGCATATGCACACACAACAAGGCAAGCAGCTCAGAGGGAGCATTGACTGAGATACATGTAGCATCTTAATTTTAGAATTTAGAATTAGAATCCCTACAGTGTAGGAACAGGCCCTTCGGCCCAAAAGGTCCACACCCACCCTCTGAACAGTAATTCACTCAGGCCTATTCCCCTACCCTACATTTACCCCTGACTAATGCACCAAACCTACACATCCCTGCACACTATGGGCAATTTAGCATGGCCAATTCACCTAACCGGCACATCTTTGGATTGTGGGAGGAAACCAGAGCACCTGCAGAAAACCCACGCAGACACGGGGAGAATGTGCAAACTCCACACAGACAATCGCCCAAGGCTGGAATCGAACCTGCGACCCTGGTGCTGTGAGGCAGCAATACTAACCACTGAGCCAACATTAGCCACCCTCCAATCCATAGCAACTGGTCCACAGTCAACAGAAACTTGAAAGATGATCACCAGTGCATCCATTATTTGGAGCTCCACTTCCTCTGGGAGGTAATGATTTTAGGAGACAATTACAATGACAAAGCTTTAATTGTTCCCTTAAGCTTGACTAATAAGAACAGAGAAGATAAGGTACAAGTTCTGTAAACTCCAGAGGGAACTGAAACATCTCAAAATACATTAAAAATTCCCCTGTAAATACTTGTGTAAAAATGTCAATACATACTTTCAAAATCAATTGAGATTAGTTGTCACTGTTAATAGCCAATTTCATTTTAATTTCATGTTAGGATGGAAAAACACCACTTGATATGGAAAACTAATGGTTCTGAATTCTGCTTTCTCAAGTAACAATTCCAAAAGTAATTTTGGGGGGAGGGAGGGGACAAAGAAAGAGGGAGATAGGGGCTCAGCAGACCCCTAAGCGGACACCCCGCTGCCGGAATCTGAGTCTTTTTGCTCAGTTAAATATGGAGTGTCTTTAGAGCCACTCTAGTTGTCCCCTACCCTTGTCAACAAAGGCCCTCAGACTCGTTTTGTTTTGAGGGACACTCCCAGTCACCAATCCTCACTGGATTAATGCCAGCAGTGGTAAGCAGAGAACCTGAATGGTCCTTCAGGCTGCTTAAAGGCCTCAAGTGGGACAGGAAAGTCGCTTAAATCTGGCGAAGGTGCTGGGGTTTGGGCAAGTCACCACAATGGCAAATTAAAGATCCTTGCCACCTCTGGAAATGAAGTTCCCATCCACAGTGAGAACCATCAGAAGAATTCACACACTGCAAAAACCGAGAACATTGTTTTAGGTTAGGCCTTCCTGGATAGCCAGGATGCACTGATCTTGATGCAATCTACCATTCCCTCCAACACTGGACATAACATGGAACACAGCAAGCAGGCTGCAACCCTATAAAGGCAGTACTAACAACTCTGCACAAACACACTATACCCAAATATAATAAATCTTTTCTGAAAAGTGCTAGCTTTATGAACTTTGAAAAGTTGTTCTTCATGGCTGGCAATTTTCTAGGTGTTCAGGACTCTGATGGCCCAACTGTATCCAAATGGACTGAGGCTCATATCCAGATGACATGACCCGGGAGACTTGCTGGCACTGCGGAAGGTACTGGAGGAGGGACCGCTGAGAAAGGAGATCTGCTGAAATCCCGAGACAGGCCAATAAAATGTACTCCTGCTATGCCACAGGAAAAAGCTTCAGCATTTCAGTTGATCTAGACGTAATCAGAGAGCAGAAATCACATAGTTCCTTCAGAGTTCCAGTCCATTGTGCCCAACAGGCTCTCTTGAATCTCCCTGGAAGCCGAAGCTGTAAGGTGTACAAACACAGTTGCTTATTTAGAGAGCCTGGTGCAGCGTCTCTGGACACTACCCTATTCTCCAGTGATAGGCACTGTCAGGTTATAACAGGACATGACACCATATGAGTTCACAATCTACCTGAACTTTCAGCAATAGTATCTCAAATGTTTTGTACACCTTCTAATTCTTTGCCGCTGCTTGTGTAAAGCCAACAAACTTTCCTCGGATGGCTGGTTCCACCGCGCGCAGCCCAGAAGAGGAAGGAGAAGGCCGACTCTGAACAACGGTAATATGGGACGAGTTATTAGTGGACTTTTGTGAAACCGTACCTCAAGAAGAGTATAAATCTTGAAGAAAGAAGGGGGTTTTGTAAGGTGAAGAAGAGTCAGAGTGATGGAGATGTACATCACGGAAACAGACCCTTCCATGCTGACCAGATTTCCTAAATTAATCCGGTCTTATTTGCCAGCACTTGGCTTATATCCCTCTAAACCCATCCTATTCATATACCCATTCAGATGCCATTTAAATGTTGTAATTGTACCAACCGCCACCACTTCCTCTGGTAGTTCATTCCATACATGCACCACCCTGAGTGAAAAAGTTGCCCCTTAGATCTCTTTCATATCCTTCCCCTCTCACCCTAAACATATGCCCTCTAGTTCTGGACTCTCCCACCCCAGGGAAAAGACCTTGTCCATTTCTCCTATCCATGCCCCTCATGATTTTATAAACCTCTACAAGGTCACCACTCAGCCTCTGACACTCCAGGGAAAACAGCCCAGCCTATTCAGCCTCTCCCTGTAACACTTCAAACCTGGCAACATCCTTGTAAATCTTTTCTGAACCCTTTCAAGTTTCACAACGCTTGCAAACAGACAGTTCTTAATGTTACAATGATTTGAAGTAAAGCTCCAGCTCCAACTGGGCATGTTGCAAACTGGGTTTGGGATAAAAACAGAGAGAAAGTAGGCTTGATGTTGCTAGGATATAACAAAAAAACTGTAACTTCAGTCTGCACACTCAAATGGTCTTTATGACCCTCGTGACAAGTACAAGTTGTAGAATATTAGTTAGCTTGTATTATTTTGTTAGAACAAAACCATGATGTAGATGGAATTGCACTAAAACACAAAATCATATAACATGTGGTGGAATATGTGGGCCAGACTACAAAAAAAATGAACCGCTGCCTTGTGTTGACACAGAGCTGATTCTGCACCATCCAATGCATTGAGGAACGGCTGCTGTCATAAGGATGTTTAATCACATTCCTCCAGTGCTTATTCACAGACTTGGAGAAAGCGGAAAGTCTGAGTGTCATTTAACAGATCAGTTTCTCAGGAATAACTGGATTTTCCGGAGGTTACTTTGAATTTGTCTCGGTTTATTTGATTTCAAAGCCATGTGCTGATTTGCATTACAAAGGACAATGTTAAAACCTCATGAACGGTTTATGCAAATCTGTTCAGCTATCACATAATTAAAGATCGTTAACCAGCCTCTGTGTTGTGAAAACAGTCATAAAAATCACTGGCCAGATGAAAGTCCGGTAATAGTTTAATTAACTTTGCTGGATCTTAATCAGATAAACATTGAGATTTATGGCAACATTTGGAAGACTTCATTAAACAAACATTGCTGTTTTATTGGAACTTGGTGCAGCATCCTCCCAGGATACCCTTTCCTCAAAGCTGAAGTGGTGAACCACTGTTGCTGGGACAGCTGCTCCCATATGTGAGGCTGTTTGAAGTTCGTTTGGGGAACTTTTCAAGAGAGAGAGAGCAAGAGCGGGGATAAGGATTCCTTTTATAAGTCCCCAATAACAAATGTGCTTTTCTTTTGCGACATGTTCGGCTGTCTCGGTTTGGTTTAAAATCAGACAGCAATGTTGAGGATGCACCGTTGTGTGAATTTGTTTATGGAATGTCTCACAAGTTATGAAAATTGTACTGCTTTTCAGACATTCACGTGCAAACAACTCCCTGTCTCCATCCGCCATTTTATTTCAGTATGTTTCTCATTTTGTGGCATGTTTTTCAGGCATTCTTCGCACTATCATCAAAATCATTGTGTTTTTTCTAATTTCTGTCAATTTAAAGCATCGGGTGTAGGCGTTTGGACATCATCTTGTTGCTGTACAGGACATTGGTTAAACCACTTTTGGAATATTGTGTGCAATTCTGGTCTGCTACCTAGCGGAATGATGTTGTGAAAATTGAAAGGGTGCAGAAAAGATTTACAAATATGTTCCTAGGGTTGGAGGGTTTGAGCTGTAGGGAGAGGCTGAATAGGCTGGGGCTGTTTTCCGTGGAGCGTTAGAGGCTGAGGGGTGACCTTATAGAGGTTTATAAAATCATGAGGGGCATGGATAGGGTAGATAGATAAGATCTTTTCCCAGGGCGGGGGGAGTCCAGAACTAGAGGTCATAGGTTGAGGATGAGCAGGGAAAGATTTCAAAGGAACCAAAGGAGCAACTGTTTTATGCAGAGGGTGGTGTGCGTATGGAATGAGCTGCCAGAGAACATGGCGCAGGCTGGAACAGTTACAACATTTAAAAAGACATCTGGATGAGTATATGAATAAGAAGGATTGAGAAGATATGGGCCAAGTGCTGGCAAATGGGACTAGATTAGGTTGGGACATCTGGTCGGCCTGGACGAGTTGGACTGAAGGGGCTGTTTCCGTGCTGTATATCTCTATGACTCTAAGTCAGAGTTTCCATTTCCATAAATTCAAATGTAGTGGTACAATAGGTCCTCATTTGGACTCCAAATTTGAAGACATTTTGACTTAACTTCACGTTTTTAATGGGGTCAGTGTGTTCACCATTTTGGAGTGGCCCTCCTACTTGCCATTGACCTTCTGCTGACCACCTCTCCTGTTGCTGGCCATCTTTGCCACTCAGTGCCAACCCTCCAGCTTACAGCCTAGCTCTGTGACCTTGCAGCAACTCAAAGCTGCCCTCACTCCATCTTCACTCACAATGAGCTCCCAGATGAGGGATGCAGGAAGCAGGAGGTTTGGCCAGTGGGAGAATTAGACAGCACAACTGGCAGTGTGCTGGAGAGTTCGGGCTGTGGGCTGGCTGGTTGGGGAGATAGCCAGGAGGCAACACTTAGAGCTGGCATAGTTATTTTGTATTTCTAAACTCATCTTTAAAAGTTTTGTTTACATATGTTGTAATTCAGAAACGCGCAGTGATTAACAATAACATAACTAACATTTTAATGTTTCTTTCTGATGGGAAAGGTGCCACGGAACCATACAAAAGTTTGTCAATTGGTTGTAATGGAAAAATTGATTCCTTAACTATGTCTCATTTGAAGTTACACTTTTCATAAATACAACCAGAATGTTCAGCAGGAATTACCATCTTGCAAATCAAACAGCATGATACAAAGTGTTGGGATTAGTGATGGCACCAGAAATTCTTTGGGACTGAAATTTACTCCCCCGCAGTTTGAAGATGCGGGCATCCAGAATTTGAGATCATCCAAAACTTTGCTGTCCTAGCTTGCACTATGTTCACCTCATTACCTCTGTTTCCTCAATCACACACAGCCATGACTTAACTGTGAGTCAATTTCATAGGATTGCGTCAGAGAACACAACGCCACTGAGTGGCGGTGGTGGGAGGGGTCCTGACCGTTCATAATGTGCTTCTGAATGCAAAATAGGCTCCAAACCACAAACCTGAACCACATGAACTGTTCTTGGAATTTAACAGTAAATAACTCACTGTTGGAAACTGAATTTTTGCCTCCTGCTCAATTAAGTTTCCCCAACTGCCCTTTTAAAAACAATGAGATTTCGCCTTTATATATATATATGGTCTCAATTAGCTATGTGATTTATCTCCATTGCCAGGGCAGAACTTTAGTGCACAGCAGAATGGAATACATGGCATTCCATCAACCTGTAGCCTATGTAAATTGAGCAGTTTAAGGAGGTAGCCTTTAAATGGAAACTGATGCATATCTCCCAATGGCACACTGAAAGGAGAAAGAAAGGAAGGCCAATCTAAAATATCTTCCAAAAAACATTCAACACAATTGACAGAAGTAGCAGGAAAATCCCGACCAGTCATGAAGCACACTTTTGTCACAGAAAAGGTCAATTACATTCAGATGACCTCATTGTACACACAAACTTAGACCCAGGTATCCAGACCACACACTCAGAAAACAAAATTATTTTATATTTTTGGCAGCCAGTGGAGTTTATGAACTTCTGCACCTTGTATGTTAATAATAATACCCAAGTGTGTTTATCTCCTTTCAGTATTCAGACATACTTTACAATTTCATGCAAGAGAGTGGTGTGTGTATGGAATGAGCTGCCAGAGGGAGTGGAGGAGTCTGGTACTATTACAGCTTTTAAAAGGCATCTGAATGAATAAAAAAGGTTTAGAGGGATATAGGCCAAGTGCTGGCAAATGGGACTAGATCAGTGCAAGATATCTGGTCAGCATGGACAAGTTGAACCGAAGGGTCTGTTTCCGTGTTGTGTAACTATGACTGGTGTCTGTATTCAGTGATTACTGAGAGTACAATTTATCAATACCATATTATTGTACTACACTGCTCAATTGGCTCAAGTAATGACTCCAACACTGAATTGTCTATTTTACTACTGATAGGCCTGTGCAAGGCTTAAACTTAAAGATATCATGTTTACCAAAATGCTTCTCTCAGATTTCTACCTATTTATTTGATTTTTGAAGGTTGTTTCCATTAAAATGCCAAAAACTGACATTAGTGAGTAGAATTCTCTGATTCTAATTGCTTCAAAATTGTAATATTAAGCAAATCAAAAGTTAAAAGGAACTTGCACTTCCATCTCTGCACTTTTCCTGGTCTTCTATGTCATGCAAGCTAAGTAAATATAGGGCATCACTTAACATGTAATCTTTCAAATATCTCAAATACATTAAAGTTTTTGTAACTCCTCAAATATGAAGAGACAGTATTTGTTAAAGAAACAGTTACCTTGATCATTGTACACTGAATATTTCAGACTGTGTATAAATTTGGTACACACCATTTAACATTGAGAAATGAGCCTGAGTTCTCCAATTGGCTCGACGATAAATAATGTACATGATCATAACAGACCTCACAAGGCAAGGAGATTCAAGATCATTACCCAAGCCTATTTTGATTTATCTGTCTCAGCTGTGGTGACCAGCTCTATGTTTATAACCAAAGGAAACCTGCTCCTCTCATAAAACTGTCATCAATATTGTGCTTAGTACCGAGATGCACTTGCTACTCTTGTAGCGAGGAGGTAAGCTAGTTCTGCCAAAGCTTTGTTACCCATGTTCTTACACCACTTCCAGCCTTTGCCAGCATTCTAGCAATGAAGGTTAACATTTTGGCTTATAAGGGTACAACAGGGGTTTCTCTTCAGTTTCATTTCATGGTGAATATGTTACCCCATGGCAGCTGCAGACATTATTCAGTGGTAAGAGTGTTTTTTTTTAAACTTGTTAGGGGAGTCTAATAATTGCACAGTAGACTCTATACCTGAATATTATGCAATCAGTGAACATCCCATTTACGATGAAAGGAAAGTCATTGATGAAGCAGCTGAAGATGGTTAGGCCTAGGAACTACCCTGAGGAACATCTGCAGAGATGTCCTGGAGCTGAGATGACTGACCTCCAACAACTATAACCATCTTTCTGAGCACTAGACATTATTCCAACCATCAAAGGTTTTCCCTAAATCCCATTGACTCATGCTTTGTTTGGGCCCCTTGATGCCATACAGTCAAATGCTGCCTCAATATCAAGGGTTATTACTCTCTACTCTGGAATGCAGCTCCTTTGTCCATGTTTGGAGCCAGGTAACACTGACAGACTCAAACAAAGCTCAGTAAGAAAATTATTGCTTTGCAAGTGCCAATTGATAGAACCGTGAATCACTCCTTCCATTACATTGGTGATTGAGAATAGACTAATAGGATGATGATTGTACTGGTTGAATTTGGGCTGCTTTTGGTGCACTGGAGTTACATGGACAATTTTCCACACTGTAAGGTAGATAGATGCCAGTGTTGCAGCTGCATTGGAACAGCTTGTCAAGGGGAACAGCTAGCTCTGGAGCACAAGAATTGAATACTACTGCCTGAACATGGTCAGGGCTCAAAGTCTTGGCAGTGTCCATCACCTTAAGCCATTTTTTGCTTTCACATGGACTGAGTCAAATTCATTGAAGTCTGCATCTGTAATGTTGGGCATCTCAGGAGGAGGTAAAGATAGATAATCCATATGAGACATTCTGGCTGAAAACAGATGCAAATACTTCAGCCTTATCATAGAATCGCTATAGTGCAGAAACAGGCCATTCACCCCAACAAGTCGACACCAACCCTCTGAAGAGTAACCCACTCAGACTCATTCCCCCTAGGTTTACCCCTGACTAATACATCTGATTTACACATCCCTGAACACTATGGGCAATTTAGCATGGCCAATTCACCTAACTTGCACATCGTTGGAGGAAACTGCAGCACCTGGAGGAAACCCACGCAGGCACAGGGAGAATACGCAAACTCCACACAGACAGACAGTCGCTCAAGGCTGGAATCAAACCCGGATCCCTGGTGGTGTAAGGCAGCAGTGCTAATCACTGAGCCACTATGCCACCCATCTTTTGCACTGATGTGCTGGACTCCCCATTGTTGAGGGCGGGAATTTTGTGCAGCCTCCACCTCCTGTTAGATGTGTAGTTATCCACCATCTTTCCCAACTGGATGTGGCCTGACTACAAAGCTTTGATCTGATCCATCACTGCTGCTGGTGGCCTACAGTAGCTCATATATGTCTACTCTTGAGTTGTTAGAGCTGTTCAAAGTCTGTCCCATTTAGCTTGATGATAGTATGGCATATCACAGGAGAAGGCATTCTCAATGTGAAGGTGGAACTTCATCTCCACAAGGACTGTGCAGTGGTCACTCTTACCAACACTGTCATGGACTGATTGTATCTGCAGTTGGCAGATTAGTAAAGACAAGGTCAAGTATGCTTTCCCCTCTGGTTATTTGCCTCACCACCTGCCACAGACACAGTCTAGTAGCCATACCTTTTAGAATATGATTAGCTCAATCAGCAGTGCAGCTGGACAGCCATTCTTGGTGGTAGATATTGAAATCCACCACCCAGAGAACATTCTGTCCTCATGTCTAAATCAGTAAAGAAAAGTTAAAATGTGTTTTGTCATTATTTGAGAACATTAACACGAAACTAGTGACTGCGATGATCTTGACAATATTACTCGATTTAAGTACAAGGAATTTTTGTTTGAGAAGTTTTGCAGAAGGGCTTGTCTCCTTCAGATAATAGTCTGATTATGATGAATGGAGAAAGTGAGGACTGCAGATGCTGGAGAGTCAGAGTCGAAAAGTGTGGTGCTGCAAAAGCACAGCAGCTCAGGCAGCAACCGAGCAGCAGGAGAGTCGACGTTTCGGGCATAAGCCCTTCATCAGGATTTTGGAAAAGCACTTATGATACGTGGCAAACCACGTTTTGTATTCAATATCTATAAGCTGGAGCCAGAGCCTTAAAGACAGTGAGTTAGAAATTTAAGGACAAAATACAGTCAGAAATTTGCAAAATTCGTACAGAGAAAGGAAATTGTGTTTGACGTGGTATAAGTTTCAACTTAGGTCGAACTAAATTTTGAAAACCATAGAGAGGTAAACATAAATTCTGTAAAAAATTGTTTTGTGGGGTTCTGCTGGTAATTTGGTATTTTTTTAGCAAGAAGAAACTGAGATACTCCTGTGTGACTTTACCATTGCTGTTGTCAATAATAAATTGAGCAGACCATACCATTTAGAAAAAAATAGTCCATTATCTTCAATTTGCCTGTTTTGCATTCAGTAGTACATCAATTTTTGCTATCTCTTTATAGTCATCAATCTCTCCCTATCAATTTAACCCTTTGAGTCCAAAGTTATGAACATAGTATGCCGTTCATCCCCTCTGGACTGATTCTACGACTGACCTGCTAGTGGCCTCAACTCCACACTCCACACTGCCCTGGTAAATTTCAACTCCTTTGTTAGTCAAGAATCCATCTAGTTCTGCCTTTAAAATATTCAATGACCTGTCTCCACCAGTGTTTGGGACATAGAGCTCCAAAGAACCATGATGGTCTAAAAGAAAAAAAACTCATTCATCTTGAAAAGGAGACTCCTTATTTTTAAAACCATGTCCCCTAATTCTAGCCTCTCCCATAAGGAGTGTATCTTTTTGACACCCACCAATCTTACATGTATCAAAAAGATCACCTCCCATTCTTCTAAACTCCAATGAATGCAGACTTAGCCTGTCCTAGCTTTCCACATGACTGACACCTGCAATGGTATGTTAAGTGAACCTTCTCTGAACTGCTTTTAGTGCATTTACATTTTCTTTTAAAGAGGACACAGTACTCCCGAGATGCAGTTTCATCAATGCCCTGTACAATTGCAGCAACACATTCTTAACTTTCTATTCCATTCCCCTTGCAATAAACAGCAAGCTTGCAATCACGTGTTGTTCCTGCATGCTAGTTTTGTGATTCATCTATCAGGCCACCCAAATTCCTCTGTAACTTGGAGTTCTGTAATCTCATTCTATTTAAAATAATACTTTTTCTATTCTTCCTCCAAAATAAACAAGTTCACATTTACCCATATTGTACTCCATCTGCAATTTATTTTTGCCAACTCACTTAACCAATTTATATACCTTTGCAGACTTCTTATGTCACTTCAAAACTTACTTTCCCACCTATCTTTGCATCAGCAGTAACTTTAGCAACCGTACATTAGGTTCCTTTATCCAAGTTATTGATGTAGAGGGCAATTAAGTGAGGCACAAACACTGATCCCTGTGGCACATCGCCGGTTACATCCTGCAAAGACAAAAACAAAC
This sequence comes from Chiloscyllium plagiosum, assembly GCF_037043375.1. Lineage (NCBI taxonomy): Eukaryota > Metazoa > Chordata > Chondrichthyes > Orectolobiformes > Hemiscylliidae > Chiloscyllium > Chiloscyllium plagiosum. The sequence goes on from NW_028270139.1 coordinate 32,120,826, forward strand.
CATTCATGGCAACCCTCTGCTTTCTATTAGGCAACTAATCCACTATCCGTACTAATACATTACCCACTACACCTTAGTTTAGATTGACTTAGTAACCTTGTCAAATACCTTCTAAACATTCTACTTTGCACATTACTTCCTCAAAGAATTTTGGTGTATTATCCAAATACTTCCCTTTTGCAAAACAACACTGATTCTGCCTGATTGCAATAAGATCTTCAAAGTAACCTGCTACTAATGGTTTAACAACAGATTCCAGTATTTTCCCTCTGCCATACCAGTCTGTATTTCCTGCTTTCCATTGAACAGAGGAATCACATTCACGGTTTTCCAGTATGATTAATTTTTTTTCGAAGTTAAATAATTTTGGAAAATTAATATCAATGCATGTATAATAATCAGCAGATACTTCTAGTAACACCCCAGAATGCAGTCTAGCAGAGCTATGGAACTTCTCATGATTTTAGTTCCAATGACTTTCCAATAAAACCTAACCAATGAACAAAACCAGTGTGTGTCCATGGTTCCAATAACGGGTCTGTTTACATCTGATGCATTCATCCTTTCTAGTGCTAGCTTTTATAACTAGCTACCAGTATTGTCTCTACCAGATCATTTCTGTTGTAGGAAACTGCACTATTATTGTGAACCCCTCCTCTTGCTCATTCTCTCCTCTTGGCCTCAATTCACATCCTCTTTAAAATTTTACAAACACAAAAATACAGTCAAACCTATCAGCACTTGGGAATTAAAGTTAAGCAGTACACCAGTAATGTCGTTCCCACACACAAAGGACTATTTGTTATTCAAAAGTGACAGTCAGCAGAGCGGCCGCTGGTTACTGACAATAATAGATTACACGCCAACTTCTGTAAGGAAACTGCATTTTAAAACATGCAAAGGAGTCCGAGCATAATAACAAATAAAATCTGACATCATGAGATCAGAATCTCAATAGTTGTAGAAGGCAATTTTTTTGCATTCATCATGGGATGAAGGCATCACTGGCTGGACCAACGTTTGTCCTTGAGAAGGTGATGGTGAGCTGCCAGTGGTAACTTCATGGGGCCATTTTACAGTACACAATGAAGGCAAAAAATCCTCCATGCTGCGTTGGTCCAAAGTTGATGGCAAATATCTGTGCATTCTATAAAAGTCTGGTCAACTTTTCCTAAACTGACCAGATTACTAAAACAATATTCATCCACTAGAACAATGTCATCTGAATATATTTAAATACAGCAAATACCACAGTGTTAACAACTTTCTGCATAGCACGGTAAGTGTCAAGTATCTTGAGGTAAGAGCCATTCAAAATAACAACTGTCCATCTCATTTTATAAAACACCAACATGTTTTAGCATTATTTTGCCTCTACTTAATAAGCATTTAAAGTAGATCAGTGATTGTTACTATAACAAAGAGGAAAGACTTACTTCTTGCAGAAGGTTGTACACCAATGTGCTATATCAAAGGCAGAGTGGGACACTGGAACATCAACTGTACGTGAGGCTTTGATATCACACAAGTTATTATCAGGGGTATCAAAGAGACACCAGGGAGATATAAACCAGATAAACAAGCATGGATCACTCTCAAGCACCATAAGAATCTCATTCTTGCCTACCCAGCCACTCAGGAGAAAGTGAGGACCGCAGGTGCTGGAGAGAGTCAAAAGCATGGCGCTGGAAAAGTACAGCCGGTCAGGCAGTGTCCAAGAAACTGGAGAGTCGACCTTTCGAGCATAAGCTCTTCATCAGGAATGTGAGGGGGCTGAGAGATAAATGGAGTGGGTGGGGTTTGTGGGGGGGGCGGGGGGGAAGGTGGCTGGGAATGTATTAGGTACATGAAGGTGGGAGGTGATGGTGGTAGGTCAGAGCGGAGCTGATAGGTGGGAAGGAAGATGGACAGTTAGGACAGTCAAGAGGGTGGTGCCAAGTTGGAAGGTTGGATCTGGGATAAGGTGGGGGGAGGGGAGATGAGGAATCTGGTGAAATCGACATTGATTCCGTGTGGTTGGAGGGTTCCAAGGCGGAAGATGAGGTGTTCTTCCTCCAGGCGTCGGGTGGCTAGGATTTGGCGGTGGAGGAGACTCAGCACTTGCATGCCCTTGGCAGAGTGGGGGGGGGGGGAGGAGAGTGGAGGTGATCAGCCACAGGGCAGTGGGATTGTTTAGTGCACGTGTCCTAGGAATGTTCTCTGCAACATTCTGCAAGTTGGCGTCTAATGCAGAGGAGAACACACCGAGAGCAACAGGTACAGTAGATGAGGTGTTTGGATTTGCAGGAAAATCTCTGTTGGATGTAGAAGGATCCTTTGAGGCCTTGGGGGGAGAAGGTGTGGATGTAGGTTTTACACCTCCTGCCGAGTCAAGGGAAGGTGCCAGGAGTGGAGGGTGGGTTGGTGGGTGGGGGGTTGAGGGGTTTGGCAGGGGAGTGGTCCTAACGAGGGAGTCATGGAGGAAATGATCTCTGCAGAACGCTGAAAGAGATGGGAAGTGAAATAAATCCCTGGTGGTGGGGTATGACTGTAGGTGGCAGAACTGGCGGAGGATGATGCGCTGTATCCGGAGGTTGGTGGAGTGGAAGGGGAGGAGCGGGGGGAGTTCTGTCCTTGGTGTGCTTAGAGGGGTGGGGTACAAGGGCAGAAGCGCAGGAAGTGGAGGATATGCACTGGAGGGCATCATCGACCACATGGGGGTGGGGGAAGACTGCAGTCCTTGAAGTAGGAGGCCATCTGGGATGTTCTATGGTGGAATTGCTCCTCCTGGGAGCAGAAGCAGCGGAGGCAGAGGAATTGAGAGGAAGGGATAGCATTTTTACAGGAGGGACAGTGGGAGGAGGTGTAGTCCAGGTAGCGGTGGGAGTGGATAGGTTTGAAGTAGATGTCCATGTTGAGTCGGTAGCTGGAAACAGAGATGAAGGGGAAGCAGGTGGCCGAGATGATCCAGGTGAACCGGAGGTCAGGTAGAAGGTGTTCATAAAGTTGATGAACTTTCCAACCTCCTTGTTGGAGTACGAGGTGGCACTGTTACAGTCATTGGTATAGCGGAGGAAGTGGTGGGAAATGGTGCCGATGTAGCTGCAGAAGATGGACTGTCCAAGGTATCTGACAAAGGGGCAGGAATAACTGGGGCCCATGCAGGTGCCCATGGCTACCCTTTTGGCCTGAAGGAAGTTGGGAGGATTCAAAGGAGAAATCGTTGAGGGTGAGGACCAGTTCAGCCAAATGAATAAGTGTGTTGGTGGAGGGGAACTGGTTGGTTGGGTGGGAGAGGAGGCAATGGAGGTTTGGAGGCCTTTATCATGGCGGATGGACGTGTCGTGCCCAGGGACTGGATGCCCCTGGTGAAGATAAGGCATTGGGAGCCAGGGAAACTAAAGTCATGGAGGAGCTGGAGGGTGTGGGTAGTGTCCTGAATGTATGTGGGGAGATCCTGAACCAAGAGGGACAGGACAGTGTCAATAAGTGCGGAGAGAGGTTCGATGGGGTTGGAACAGGTGAAGACAATGGGTCAACTGGGCCAATCAGGTTGGTGAATTTTGGGTAGGAGGTAGAACCAGGCAGTGCGGGGTTGCCAGACTAAGAGGTTGGAGGCTGTGGATGGGAGATCTCCTGAGGTGATGAGATTGTGGATGGTGGTCAGTGATGGGAGGTGAGGTTGTGGTCAAAGGAGCAGTAGGAGGTGGTGTCCTTGAGCTGGCATCTGGCTTCGGCGGTGTACAGGTTGGTGTGCCAAACTACCACTGCATCCCCCTTATTTGCTGGTTTGATGTTGGGGTTAGTGCAGAGGGATAAGAAGGCTGCACGTTGTGAGGGTGAGAGGTTGGAGTGGCTGAGAGGGGTGGCCAAGTTGAGGTGATCAATGTCATGGCAGCAGTTGGGGATGAAGAGATCCAAGGCCCCAAAGGATTCTTCCACATCTGGCAGAGATTTTCGTGCCCCTCCAAACAGCTCATCCACTGTGTCCATTGCTCTCGATGTGGTCTCCTCTACACTGGGGAGACAGGACACCAACTTGCTGAACAGTTCAGGGAACATCTCTGGTACACATGCACTAAACAACCCCACCGCCCACTCCGCCAAGGACATGCATGTCCTGGGCCTCCTCCATCACCTAATCCTAGCCACCCAACGGCTGAAGGAAGAACACCTCATCTTCCTTGGGACCCTCCAACCACAAGGAATCAGTATCAATTTTACCAGTTTCCTCATCTCCCTTCCCCCCACCTTATCCCAGATCCAACCCTCCAACTCAGCACCACCCTCTTGAACTGTCCTCCCTGTCCATCTTCCTTCCCAGCCAACTGCTCCACCCTCCGCTCCAACCTATCACCCTCACCCCACACCTTCATCTACCTATCGCATTCCCAGCTACCTTCCCTCAGCCCCACCCCCCTCTCCCATGTCAGAGCCACCCCCCCCCACCCATTCCTGATGAAGAGCTTTATGTTCAGAATGCTGACTCCCCTGGTCCTTGGATGCTGCCTGACAGGCTGTGTTTTTCCAGTGCCCAGCCACTCAGCTGGACAAAACAGAAATGCTTTTGGAAATCTCAATGTGAGTAAGTAAATAAATTGGAAATAAAATGAGCAAGTTGATGACCACTCTATCAAGGCATAATGGATTTTAAGAACTATTTCTTCGAAATGATGAAGACCTCCAAAAATATTAGAGCCCAGATTAAGAAAAGGCTGATGTATATTACAATATCTCCATTTGAGTTATCTAAATGCTGAGGATTACCGTTGATCAGAAGCCGAACTGAACCAGCCCTGTTACAAGTGCAGGTCAGAGACTGGGAACTTGGCACAGAGTAGTAACTCACCTCTTGACTTATCAAAGCCTGTCTACCATCTACAAGGCAAAGTCAAAACTGTGATGGAATACATGCCATTTAGTGCACCTCTTATGAGAGGCATTTAATAATAGCCATGCCATCATTCAATATCCCAGTGATTTTTCTTAAATTAGAGAAGTCTCAGATGTGGCACAGTTATAAATGCAAGAAAAACTTAAATTTAAATTCCTACTTGACCTTGAATTAATTAATCTCAGCCAGTTGGTCTCAGGGCTAAAAATGACCTGAAAACCCCCCCAGCTAATAAAAGGGAAAAATATATTAGCTAGAATTCAAACTCCTGGCCACAATCCAGTAGCCCCAGCTGAAACATTTACAAAGAAATGTCATGTAATATGTTAATAGAATGGGTGTGATAACCCACTCTACTAACACATTGTTGATGCTGCCATATGTATGAGGAGGACAAAATATTCAAGAGTATATCTGATACCTGAGGGAGGAGGAAATAAAATTAATTGAAAGGGAAATCCTATTTGGAAAATCTAAGCAAAAGCAATATGTACCTCAAGCTGTGTGTGTAGGCTGGAAGAAAGAACCGCTCCAATGTTAAAAACAACAGTAACCAAAGTAAAATAGTCACAATCTTTTAATCCCCAACAAGGTAAAAGTTAGTACAGTAAATTCCCATCAGTTAAAGCATGCTAAATGAACCACTTCTATCTGTAGCAGATGCTCTGATTCACATTACATTATAGGTTTCTTAATATGAATTTGTCATCACAATAAAGTGCCCAGTGTAGCAAGTACAATATGCAAGTGAGGAGAGATACAGTCAACATCAATATCAGACAAGTAGGATTGATGGTCTTGGAAGTTTAATGATTTCCTCATAAAAAAAGTAAAAAAAAAGGTAAAGGATGTAGAACTGTATCCCCTTTAATAGTTCCCCTGCAATAAATCTCATACATTCCTTTGACAGCAATTGTAGCAGGACCCTCAGAGGTCGCAACAGAATTGCAGTCTTGGAAAAAAAAATAAATTGGTGTGTCGAGCTGACCAGCAAATGCTGTCATCAGCTCATCTGTTGTACTCTTAAAGGGAATTTTTCCCTAAATTTTGCTAGTAATTTTTATTGCTTTGAAATAAATAATTGATTTTTCTGAAAACTATCATGTAAATGCAAGCTGTCATCTTTGAATTACTCTCCAAAATGTTAATTTATTAAGCTGCTTATCCAAACAGGCCTTTGCTTATTTTTTTCCATCCAGTTTTTCACTCATCTGTGGAATGGAGATAGTCCAAAATGTGTAATTTGTCACTGCTGACTAAGACTATCTTTAATCTTTCAGTAAAAGTAATCTTTCTATAAAGAGCCAGTCTTTAACTTCTAACTAAATACTTATGTCATTAATCTTTAGAATTTCATTACTCTCGCTTGCAGGGAGGGCTTTTCATATGGGAGGTAGCCAGGCTCCAATGAGTCAGAATGGTAAAGTACTATATGGATTAGTTCAGAAATCAAACAGTACATTCACAAATTTAAGAACTGCCATTATGGTTTCAGTTATCAATCTTACCTCTTGGTGTTAACAAAAAAGCCGAGATAAACTGTACTTTTACCTTCAGTTTTCTTTTAAAGCAACTCTTATCAGATACTTTACCTGCAAATTAGTGAGAATGAGCAGCTCTCATTGTGAAGTATTCTTCCATTGCACTGGGAAGCTGTACATACACAGACACACTCAGTGCAAGCAAAGCATATAATGGTCCAAGCTGTTCCAGTGCTAGTTTATATGTTGTAGGATTATTCACAAATAAACACTGCTGTGGAACAAAACAAAAATGGTGGCAGACAACCTGAAAGAACATGTATATTCCTCACAAACTGAAGGCAATTTGATATTCCATGGTTCTGGAACTGGAGAGCTTACAAACTCAAAGGTTATGGCAGTATTGCTGGGCAAATGGTTAGATAATGATAAGCAGGCTCGGGCACAAGGGTTTTTCTGTGGCAGAGAATTCCTCAAGCTCACCACTCTCTGAGTGTAGAAATTTCTCCTCCTCTTAGTCCCAAATGGCCCACCCCATATCCTTAGACTATGAGGCCTGGTTCTGGACTCCTGGTCATTAGGAACATCCTTCCTTCATTTACTTTTTGTCTAGTCCTATTAGAATTTTATAGGTTTCCATTTCCCCCTCATTCTTCTAAACTGCAGTGAATATAGTCCCAACTGATCCATCTCTCCTTATATATCTTGCTATCCTAGGAAGCAGACTTGTAAACCTTTGTTGCAATCTTCACGTGCAGGACATCCTTCTTCAGTTACAGAGTCATAAACTGTCCACAATACTTCAGGTCCGAGTAATAAATGAAATAAATGGCACAAATAGAGGTTAATGGGTACGATCTTACAACCATTACAGAGACATGGTTATGAGGAGATCAAAGTTGGGAGCCACAAATTCAGGGGTATGTGACTTTTTGAAAGGACAGGAAAGAAGGAAAATGCACTGGGGTAGCTTTGTTAGTTCAAGGTGAAATAAGTACAACAGCAAGAAATGATCTTGGATCTAAAGAAATAATCCATATGAGGGGGATAGGAAATAACAAGACAACAACAGCACTGGTTGGAGTCGTCTATATGTCCCTTAAGAGGAGCCATACTGTTGGACAGAGAATAAGTCAGGAGATAATGGAGGCATGTAGAGAAAGGAATGCATTAAATCTGAAACAGACACAAAGAATTCTGATGAAACTCAATAGATCTGGCAGCATCTGTCATGAGGGAAACAGATAATGCTTTTGCGTTTGGTAGGCTTCTTCTTCAGAACTCAGCCTGGTTAACCTAGAAAGTTAGGGATAGTGTTGAGATGAAGCAAAGAAAATCATAAAACATGGCAAAGATTAGTGGTAAGTCAGAAAATTGTGAAAGTTTAAAAAGAACAACATTAATCTGGTTAAAGTAGAAGTAATATAAAAATGGACAGTAAAAGCTTCTTTAAATAAGAAAGAGGGAAGCCAAAGTAAACATAGGTTTAGAAAACACTTAGAAAATGTAACCTGAGAAATAATAATGATCAACCAGGAAATGGTAAAGGAGTTAAGTAAACGTATTGAATCAGTCTCTATGGTAGAATACACTAATAGCATTTCCAAAATATTTTTTTTTTTAAATCAAAGCTTAAAAGGGGGTGAGGAAACAAATGTAATAATAATTTCCAGAGAATAAAAGGACTAGGGAAACTAATATTGCCAAAGGCTTATATGCCCCCCTAGATTCTAGGATATTAAAGGAAGTAGTAGCTGAAATAGTGGATGCAACGGTAGTAATTTTCCCAAGGAATCCTCAGATTCTGGAAGAGTCCCAGAGGATTGGAAACTATGATATCTTTATCCAAAAGGGTGGGCGACCAAAGAAAAACCAAACCAGAAGCCAATCAGCTTAACCTATATCATTAGAAAAATGGTAAAGAGTCTATTATAAAAGGATAAGAGAACTTATAAATACACAATATAAATCAAGAATGGCTTCTTGAAGGAGAAGGAGAAAATATTTTTGCCAAATTGATTACAATTCTTTGATGAGGTAACAAGTAGTACAGATAAAGGGAAGCCAGGATTCATAATATATTTTGATTTTGAATAAGCAATCAAAAGGATATTGCACATAAGGCTACTTAATAAGTTGAGCCATGGTGTTGGGGTAGTATATTGGCCTGGACAGACGATAGTCTAATTAATAGAAAACAAAGTTTCAATTTGTCAACCTGAAGATAGTGGATCAGCGCTGGAATCACATTTATTTACAATACATATTAACAACTTGGGTGGGAAATATTGCAGTTAACACAAAAATAAGTGAGAAGACAAGCAGTGAGGATGATACAAAATGTCTGCAAAGGGATAGAGACACATGAAGAATTTAGGAAAAACTTCGGCAGATGGAATATAATGTGGGAAAATTGGAGAATGTGTACTTCGCCAGAGAGAATACAGAAACTAAATATTATTTAAACAATGAAAGCTGTAGAGTCCTTGTGCATAAATCACAAAAAGCTAGCATTGAAATTCAGAGGGCAAGAGGCAGCCAAATGGAACATTGACTTTTATTGCAAAGGGAATAGATTATAAAAAGAGAGATCTTGCTATACAAGGTGCTTGTAAGAAAACAACTGGAATACTATGAACAGTTTAGGTCCCCTTTCTAAGGAAAGATACATTAGCATTGGAGCCAGTCCAATAAAGATTCATTAGTTTGACCAATGGAAAACTTTTTCTCATGAGCAGTGGTTGAGTATATGGGCTGGACTCACTGGAGTTTAAATGAATCAGAGGCAACCTTTTGAATTATATAACATTCATTGGAGCATGATAAGTGGATGCTAAGAGATTGTTTTTCATTGTGGGAGAGTCTAGAAACCAGAGGGCACCATCTCACTATTAAGGGGTTACCCATTTAGGACAAAATTAAAAAGAATCTCTTCACACACAGAATAGTGAATCTGTGGACTTCTTTATCACAGAAGACTGTGAATCTGTGAAATTCTTTTCCACAATAGGCTACAGAGGCTGCATCTTTAAGTATACTTTAAATAAACTGATTTTTATCAGTAGGGGAATAAAGGGAAAAGGGAGAAAGGGGAGGAAAGTGGAGTTCAGGATTATCAATGAATGGCAGAGCAGACTGGATGGGCCAAGTGGCCTATCCTGTTCCTATGTCTTATCAAAAATCCTCTCCATTCACTGATAACTCAGATTGAAAACGGATCATCACTATCGTCACCTTTGAGGCGTTGTATTCTCAATCTCTAATGACAAATACCAACAGCATTTTCTATACTCAAAACAGCAAACCTCCACATGGAGAGACAAATGATAGAACATGCATTAAATTTCTCTTTTGAAGCAAAAATACAAGTCATTCATCCTTGGTGGTCTAGTTAACGGGGAGAAAGAAATCTTATCGGTGCAAGAGAAAGAGCAGCGTGTCAAATCCCAAGTCAATGAAGGAATACATGAATGACCTTTAACAGCCTGGAGAGAAGTGAACCACATCCCTGCCAGTTTCACAGAAGCATGACCTTGGCCTAAGCTTTAAGTATTTAAAAGTCATTTGCACCATTCAATTATATGCTATACTGCACGAGATTTCTCTCTTCCCCATGTGGTTAAGAAAGTGCAGAGAAGAGTTAAAAATATATGCTAAAAACAGACAGTCATTCTGCTAAAATGATTCAGTTAGCATTAAATGTAAAAAGTGCACAATCATTCGTTCAACATGGGCTATTGATATTAATGTTTTTGCCCAGCACTAGGTTGCTCTGCTTTTATTTTCCAACTTGATTGACATTGGCATAAAAAATTTAAAATTCCATATCAAATTAAGACTAAAAGCATCAGCGTATTGACTTCATAACACCACATTTTGAATATAGCAACATTATAGCACTTTTATTGAAACCTTAATATTTCCGATAAAGAACAGTATAATTACTACAGTTCCCAGATGTCCATTCCAGTTAATTATTGGAACTAAAAGCTAATTCATGAACATTACTGCCAAATTGCAAAGTAAGGAGCAGGCACCAAGCCAACACAGGTGGCTCTACGGTATGTAAAAAGAGAAAGACAACTGCTGAACTAGTAACCATGTCGAAAAGCCTCTGTGATACCACTCTATGTACCTGAATTGCAGCCAGATTTTTCTGCTCTTGTGTTGGGGCCTGATGGACAAAGCGCAGCCAGTTTGAATGCCGTGGATTACTGGCATCCAGAATATACAGCACTTCACCCTTACTCCCACGTACCTGCAAATGTCAAAGAAACATTCAGAAGTACAATCTGCTGCAGTAACAATAAAATTATTCGGAACAGTTTGCAGATTTTCCCCTTCATAACATGCCATATATGTCAAATGCACCGAAACAGCCATTATACGGACAAAGTGAAGCATTTGCTCTCCGAATGCACAAAGCTTTTCAAATAGAAGTGATTTGTAACACCAGTTAGTGAAAAAGAAATACAGCCAAAACATAGAAAGATGGTGCAATATCTGCCTATTTGCAAAATGAGAGTGGAGTTAAAAAAGGTTTCAGGTTCCACAGCTCTGAATGTTAACCTCAATTAAATACTAAAATTAACACAAGTGCTTTATCGCATATCATCATAATCAGAACAGAAGTTAAAAGCTTGTCCTTTTTGTGTACAAACAGCACACTTTGATCTTAAACTCTTCATACTGGCAGCAGCTAGAGGATTCAAGGGCTTCACCTCCAGAATATTCTGTAGGTGAAGCAACGTAATGGAATAGCTGGAGACAATTACAATAGACAGAATTTTTACGAACTTAGCCTCGGCGGCTCTTGCAGGTAAGATGTCAAATTTATGAGACAACTACTTTTCTCACTGTTCCAGATTGCCCTCAGTTTCACTGATCATCTCGGAATTTGCAGAACTGCTCATTATCCAAATGATAAATTGAATGGTCCAAAATTTATTCAAAAAGTCATTAATTCTGGCGTTGCCAGATAAAACAAATCCACCAAGAATTTTCATATTGGAAGTGCTTATTTTCTTAGGCTTTATGAAAAATGACTCCCCACTACCAGAAGTCTGCCCCATAATTGTATTTGTCTATTCGGAGATTTTAATATTTTTCAACATCCCAATTCGGAATTATTGTTGTACCTCTGAAATTATACCTCATTATTCTGATTATTTTCCTCAATTAGTGAAATCTTACCATTAGCAAAGGTAACCATCATCATTGGTTAATATTGAATTAGTGAGAGAAAGAATCGGAGTACAACTTCCACGATTTCAATCTTTCACACAGTTACAGGGCTCTGCTCTTTCAGGTCAGAAGTAAAATATTGCAAATGCTGAAAATGCTTTGCAGCCCAGTGAGCATCGATAGGGAGGAACTACAGTTAATGTTCTGGTCTGTGACCGTTCCTTGTAGAAGGTTTTAACTGTTTTCCAGTGATGGCAACCTTAAGGATGATGCAAGCACATCCATCAATGTCAGCTGACGCCCACCTACCAGAATGGGCAGATCTCGTGCCAGTTCATCTGAGATAGCAATGCAATTATGAATATAGTCAGAAACTTCAGTTCCATGTTCAATGGCCCTGGCAGCTGCTCCTCAGTAAAATCCCAGTCACGGTATCCTTTTCTGCTTTATTGTATCCATCATGTTCTTTGACATCTAGTGGGCTACAGGTTTGGCAGGTGCACCCTTTGTCTGAGCAAGAATATATTTTTTCCCCGATTCCTCCTTTATCGCCTCTGAATACCTCACACTGCTCAAACATGGATTTTTCCTTCAAGTTGCTGCCACCAGTCCATTTTTTTAAATCACATCTCAACATACTAACACTAGCTTAAAACATTTACTCCAGATCTATCTTTATCCTTTTCCATAATTACCCTAAACCTAACTAAATTATGATATCTACACGAAACTGTTCTCTCCATTGACATCCATTCTTCCTGCCCAGATTCATTCCCTAAAATGGGCTAGCACTGTCCTTTCGCTTGCTTGGGCGTGCCATACACTGGCTATAAGGTTGTCCAGAATGCATTTTAAATATTCTGCACTGATTGTACTCCAGTTCCTGCCTTTATATAAGATGCACAACAGGAAGGTAGAGGTGGTTAAGCTAAATCTAGGGGCCAGAACTCAAATTTGAGAAGTTTGAGTAACTCAAAGAGAAGAGACAAGATAAAAGAGAACGATATTAATATAGGAATGGATAAACAAACCATGACTGAAGGGATAGAGTACAAAGCAAGGAATTAACAAGACCAGGCTTAAGGTTACAAAAATATTAAGAAACAAAACTGGAGTCTCTGTATCTGAATCTACATAGAATTTGAAACAAAACATTTGAACAAAACATGTGAGCATAAATGTAAATAAATAAGTACAATCCAATAGCCTTTACAGAGACATAGTTGCAAGATGATACCAACTGAGACTTGCATATTAAAGTTAAAAGGGACAGCAGCCTAGGAAAAGGTGGAAGTGTGGTTGGTAGTTAATAATGATATTAGCACATCAGAAAAGGTGTCTTCGCAGTAGAAGACACTAGCAGCGTACCAGAAATTCAAGAGAGTCAGGAGGCAGAGGTGGGTGTGGTGGCCATCGCTAAAGCAAAGGTGCTGGGGAAGCTGAAAGATGTGAAGGTGGATAAATCATCCAGACCAAATCGGCTCTACCCTGGAGTTCTGAAGAAGATAGCTAAGGAGATTGTGGAAGTGGTGATCTTTCAGGAATCACTACAGTCAGGGATGGTGTCACAGGACTGGAAAATGGAGAGTAAAATACGCCTCTTAAGGAGGAAGGGTGGCATAAGATAGAAAATTATAGGCCAGTGGGCCTAACTTCATCATTGGTAAAAATGTTAGTCTATTATTAAGAATGAGATTGCAGAGTACATGGAAGTGCATGGTAAAATAGGGCTTTGTCAGCACAGCTTCATCACGGGGATGTCATGTCTGACAAATCTGTTAGAACTCTTTGAGGAGGTGATGAGTAAGTTAGACAAAGGTGAGCCAGTGGACATGATCTATTTGGATTTTCAGGAGGCCTTTCACAAGGTGCTACACTTGAGGCAGCTAAATAAGTGAAGAACCCATGGTGCCAGCATAGATTGAGGATTGGCTAACTGGCAGAAGGCAGAGAGTGGGAATAAAGAGGGATTTTTCAGTATGGCAGCTGGAATGATGTAAATGTGAAGGTTTACTAGATTAACACCTGGAACAGATGAGGAAATGTTACAGAAGTTCAGTTTGTATCCACTCGAATTTAAAACAGCAAAAGAAGCCTTAATTAAAGCATACATGATCCTCCAGGGTCTTGACAGGGAGCATGTGAAAAGGCCACTTCCTCCTGTGGAGGATTCTAGAACTTGTTTGAAAATCAGGGGTTATTCTTGAAGACAGTGACAAGGAGAATATTTGTTCTTAGAGGGTTATGGATCCTGGGATCGCTCTTCCTCAACAGGCAGTGAAAGCAGAGTATTTGAATAATTTTAAAGCTAAGGTAGATAGACGTTTGATGGGGTGAAAGGTTCTCATGAGTAGGCAGGTATATGTGGAGTCATCAGATCAGCCACAATCTTACTGAAAGGCAGAACAGGCTTGATGGGGTAAATGGCTGACTTCTGCTCCAAACTCATATGTTCTTATGTTTGTAAATTTTTAGGAAATTGAAATCATCCATTACTGACATTTCTATTCTTTAGTTCAACCCATATTGCCTCATTTGAAGATCCTTCCAGCTTTCATCTCAACTCAAAACTATGATGGTGTTTTTGAAGTATAGCTGCTTGGATGATACACCCCGTTCACTGAGGTTCCATATTTTTCCCCCAACTTCCTGCAACTTTTCCAGGTGGACGTGGTATAACTCAGTTTACAGGTGGTGCACAATCTGGGTACATTAGAATTAGAATCCTTACAGTGTGGAACCAGGCCCTTCAGTCCAACAAGTCCACACCGAACCTCCGAAGAGCATCCCACCCAGATCCATTCCCCTACATTTACCCCTGACTCATGCACCTAACCTATACATGCTTGAACACTACGGGCAATTTAGCCTGGCCAATTCACCTAACCGGCACATCTTTGGATTGTGGGAGGAGACCAGAGCACCCGGAGGAAACTCCACACAGATAGTCACCCGAAGCTCGAAACAAACCCAGGACCCTGGTGCTGAGAGGCAGCAGTGCTAACCACTGTGCCACCATGCCGTCCCTGCCATGAACTATTTCTTAAAAGTTGTAGATGATGTAGATCTGATGGAACATTTGATTTAAAGTATTTTCAACGCCTTTCCTGGAACAATAACAAAATATTGGCCTTAGAAGTGATGCTCATAATTGATGAATAATTAAAAATAAAACAATTCCCAACACATTGCAATACATGCTCACTGCAATTTGGAGGCACAATTTTGGGGTCAATAGCCGTAAATTACAAATTTTTAAATAATGCAGCCAAGAATTCCAAAGTAGCTTCATTGTTAAAAGTGACTGACATATGATGCAGTAATGAAACACACTGACCAGCAGTGAACCCTAACCTGTTCTTAGCTGGTTAGTTTCAGCTGCAGCAGTAGTGACAGCTTTGTAATTGGTTTCAGAGTTCATGGTTAGAGATAGGTGGTAAACCTGAACTGGCATTCCTACCTTCAAAAAAAAAGAAGAGGAAAAGAGAAAGTTGAATGGATGGGGCAAAAAGCAAAAAAGGAACTAAATGTCAATTGATCCAATCTGTACAAGCTGTTTGGATTTTACATTAGAAATTGCAGTTAGGGAATTGGTTGTACAATTTTAAAAGCCAATTTGGATGTTGCCCAGAAATGTTCAACTCTCCAAGAACATAACACTTGAGCAGTTAATGTTATTGAAGAAAAATGAAGGCAGATGCCTTGAAACGTTCCTGCACCCAGTTCGCACACATCAACTGGTGAATGCGTATAATATGCTTCCTGACACGCCAAATAAAATTGTACATGTGCCCAAGGACATAAGAGTCAAATTGTGCAGCAATGACATGATTATAAAAGGAAAAACAGCATATTGCTTGCATTTCCTCAAATGAATTCTTTCGCAAATTCAATTCAAACTTATACATTTCTTAAATGAACCTCAAAATGGGATATTCAGCCAATCCTAGAACAGAAGACAAAATGCTATTATTTTAACATTCCAAACCTCCAAAAGAAAACCACTACTTTCCAGAATTTTATCCAAGTTTTATTATTTTGTGAGTAAAGCTAGAAAGGACTTGTGGGGTCAAACCATATTTCAGTTTTAATCTCTTAATCGAGACTGGAAGACACTCATTCACATAATAAGTAGTTTGCTGTATAGTTTAATTTTTTTTAATCCTTGCTGTAGCAGTACCTCAATTTTTATATATTTTTAAAGCTTGTGAGCAACTGTGTGCCTCATATCTAGCCAATTATTTGATTGAGCTTAACCAATCTCCAACGATCTGTGGTTGAATATCTCCTTATCTTCAATCACATGGTTCCCCGTGGTGATTTGATCCAGAGTCACAAAAGTATATGTAAATATGTTGATATCCTTCGACTGTCTACCTCCACCACCCCTCTCATCCCCTACTTTCTTCCTGGCATCCTGAGCACATCCTTTCTTGCAGTTATAACTTCTCCCAGTCATACTTCACAAAAACAGAAGCCATCAGCTTCTGCCCTTGTTACTGATGTCATCCCATGCCTGAAATTATCTACATCTTATCATACAATTCGCAGTCCTAGTGCTCTGTTTGACTCATGGCTGAGTTTTTAATTTCATGTCTTCATCCTAAAGATTACCTATTTCGACCACTGTAATATCCTTACTCAGTACATGGGACTCTGAATGGTCATTCACACTATTGTCATCTTCAGACTCAATTCCTCCAATGTTCATCTTCCAATTCTCCATTAACCTCATTCAACCAAAACTCCCCTGCCCAATACATTTCCTATATCTAATATCACCCTCGTACTCACTGATTACATTAGCACTCAATCCCCAAACACCTCAAAATTTAGAACCTCAAATTTAAATCCATCCATCCCTCTTACTTCCATAAATTCCTCAAGTTCTTCAATTTATGCTTATTCCTCTGATTGCTTCTTACTGACTCTCTTTTCCCCCTCTCTTCAGCAAATGCTGATAATCAAACTTGCTGGATTGCATTCGAACCGTACGCTCCTATCACTGTGTAGGAACAAGAGTAAGTCAGTCAGCCTCAATAAGTAACCCTCCACCACGTCCTCCAAGCTTCTACCCATCTCTTAATCTCAACGTTCATTTTCCCCACATCTTTGAAGAACCTTAGAACGTTTTTCAATGTCAAAGGCATTATAGACTATAGCAGTTATCTACTGACTGCTTAGCTTGATCAGTCGTCAGTTGATTTAGCTTCAACCAGTGATCCATCATTGCTAGCAGTTTACCATTTAAACAGTATTAAATTTATTTGAGTATTTATCGTTTAAAGAAGAGCACCTCCAATTTACAGTATCAGATCAAGTTCAAATTAAGGTAATGCTAACGAGTCAGGTATTTGCAGCCATTTCAGCTTGAACAAGTACTGTCAGCTAGTTTTGGTCAGGAAACAAAGATAACTTGAAACCATTTCAAGACAACATAATATTTTGAACCCTTCTCAACATCCTAACTTATTAACTCTACCCTTTGTTTCTTTTTCTTTGCTCTACATCCACCATCCAGATGGAAGAGCAAGCAGATAAGACACAAACTGAATTGGGCTGATAACTATCACTCAAACTTAACTACAAATGGTATCGACTGCCATTAATGTTGCTCTAATACAGGTACACATATTAACAATGCAGGGCTGAATATTACAAGCCCTTCGAGGGACCAACTGGTGGTGAGAAGGCATTTTCCCATAGCTATTCCATTTCCATCTCCAAGGGGCGGGGAATTTATCAGAGTGCCTGCCCAGGGTCCAAATGAACTATTATTGAGTGGTTCTCCTGGTGTTCACTGGCATTTCACCTGCATTCTTGGGCAGAAGTCAATCTCACAGCAACAGGATTGCCTACACACATAGAACCCTAGCTACCTCTATCTCACTAGTGCCTGCCTACTGACCAGGACAGCCCAAAGCATGAATTTATCAATGCAGCCTCTTCCTCCCCTGCAGTTCCAGTAGTGGCACTGCTGAAGTGGCTAGTCCTCTGATTGGGCCTGCAGCTCATGGGGGTAGGGCACCAAAATGCAACTCCAGATCCCTGAAGTGTCATCATCTGTACTCCTCCCCACTCCCTACACCACCTTAGGGCAACACTGGTGGCATACCAGTGTCAAACATATAAAGTGCTTCCAAGTTTTGCCTCATAAAATAAAGAAACAATGGAGCTGAAGGTTATAGAGGCAGGCAGGAAAGTGAAGACAAGATGACAAGCAGAACATCTATGATCACTGAATGGCGAAGCTGGCTTACAGGATTCAGTGACTTAGTCCTGTTTCTAATTCCTATGTTCCAAAAGTAATTTCACGCCAATTTGAGTTTGCACTGACAGAAATTAGTCTGAAGTTGTGCTTCAAATAATACAGAACTCGATTGGGTTGGGATCACTTTATTTTTAAGAATAAGTTGCTCATCTTTTCCAATGCTTCCCCACACTCCTGCAGCTAGATGGTTCCTTTCCTATCTAATCAGTGATAGAGTATGTTAGGAAATTGTTTTTCTTCCCTTATCGTTACCTCAAATATTTCCCAAATGATAAAATCTTGCTTGCCTCTTTTTTTAAAAAATTACCTTCATCCTGGCCCTCAATAATGTCATCTAAAAGCACAGAATCAGCTTGTACAGCAATGGGACCCAGCACGGACTCAATACAACAGTCAACTACTGCACTGCTACTAAATTGTTGCAAACATCCAATATTGGTTAAGCAAAAGTTCCCTATAATAGCTATTAGAAACACTGTAGCAATTGCTTAGAGCCCCCACTCGACAATTTGCTCACTAGCCACTGACTCCATCCCTCAAATTAGCAACGGTCTGAGAATAAGCTATATTGTTTGCAATCCTGGTCATATTTTACCCCAACAATTCCACGAGGCATCTTGGGAATTTTATTACATTTAAAAGGTGCAAAATAAAAATACATTGTGGTGATTTGGATGAAGGGATTGAAGGTATGGCAGCGACATTTGCTGATCATGCAAAGATACGTTATTAAGTGAGTTGTGAAGAGAATGTAAGAAGCCTACAAAAGAGATATAAACAGTTAAGTGAGTACACAAAGATCTGGCAAATGGAGTACAATGTGAAAAGTCTAAAATTGTTCACTTTGGTGGAAAGAATGAAAGAGAAGCATATAATCTAAATGGGGAAGAGATTACAGAGCTCTGAGATGCAGAAAGAATTTGGTGTTCTAGTACATGAATCACCGAAAGTCAATATGCAGGTAGAGCAAGTAATCACAAAAACAAATAGAATGCTATGTTTTCTTGCAAAGACAGTTGCATGCAAGAGTAGAGGGGTTCTACTTCAGTTATACAAAGCATCATTGAAACTGCATCTGGAGTACTCTGTACAGTATTGGTCACTCTATTTCAGAAAGGATATTAATGCACTGGAAGCAGTTCAGAGAATGTTAACTTAATTAATACCTGGAATGAGTAAATTGCGCATGTGGAAAGATGAGATAGGCTAGGCCTGTATCCTCTGGAGTTTGGAAGAGTCAGAGGTGATGTAATTGAAACATAAGATCTGAGGGGACTTGACCCATTTCCTCTTGTGCATATTTCCTCTTGTGGGAGAAACTAGAACTAGGAGTCTGACTTTAAAAATAAGGGGCACACATTTAAAGCAGAGATGAGGAAACTTTTTTTCTCTCTCAGAGGGTTGACGGTCTTTGAAATTCCCTTCCTCAAAAAGCAACGGATGCAAAATCTTTAAATCTTTTTAAAGCAGAGGTTGGTAGATTCTTGATTACCAACTGAATGAAAGATGATCAAGGATATGCAGGAATATAGAGTTCAGAATAAAATCAAGACAACCATGATCTTATTGAATGGTGGGGCAGACATAAACAGACCAACTGACATACTCTGGTTACTTATTTGTTTATTGTGCCTAACTGATCCATGTTCTGTATAAAATGACCACAGTTGCTGTCTCTTCACCAATAAAAATATAAATAAATGTGCAATCCTAAAATACTAGTAATACCTGTACTGTCTTCATTAATTTCTGGAACATGGGACTCCTGTGGAAAACCAGTATTTATTGCCCATCCCCAAGCCCACACTGAATCAGAGCACTGAGCTATAGGTAGAGTTTTCCAAGATTCTGACCCATTGATGGCAAAGTAACATCAACATATCTCCCAGGCAGGATGCCTTGTGACTTAAAGGAGGTGGTGTTCCCCTCCACTTGGTTTCCTCATCCTTCTGTGATAGAGGTCACAGGTTTGGGAGATGCTTTGAAGAAACTTTAGCGACTTGCTACAGTGAGTGGCAAGTAAAATTCAACAAAAAGATGCGCGTGTGAGTAGCACAAGAAATTTATTTTTTAAAAAGTCACCACAGTCCCAGAGATCATAGGGCTGCTTTCTTACGGTGACATCAGCTGGTACAGGAATTGAACCCATGCTGTTGGCATCAATTTACACGGCAAGTCAGCTGTCCAGCCAATTGAGTTAACCAACCCTCTTGAAAGAAGGTAAGTTTGTTACATCAAAATATCTTGCATGGCCCAGCACTTCACCAGGAAACCCATGAATTAGCCGTTTATCCAGATTCAGTCACGAGTAGAAACTTACAGGCATAGCATATAACATCCATATTGTCCCCTAATAGCAAGCACAACCATTATTTTCAACAACTTGAACTATTCTATACAAGGTCTGGGCAGATTTTATAAAACCTACATGAGAACTGAGAAAAGAACCAGTTTTGCTTGTGATCAAACACCCTAATTCAAAACTTGACAAAGTTGAACTAAACACACAGTCAGGTGCTCCAGGGAATCTCTGGCAATCCTCAGTCAGATTAACACAGATATCATATTCCTGAATGAAGTGTTCATCAGTAAAGGCTACAATAGTTTCACATTAAGTAATGTGGATAATTTCCAGGAAGTTGTATTGTTCGGCTTTTCAATTTCAAATAAAGAATATCCCACCAACATGGAACGTGAAGTATTATAAAAAAAAACTTCCATAAAAAAAATAAAGACATAACACTTGGTGTTATGGCTTCTTTTCTACACAACATCCCCTTGAATGCTTTAAAACATTTCTACTTTACTAATTTAGTAAAATGGTAATCCAAGGATGGACCAACCCTTTTAATGAAAATGAATTCAACTTACTGTGAGAATAAAACAGATAG
Source organism: Chiloscyllium plagiosum (assembly GCF_037043375.1). Classification (NCBI taxonomy): domain Eukaryota; kingdom Metazoa; phylum Chordata; class Chondrichthyes; order Orectolobiformes; family Hemiscylliidae; genus Chiloscyllium; species Chiloscyllium plagiosum. Next base: position 32,141,526 of record NW_028270139.1, read on the forward strand.
AAGAAAACAAAATGACTGAGAAATGACAAACTAGCTGAGCAAATAGAAGCAAAATTATAATCTGGCACAATGACTGAGCAGGAGACTTTTCAAATTTAATTTGCTTAAAATATTCTCAGTTCCCTGCACTACGATTTCTTTAGTATGCAGCAGTCTGATATAGAAACACATTCAGAGAAGACTTCTTTGCTTCCATTGTATTTACAATTGATGTCATAAATGTAAATGTTTCTTTCCCCAATCCCCCATCCCCTGAAAGGTGCTCTAAGGCAAATCTTCCCACATTGCACTGCATTATTTATTACCCCAAGACCACCTAAGAAGATAGACAGAGATCACCACAGGGAAGCAAGTAATCAGCAAACACACAATCCCATTAGAAAAGCACTCAATCCCAGGTGGACTCTGTTACCGCTTTCTATAATCATTTCATTGAGGTTTGCAAGTGGCGACATACAGATTACATGTCTGATATGTCATCACACAGGATCAATGAAACAGATGTGTTGTTTAATGTTTCCCACGTGAGATTATATAAATGTCCTATACTGGAGTGAAACGGAACATGCAATAAAAGGAAAACAAGACCTTCAGCTAGAAAGGGAGCAATACATGTTCAAGTCTGTGTGCAGGATGAAACTGTTTTACTGTCAACCACATCTGATCTAATGCAGTAAGATGAGTTGTTACCTCCCACATCAACCTGGGATCCATGCTTTCATTCAGTTCATTGGGCATTCTTTTTTCTCCAGCAAAGGGCCCAAATTTCTCTCCCTGCCAATAAGAGAAAAGAGGGCAAGTTACAATCATAGACTGCATATCCGAAAGAGAGAAAAATCAAATCTAAGACAACCTGCATTTGATTGGACTCCCAGTTTTGCAAAACAGATACTCAGATTACAACTTAATACTGTTACAACCTTGAAATAGGCAACAATAAAACACAATTTTCGCAGTAAGTCAATTGTAAGTAGTTCACAAACAGAAATCATAGAGTCACAAAATGTAATAGTTATACGGCACAGAAACAGACACTTGAGCCCAACTCATCCATGCCGATCAGATATCACAAGTTAATCTAGTCCCATTCGCTAGCACTTGGCCCATATGCCTCTAAACCTTTCCTGCTCATGTACTCATCCAGATGCCTTTTAAATGCTTTCTTCACCACCCTGTCTATCTGTGACTCCACATTCAAGGAACTACGCATCTGCACCTATGGGTCCTTTTGTTCGGCAATGTTACCCAGGGCCCTATCATTAACTATATAAGTCTTGCCCTGATTTGCCTTTCCAAAATGTAAAAGCTCACATTTATCTGAATTAAACTCCATCTGCCTCTCCTCATCCCATTTGATCAAAGTATGGTTGTACGCTGAGATAACCTCCTTCACTGTCCACTACACCAGCAATTTTGGTGTCACCTTCAAAATTACTAGCCATTCCTCCTATATGCACATCCAAATCATCTATATAAATGTCAAAAAGCAGTGGACACAGCATCCATCCTTGAGGCATACCACTGCTCATGGGTCTCTAGTCCAAAAAGCAACTGTCCACCATCATTCTCTACCTCCTACCTTCAAGCCAATTTTGTTTCCAGTTGTCTGGCTCCCCTTGAATTCACCATGTTTATTAATGATATATGACACTATTTATATTAAGAAAAACAGAAAAGCCCTTCAGAAGTCTCCAACGTCCGATGTGTTCTTATTGTTCTTGAGAAATTAAATTTTACCGTTTCTGGCTGTGCCCGCAGAATTCTTCGTGAAAACTGAAGTACTTCACTGAAAATCCTGTTATGCCCTTTTTAAATGATGTTACTGTCCATTGTGAGGCACTGTTCCAATTTATAGCTGTTGCAGTGACAAAGGGCACAAAACAATAATAAAAACAATTCTAAATGAAGGTAATACCTAGCGTAATAAAGTATTGGTCTATATAGGTGGATACCCTGATGGTGAAGAAACATCTTTGGATCCAGCATTCAAATTAAAACAAGCTTATGTTCACTGTCAAATTCTGTTAAGTTAAAGTATTAAACACTCCAATGTGAGACCATTTGATTATTTTGAGAACCTGAATTCCACCTATTTGACATTAGAATCCTCTGTACTATTGTACTAAAATGTTCAATCACATTTTCAGTGTTCACTCCTTTGCACAAAAATGATTTGATTTGTCACTAAACCATTCTATTTTCTGTATTCTGTTTGCTTCCAGGAAAAAAGTACGGGTTTGCATAAGGATTGTAAAATGCCATAATGCGATTTTTGAGAAGATTTGTAGCTCAGGTTGAGGTTTAGGTAGTAAAATGCCATAATATTGATCTGGTAATTAGATAGGATAAAAAATACTTAAAGATAAGGATGCAAAAAATCTTCCAGTTTTGCAGTGGAAGCATTTTCAGTCATTCCACTGTTCTACAGCAACCAAAAAAAATTCTTTATCTGGATTAAGTAATGCTGTCCTTTTAAAGGCATAGAGTCATAGAGATGCACAGAAACAGACCTTTTGGTCCAATTTGTCCACGCTGACTAGATATCCTAACCTAATCTAGTTCCTTTTGTCAACAGTTGATCCATATCCCTCCAAACCCATCCTATTCATATACCCATCCAGACGCCTTTTAAACGTTATAATTGTACTAGCCTCCACCACTTCCTCTGCCAGCTTACTCCATACACGCATCACCCTCTGTGTGAAAACGTTGCGCCTTAGGTCCCTTTTAAATCTTTCTGTTCTGACCCTAAACCTATGCCCTCGCATTCTGGACTCTCCCATCCCAAGGAAAAGACCTTATCTATTTACCATATCCATGTCACTCATAATTTTATAAACCTCTGTAAGGTCACCCCTCAGCCTCTGACGCTCCAGGAAAAAAGGCCCAGCCTATTCAACCTCTCTCTGTAGCTCAAACACTCCAACCCTGGCAACATCCTTGTAAGTTTTTTCAAGTCAAATAGCATACCAGAGTAAAGTGGATGGCTCAATAATTGTCTTGCCTCACAGCTTGCTAGGGTTTTGTGGCAGAACTTTGAAACAACAGCGCCAGCCAAAATGGCAGGATCTGTCTCAAACACACTGGAAACTACAGTGGGCTTTGCAGTAGCTCCTCCATAACACTCCATGATCCTGCTTCTGGGTTTCCCAACCAGAGTAGCCACTGAGGCATAATGAAACTGTGGACAGAACAATTGCAAATTTAAAGTATGTTTAAACTGGGAATGGGTTCTTGAAACTGTAGCAGCCACAGCAAGAGGAAGTGACAACATGGTTAGGCTGCCTATCACATCCCACACCTCGATATTCTCATTCATACTTGGAGACCCCACTGTGGCAACAGAGGAACTGAAATAAGATAATGTTTCCCAAGGATAAGACAAAGAGGTCAGTCTCTCCACCTGAGTAGTTGTGTAAGAGGCCAAAGAAATCAGCAGCAGAGATGCAATTCTTCCAACCTAGAGACTGCACCAAAAGAATCTAGAACCTTAGAAGGGTAGAGAAGGTGAGTTGTAGAACACTCCCAGGTTTCAAATCCCACACTCTGACATATTCAACATTCTCCGGCACATGAAATCTCCTCAGATCAAAAGACCTCACAGTTCCAGTCATTCCATCCTCTCCTCACACCCCTAGCTCTTCAATGTTCATGCTTACCTTATTACCCTCTCACGTCCAAACCTCTGCTGCCCTCACGAATATTGCTCCTCCCTCATCTCCACACATGCTGTTTCTAACACTGAAAACTCCCTGCTTTCCCCCTTCAATGAAGAGAATTCATCACACCAGGAAAAGACACTGATCCAGGGAAAGGAGATCAGGGGAGATGAAGTCCTCCAATTACAGGCACCTGAGCAGTTACAAGCAATATATTTCTACTTGCTCCACTAGGGAAGACATTTTGTTGCAGGATGGTGCAGCTGTCAGCAGTGACCTCCTGAGCCTCTGGTGTTACTATATTCAAGAGAACAGATCCTCTGTCTATCAGACCCTACACTGTGTGCTTTACTCCACAGAACAGGATATCTATGCCTCTCTCTGCTCTGGGGAGTGATGTGTGACTAAGACGATGGTGTCTGTGTTACTGCTGGTATTTCTCATAGTGCTACACCATTTGTTCCTTATTAAGGTGGAGCTTACACAAGTTGCTCCCATCCCAATGTCTAGTTAAGCACAAATATGACATTAAGAAACGACTTTAAGTTTAGGAAGAGACTGGTAGTAGCTATTAGTTGTCTCGGCACACAATATCACAACACTTAAGTCTGGGTATGGAATGAAAGGAATAAGACAAAGGAAGACCACAAATACCCTCTTCAGAAGAAAAGATAATTGTGTTTTTCCTGTCTTGGAATCTATTAACAATAGTGAAAGCTGGCACAAGGAAATGCAATATAACTTGAGTGAAGGACAAAAGTTCCTCTCACCAAAACAGGGCTGCAGCTCTTCAGTTTCATTAAGTAAAGGCTCTGGGGTTTTCCTGTCTCACTGAAAAGTAATACCCCAATGTGCACTTACCGCGTTGACTCTGGCAAGTTGCTGACAGCTCAGGAATTAAGTGTACGATTGCTGCATCTGGTAACTGTGTAGGAATTCACTTGATAAACAAAGACCATGCATCTTGATAGCATGGAAGGGGCTGGAAGCCAGTTGTGTGGGGTTGGGTGACCATGCGCTTGGAGGTGAGATTACTAGATTAAATGAGATTAGTGACTGCTGTGGATGATGAGGTCTGATGCTCGATGGTGCGGTCATAGTTCCAGGGGAGATAGCAAGAGGTATCTGACGGCTGGCACTCAGCCTCCCCAATGTCGAAGTCAGTTGCCTCAGGCTTAATTACAAGGTTAGGGACGAATCCGAGAGCACAGAGTGCAGTCAGTTCAGCGTAAAATAGTGCGAATGGGGGGGGTTGGGGTGGGGGGGGGGGGGGGGGGGGGGGGGTGGAGGCAGATTCAGGTGACCAATTTCACATCGACAGTTCTCAATGCACAAGTCAAGGTCAGACTGAGCAGCCTATAGTTTCCTGGTTTATCACTTACTCCCTTCTTGAACAATGGTACCACATTGGCTGTCCTCCAGTATCTCACCTGCGGCCAGAGAAGAATTGAACATTTTTGCAGGTGCCTCTGCTTTTTCCTCCCTTGCCTCACTCAACAACTCCAGCAAGATGCCATCACCTGACACATATTAAAAGGGAGGAAATGGCCTCGTGGTATTATGGAGGAGAAAGTGAGGACTGCAGATACTGGAGATCAGAGCTGAAAAATGTGTTGCTGGAAAAGCGCAGCAGGTCAGGCAGCATCCAAGGAGCAGGAGAATCCTCAGGAATGCTTATGCCCAAACCGTTGATTCTCCTGCTCCTTGGATGCTGCCTGACCTGCTGTGCTTTTCCAGCAACACATTTTTCACCTCGTGGTATTATCATTGGATTGCTAATCCAAAGGCTTAGTTAATGTTTTGGACACCTGCATTTGAATCCCACAACTGCAGATGATGTAGTTTGAATTCAATAAAAATCTGGACTTTAAATAGTCTAATAGTCCAGAATACATTTAATCCAGTCCCGCAGAACTATCTACTTTTAAACTTGCCAGACCACTCAATCTCCTTTCTATCTGTGCTAATTTCTTCCAATGTACCCCAGACCTTCTTGATTTCTCTACCTATATCATCACTCTCACGAATGAACACCAACCAAATGCATTCATTTGGAGCCCTCCCTACATCTTCTGCTTCCATGCACAAATTAGCAATTCGTTGGCTCTACTTGTTCACTCATTTATCCTTTAGTCCTTAATGTAACAGCATAAGATTTGCTTTATTTTGTCTGCCACTATCTTTTCATATTCCCTTTTAGTTCTCCTAATCTCCCTTTTCAGCTCCCTGTTGCACGTTCTGTATTCCTCTCAAGCTTCTGTTACTTCAAGCCCTCGTTATCTGCTATAAACCTCTTAACTCAATACCGTATACCATATATCCCTTAATATTGGAATACTGTGAGCAGTTCTGGGCCCCATATCTAAGGAAGAATGTGCTAGCGTTGGAGATGGTCCAGAGGAGGTTTGTAAGAATGATAAAAGGATTTGTTATATGAGGAGCAGTTGAGGACTTTTGGTCTGTATTCACTGGAGTTTGGAAGGATGAGAGGGGGATCTGATTGAAGCTTACAGAATACTGAGATGCCTGATTAGCATGGACATGGAGAAGATGTAGGAGAGAGTCAGACCGAAGGGTACAGCCTCAGAGGGATGGGATAGATCTTTCAGAATGGAGATCAGGAGAAATTTCTTCAGCTGGAGGGTGGCCAATCTGTGGAACTCATTGCCACACAAGGCTGTGGAGGTCAAATCTTAGAGTCAGAGATGTACAGCATGGAAACAGACCCTTCGGTCCAACCTGACCATGCCGACCAGATATCCCAACCCAATTTAGTCCCACCTGCCAGCACCCGGCCCATATCCCTCCAAACCCTGCCTATTCATATACCCATCCAAATGCCTCTTAAATGTTGCAATTGTACCAGCCTCCACCACGTCCTCTGGCAGCTCATTCCATATACACACAACCCTCCGTGTGAAAAAGTTGCCCCTTAGGTCTCTTTTATATCTTTCCCCTCTCCTCCTAAACCTATGCCCTCTAGTTCTGGACTCCCTCCCCCCAGGGAAACGACTTTGTCTATTATCCTATCCATGCCCCTCATGATTTTGTAAACCTCTATAAGGTCACCCCTCAGCTTCCGACGCTCCAGGGAAAACAGCCCCAGCCTGTTCAGCCTCTCCCTGTAGCTCAAATCCTCCAACTCTGGCAACATCTTTGTAAATCTTTTCTGAACCCTTTCAAGTTTCACAACATCTTTACGATAGGAAGGAGACCAGAATTGCACGCAATATTCCAATAGTGGCCTAGCCAATGTCCTGTACAGCCACAACATGACCTCCCAACTCCTGTACTGAATACTCTGACCAATAAAGGAAAGCATACCAAACGCCTTCTTCACTAACCTATCTACCTGCAACTCCACTTTCAAGGAGCATTCCAAGGTCTCTTTGTTCAGCAACACTTCCTAGGACCTTACCATTAAGTCATTGAGAGTATTTAGGACAAAGATAGATAGGTTCTTGGTTAGTAAGGACATTAAGGGTTATGGAGAGAAGGCAGAAGATTGGGGTTGAGAAATATCAGCTTTAATTGATTGAAAAACGACTCAGTGGGCTGAATGGCCTAATTTTGCTCCTATATCTTACGGTCTTTCATTTTCTTCAGGTCATTGGCCTATCATTGGCCCCAGTTTTGCCAGATTCTTTATGAAGTGCATGGAAATTGTTTTTGTTCCAGTCCTACCCCAACCAAAGATTCCCACTGTGGTTGGCAGGGCCCTCAGCTGTGGCTGACCTATCTCCTGCACATCAGTGCTCATCCCTCTCTTCCATCTCACAACAGCAATAGGGTCTCCCTTCGATCCCAGCAACATCCACATCCAAAGAATCACTGGCTGCCATTTGTACCAACTCCAGCAAGATGCCATCACCTGACATATTTTAAAAGGGAAGAAATGGCCTCGTGGTATTATCACTGGACTGTTAATCGAAAGACCCAGTTAATGTTTTAGAGACCAGCATTTCAATCTCACAACTGGAGTTGGAGGAGTTTGAATTCAATAAAAATCTGGACTTAGTAGTCTAATAATGACCATGAAACCATTGTTGATTGTCAGGAAAAATCCATCTAGTTCACTAATGTCATTTAGGGAAGCAACCCGCCATCTTTCCTGATGAAGGGCTTTTGCCCGAAACGTCAATTTTCCTGCTCCTCGGATGCTGCCTGACCGGCTGTGCTTTTCCAGCACCACTCTAATCTAAACTCGAGTTTCCAGCATCTGCAGTCCTCACTTATAACATAGAAAGGTACAGCACAGAACAGGCCCTTTGGCCCACAATGTTGTGTTGAGGCTTAATCCTAATGTAAAATATAATAACTTAACCTACACATCCCTCAACTCACTGCTATCCTTGTGCATGTCTAGCAGTCATTTAAATGTCCCCAATGACTCTGCTTCCACCACCACAGCTGGCAATGCATTCCATGCATTCACAACTCTCTGTGTAAAGAACCTACCTCTGACGCCTCCTTTATACATTCCTCCTAATATCTTCAAACTATGACTTCAATGCTATGCTTTGTCAAATAATCATAAATCCTATCCCTCAGAATTATTTTCAAAACTCTGCTGACCACAAACGTAAGACTGACTGGTCTGTAATTGCCCGGGATTTCCCTATTACCCTTCTTGAAAAGAGAAACAACATTCACCTCCTTCCAATCCTCCGGTACGACTCCTATGGAGAGGGAGGAGGCAAATATCCTCGCCAACGGCTTAGCAACCTCCTTTCTCACTTCCCGGAGCAGCCTCGGGTAAATCTGGTCTGGCCCTGGGGACTTATGAGTCTTAATGTTTTCCAAAATTTCTAGCACATCAGCTTCATCGATCTTGATCTGGTCAAGACTGTATCCCAGCTCCTCTAAGTTTTCATTTACAACAAGTTCCCTTTTCCTTGGTGAAAACTGAAGCAAAAAACTCATTTAGGGCTTCCTATATCTGCTCAGACTCCACACACAGGTTCCCTCTGCTATCCTTGATCGGGGAGAAAGTGAGGACTGCAGATGCTGGAGATCAGAGCTGAAAATGTGTTGCTGGAAAAGCGCAGCAGGTCAGGCAGCATCCAGGGAACAGGAGAATCGACGTTTTGGGCATAAGCCCTTCTTCAGGAACCTTGATCGGCCCTACCTTCTCCCTGATCACTCTCTTATTCCTCACATAGGAGTAAAATGCCTTTGGGTTCTCCCTAATTCTTCTTCCCAAGCCTTTTTCGTGCCCCCTCCTGGCTCTCCTCAGTCCATTTCTGAACTCCTTTCTACCAAGCCTGTAATCCTTGCTTCCTCCACCTTATGTAAGCTGCCTTCTTCCTTTTGACGAGAAGTTCCTCTGTTCGCGTCATCCAAGGTTCCTTAATATTACCCCTTCTTACCTGTCGCAGAGGAACAAATTCGTGCATCACTCGCAACAACTGCTCCTTAAATAGTCTCCACATGTCTGCTGTGCCCTTTCTGTGGAACAATTGCTCCCAGTCTGTACTTCCCAACTCCTGTCTGATAGTGTCATAATTTCCTTTTCCCCAATTAAATATCTTCCCTTGGTAACTGCTCCTTTCCCTCTCCAAGGCTATGCTAAATGTGAGGCAGTTGTGATCACTTTCACCAAAGTGCTCTCCCACCACAAGATCTGATACGTGTCCTGGCTTGTTACCGAGCACCAAATCCAAAATGGCCTCTCCCCTCGTCGGTCTGTTTACATACTGAGTAAGGAACTCCTCTAGAACACACCTGACAAAAACGGCTCCATCCAAACCATCTGCACTTAGGAGGTTCCAGTTGATGTTGGGAAAGTTGAAATCACCCATAACAACAACCCTGCTGCTTCTGCATTTTTCCAGAATCTGCCCGCCTGAGATCTTCAATCTCTCTACTGCTATTAGGTGGTCTGTAGAAAACCCCCAATGCGGTGGCTGCTCCTAACTTCCACCCATACTGACTCAGTAGACAAACCTTCGTTTCTGTAGCTGTGATGCACTCTCTGATTAGCCCCTCCTCTTTTGCCATCTTTACCCAGTCTGCTTATATGTAACGCCAGACCCACAATAATGATTGACACTTCATGGCATTCTGGGCAATTAGGGATGGGGAATAAATGCCAGCCTAGCCAGCACTTGGATTAGAGTCATAGAGATGTATAGCACAGAAACAGGCCCTTCAGTCCAACTCCTCCATGCCAACCAGATATCTCAACCCAATCCAGTCCCATTTGCCAGCACCCAGCCCATATCCCTTTAAACCCTTCCTATTCATATACCCATCTAGTTGCCATTTAAATGCTGTAATTGTACCAGCCTCCACCACTTCCTCTGGCAGCTCATTCTATACACGCACCAATCTCAGCGCAAACAAGTTGCCCCTCAGGTCTCCTTTATATCTTTCCTCTCTCACCCTAACCCTATGCCCTCTAGAAAAGACATTGTCTATTTACCATATCCATGCCCCTCATGATTTTATAAACCTCTATAATGTCACCCCTCAGCCTCCGCACTCCAGGAAAACAGCCTCTCCTTTTAGTTCAAATCCTGCAACCCTGGCAACGTCCTTGTAAGATTTCAGAAAAGGTTTACAAGTTTCACAACATCCTTCTGATAGAATGGAGACCAGAAATGTACAGCCACAACATGACCTACTAAATCCTATACTCAATGATCTGATCAATAAAGGAAAGCATAGCAAACACCTGCTACTTGCGACTCTACTTTCAAGGAGCTATGAACCTGCACTCCAAGGTCTCTTTGTTCGGCAACACTCCCCAGGACCTTACCCTTAAGTGTATAAGTCCGGCTCTGATTTGTTTTTCCTAAATGCAGCACTTCATATTTATCTAAATTAAACTCCATCTACCATCCTCAGCCCATTGGCCCATTTAATCAAGATCCTGTTGTACTCAGTAATTTTCTTCACTGTCCACTACACCTTCAATTTTGATTCAAGGGCACTGCTGGCTAGGCTGGCATTGTATGTTCATTTCCACTCTCTTCATCATCCAAGGCCCCAGACACACCTTCCAAGTGAAGCAGCCATTTAATTGCACGAGTCTAGTCTAGTCTCCTGCATTCACAGCTGACAATGTGGTCTCCTCTCCAATGGGAGATGAAACAGAGCTGAGGATTGCTTTGTAGAATACCTCTATTCTCTCCACAAAAATGACCCTGAGTTTCCTGCTGCCTGCCATTTCAACACACTACCATGTTCCCTGGCTGAGATTTCCATATCGGGCTTGCTGCAGTACTCCAACAAAACCCAGTGCAAATTGGAAGGACAGCACCACATTTTCCACTTGGGGAGCCTGCAGCCTTCAGGATTCAAAATCAAATTCAATAATTCCAAAGCCTGAGCACCTTCTCCCATGCATTAACCCCAACTCTCACACACTAGGCTTTGTCACTAGGCTGCTATCACAATCATCCCATTGTCAGCCACTAATGGTCCTCATTAGCGGCTGTTGATTCTCCCAGGCTGGCCTTTACACATTCCTTTGTCTGCCCAACTGTTTCTTGGTCTCTGTCTCTACCTATCATTTACTACCCCAACTTCAGCATTCTTACCAACCTTTTCCGAGCTACACTCAGTTCTGAAGAAGGGTCACAAAGTATTACCGTTGCTTTCTCTTCAGATGCAGCCAGAGCTGTTAAGTTTTTCCAGCAATTTCTGTATGTGTTAGTTAATTGGCCTTCTTAGTAACTGAGACAAAAATATTCATTTTATAATGTGGCCAGTGGAATGATGGGACTCTTCCAGCCTTGGTGAAAACAGCATCAAGATCCTCAGGGTAGTGTCCTTGGCCCAATATCATCAGTCGCTTCATCAATGGCCTTCATTCAAATTGCAATAAAAACCTGGTCAATGTCCAGCCTTGGGTTAATAACTGGCAAGTAACATCATACTGCATAAGCACTAGGCAATGACCATTTCGAGTAAGAGAAATCCTATCCGTCATCCCTTGACATTCAATGGCACTGCCATTGCTGAATTCCATACTTATAAACAGTGATGATGACCAGTGACCAGTAACTGAACTGGACCAGCCACAGTAATACCATGGGTACAAGAGCAGGTCAGATCTTAGGAGTTCTGCAGTGAGTAACTCATCTCTGGACTCCGCAGTAACTGTCTACCATCTACAAAGCACAGGTCAGGGATGTGACAGAATACTTCCCATCTGCCTGGATATGCACAACTTCAACAAGAATTTTGTATTAGATAATCTGCTTTTAGGATATTGATTGAAGGTTAAGCATTTATGAGAATACTGGCGATAACACCTCTGTTCTTCCCCAAAATAGTGCGATCGGATCTTTTCGGTCCATTACAAAGGGCAGGCAGGATATTGCTTTCAAATTTCCAACAACAGACAGTACCTTAGACCGAGGGTGGCATTCCCTCATTACTGACCCCTAGGCAACACAGCATCAGGCCAACACTGAGCCTTTGGAAGAGCAGTGCCCCCTCACCTGCGCCACATAACAGGCAAGTTTAGCTTTTCAATTTTCTTGCTTAAAAACTAGAAACTTGCTTCAAAACTAAAAAGACTAGAAATGCTCGAATTTGCACTTGAACAGAGAGGCTTGCAAGGTCATTTCACAGCCAGCCAGTTACGATTCTGCTTTTCTGATGTGTCATTACATTAAGCGTGGTCACCGGCTTTTTCTTTTTGTTTTAGTTTTATTGTCAAATTTCCATCTCCTCTACTCTACCAAAGAAACAGCTTTTCGAAACTGCAACGTGTTTGTGTATTCAGTGTGCTGAGCACATTGTTTACAATTATTCAGACTGGGCACAATGGTTCATCACCAACACATGAAGGTTCTCACAATAACACCAAAAAGTTAAACTTGAGAAGAGTATCTCATCACACTCCCAAAGGCTTCAAAGCTTTTTTGGGAAAGGTGTTAATTTTAACTCAAGCTATCTTTTGCCCAACCAGTGTTCATTTCATGGAACTTGGCCAACCTTTATAGGTCAGATGATGCCCATGACCATTTTTAGTCAATATTTTTGAGCCTGGTATTATCCATTCATGAGATATGAATGTCACTGGCTAGCCCAGCATTTACTGTCCTGGAGAAGGCTGCTGTTATGACCTACAGAGTAGAGGGGCAAGCAGTGAGCTATGAGGAAGGGAGCTTCAAGTTTTTGATCCTATGACAATGAATGACAACACAGTTCCAAGTCAGGGTGGTGTGGGGATTGGAGGCTGGTGATGGTGTTGGTTTGCAAAGTGCTGCTGAAGAAGTCTTACTGAATTACTGCATGATTCGTAAATGCCGGTGTTGGACTGGGGTGTACAAAGTTAAAAATCACACAACACCAGGTTATAGTTCAACAGGTTTAATTGGAAGCAATCGAGCCCTCCACAATCACCTGATGAAGGAGCGTCGCTTCGAAAGCTAGTGTGCTTCCAATTAAACCTGTTGGACTATAACCTGGTGTTGTGTGATTTTTAACTGAATTACTGTAGTTCATCTTGTAGATGGTATACACTGCTGTCAATGTGAATCGGTGGTGATGGGAATGAATGCCAATCAAACGGCTGCTTTGTCCAAGATGGTTTCGAGTTTTATTGAATGTTGTTAGAGATGCAGTCAGCCATGCAAGCAGAGTTTTTATAAGTTTTAAAAGCAACAATAGTCCCATTTATAATATTAGACAATAGAAATTAAAATCAATAGTCCATATTTAATATCATTACAACTGCTACAAAAATGTCTCACAATTTCAGCCACTTTTATTGATCCCCTCTAAACCTTGTGTATTCAAAGACACTGAAATACAGTTTTTCTAGTTTGTTGTGTGCCTAAAACCTCACTTGTTTCATCTATAATCCTGCAAACCGTATAAGTTCTGTGGCTGAGGTTCACTTCTGTTTGCAGCTGTTTTGAACCATATTAACCACTTGATGGATGGTGGCGAACAATCATAGAGTCATAGAGATGTACAGCACGGAAACAGACCCTTCGGTCCAACTCGTCCATGCTGACCAGATATCCCAACCCAATCTAGTCCCACCTGCCAGCACCCGGCCCATATCCCTCCAAACCCTTCCTATTCATATACCCATCCAGATGCCTTTTAAATGTTGCAATTGTACTAGCCTCTACCACTTCCTCTCGCAGCTCATTCCATACACGTACCACCCTCTGTGTGAAAATGTTGCCCCTTATGTCTCTTTTATATCTTTCCCCTCTCACCCTAAACCCATGCCCTCTAGTTCTGGACTCCCCCACCCTAGGGAAAAGACTTTGCCTATTTATCCTATCCATGCCCCTCATGATTTTATAAACCTCTATAAGGTCACCCCTCAGCCTCTGACGTTCCAGGGAAAACAGCCCCAGCCTGTTCAATCTCTCCCTATAGCTCAAATCCTCCAACCCTGGCAACATCCTACTGAACCCTTAGCCAGTGTTAAAGGGACAGCCCTAGTCTTCGACGGGCCAACCTTTCGCTATCGCTATCTTTTTACCTTTCACCAATCCTAGAATGAAATGCTGCCCACAAAGCAGGCACTCTAGCTGCCTAGTACAATACCAATGCTTTGTTACCAGTTACATCAAGGTGAAGCCCTTTTTGTCCATACAGACTGTGGGTACCTAAGTATCGGCATAGCAACCATCAGAAACTCTCTATCTTGTGAAACCTAATATTCTTGCAAAAGTGAATATATCTACTATGCTTCCATTGCTGTTAGTGGGGAAAAAAAGATTGAACTGTTCCCCCTGCGGACCAATGAACCAGAGAAAAATTGAGGTATGAGAATTCAAGAACTTTTTGCAGGCTTGCTATTAAGTTAAAATTTATATGCACTGGTTCAGTATTTAGAGTATTTAATAGATTAAAACATTTTGAAAGACTTCAACAAATCATTATGAAACAAACTATGACAAAGCTGTATGAGGTGTTATAAGCCCAGATAGAGTCATAGAGTCATACTATGAAACAGACTCTTTGGTCCAACTAGTCCACACACTGTGTTCCCAAACTAAACCAAGAGCTGCACAGTGGCACAGTGGTTAGCACTGCTGCCTCACAGGGACACAAGTTCGATTCACTCCTCAGATGACTGTCGGTGTGGAGTTTGCACATTCTCCCAGTGTCTGCGTGGGTGCCTTCTGGTTTCCTCCCACAATCCAAAGATCTGCAGGTTAGGTGAGTTGGCCATGCTAAATTGCCCATAGTGTTAGGTGCATTAGTCGGACGGGGTGGGTTGCTCTTTGAAGGATTGGTGTGGACTTGTTGGGCCGAAGGGCCTGTTTCCATACTGTAGAGAATCTAATCTAAACCTTTATTCACGTACTTATCCAAATGTCTTTTAGAACATTGCATCCAACACTTCCTCTGAAAGTTCATTCCACACACTAACCACGCTCTATGTAAAAAAAAAAGTTGCCCCTCATGTCGTTTTTAAACCTTTTGCCTTTCACCTTAAAAATATGGCCACTAGTTTTGAACTCACTTTGTAACTCAAACACTCCATTCCCAGCCATGTTCAGATAAACCTTTTCTGAACCGTCTCCAGTTCAATAATATCCTTCCAAGAGTGACCGGAACTGCACACAGTCCTCCAGAAGAGGCCTCACCAACATTCTGTACAATCTCAACGTTTTGTCCCAAGTCCTATATTCAAAAGGTCTGAGCAATGAAGGCAAGTATGCTAACACCTTCTTAACCACCCTGTCACCCTGCAAATTTTAAAGAATTATGTACCTGACCCCCTAGCTCCCTCTGTTCTACACTACCTATAACCTAAAGCTTGGTCAAAGACATAGGTTTTAAGGTGCATCTTTAAGGAATATAGAGGCAGAAAGGCAGACAGATGCTTGGAGGGTATGCAAGAGCTTAGGCCCCAAGCAACTGAACATCAATCCCCATTGCTCGTATGATGACGTTAAAGATGCTCGAGAAGCAGAATTAGAGCAGCATATGTTAATCTGGAAGATTGTTCAGAAAAATGTGGCCATAGAGAGATTAAAAAATAAGGGGTGGGGGGGAGGGTTTAAAATCAAAAGAAGGAGGTGATGTAGTTAGAATCATAGAGATGTATAGCATGGAAACAGACCCTTCGGTCCAACCCGTCCATGCCGACCAGATATCCCAACCCAATCTAGTCCCACCTGCCAGCACCTGGCCCATATCCCTCCAATCTCTTCCTATTCATATACCCATCCAAATGCCTCTTAAATGTTGCAATTGTACCAGCCTCCAGCACGTCCTCTGGCAGCTCATTCCATGCACGTACCATCCTCTGCGTGAAAACGTTGCCCCTTAGGTCTCTTTTATATCTTTCCCCTCTCACCCTAAACCTATGCCCTCTAGTTCTGGACTCCCCCACCCCATGGAAAAGACTTTGCCTATTTATCCTATCCATGCCCCTCATGATTTTGTAAACCTCTATAAGGTCACCCCTCAGCCTCCAACGCTCCAGGGAAAACAGCCCCAGCCTGTTCAGCCTCTCCCTATAGCTCAGATCCTCCAACCCTGGCAACATTCTTGTCAATCTTTTCTGAACCCTCTCCAGCTGGGTAATATCCTTCCTCTAACAGGGAGCCCAGAAATGGACCCGGTATTCCAGAAGACACCTCAACCAATATCCTGTACAACCTCAACTCTCCGCTGTCCCTGTTTCTCATCCAGATCCCTTTATCCCTAAGAAAGAGCTCTCCCTCCTTCTTGATGTTGTGTTCCCCCACCCCATCCCCTCTCAGTGGGGGTGAATCCCACAGGTTCCTCACTCTCTGGGGGAAGACATTCCTCCTCAGCTCAGTCTGACATGGCCCGCCCCACTGTGACCCCCCTCTCCCCTCCCTGGTTCTGGTTTCCCTGGTCATCAGGAACATCCTGCCTGTGTTTACCCTGTCCAATCCCTGTTGGAATTTTATAGCTTTCTGAGATTCCACCCCACCTCCTCATTCTTCTAAACTCCAGCAAACATAATCCCAACCAGTTCTGAGAGTGCATGGAGTTAATCCATGAACAGCAAAGGACTGGGTGACTTGTGTAGCTGAAGAGTTGAAGAAGGAGAGAGGACTTCAGATTCCTAGATCACTGGGTCAGTTTCTGGGAAAGTAGGATCTGTCCAAGTCTGACACTTTGCTGCTGAACATAAAGGAACCACTTTCCTTGCAGGGTGGGGGCTGCGGTGTAGCCAGTGCTATTGGTGGGGGCTAAAGCTAATACAGCATGATTGTGGGATACAGAGGAGAAACAATAAGGTGCAACGCACCAACAAATATAGAAGAAAAGGCAAGTCAGTCTTGTAGACAGACCATACAGAGTCAGGTTAAGGTACAAAGACGCACAGCAAGACTGGCATTTATTTTAATGCAAGGTATCTTGCGAGCAAGGCAGAGGTGATGAGGGTGCTGATTAACACATGGGGATATGACATTATTGACAGATACATGGCTGAGTGATGCACAGGACTCAGCAGCCCAAATTC
The DNA here is from genome assembly GCF_037043375.1 of Chiloscyllium plagiosum. Classification (NCBI taxonomy): domain Eukaryota; kingdom Metazoa; phylum Chordata; class Chondrichthyes; order Orectolobiformes; family Hemiscylliidae; genus Chiloscyllium; species Chiloscyllium plagiosum. The sequence continues at coordinate 32,158,617 of NW_028270139.1, forward strand.
CACAGAACAGAATTCTCAAGAAAGACAAGGAGAGAAAGAAAAGAAAGTAGAGTTGCAATATCGATCAAGAATTCAAATGCTGTGGTAAGGAGAGGTGATACCTTATAAGGTTCCTCAACTGAGGCAAAAGGGTAGAACCTTAAAAAAAGAGAATAATCACATTGATAGGAGAGAACTACAGCCCCTCCAAAAAGCCAGGGAAAGATAAAATAGCAGAAATGTAGGCAAATTCCAGTGAAGTATGAAAGTAATCATTCAAACTTCACCAATATTAACTGGGAACAACAAAGTGAGAAAGGTTTACAGAAGATATAATTCTGAAGTTGTGCCTAGGAGAGATTTCTAATCAAGCACGTAGAAAGTCCTACAAGAGCTAATTTTAGGGAACAAAGTTAAGCAAGTGGTAAATGTGGCAGTGGGGAGCATTTCAATGACTATAATCATATTTTATTGAATTTAAGGTAGTCCGAAAAAAAAAGGACAGTCAGAAATAAAGATTCTGAACAGAGTAAGTTGATTTTAATATGGTAAGACAGGATGTGGCCAAAGTGGATTGGGTGTAGTTATTGTAGAAAACTCTATATCAGAGAAGTGAGTGTTTTTCAAAAATGAAACAGTGGAGGTTCAGGGTCAACATGCTCCTGTAAAGGTGAAAGGTGGAACCAACAAGTCCAGAGAATCTTGGATGTTGAGGAACAGAGATGGAATTCTGGAAGGCTTTTGACAAGGTCTCACAATGGACACTGATCAAGAAGATAACAGCCAATGGGATCCAAGGCAATTTGGAAAATTAGATCCAAAATTGGCTTAGTGACAGGAAGCAGAAGATGATGGTCAAAGATTGAGTTATAGAAAAAGTGCATCTATGGAAGGAATTTACCCTTTCATAATGGGTCAAAACCTAGGGGACACAAGTTTAAGATAAAAGGCAAGAGACTGAGAGGCGAATTATAGAATAAATCTTTCACCTAGATGGTAGTGGGTGTCTGGAAAATCCATCTGAAAGGGTGGTAGAGGCAGGACATATTTAAATAAACAGATGTTGAGCCATAGCACATAAGGCTACAGGCCAGTTGCTGGAAGAATAGATAGGTGACTGATAACTGGTAGAGACACGTCACATCTCTTTCCATGCCGTAAAATTTAGATCACAGAATTTTACAGTGTATCAGATTAGGAGAACTGCCAGGAGTACATTGGGATAGTGATCATATAGAGATAAATCAGGCATAATTGAGGATCTCAGCAACAGAGCCATGGAGTTATACACCACAGAAACAGGCCCTTCGATCCAACTCGTCCATGCCGACCAGATATCCTATATTAATTTAGTCCCAGTTTCCAGAACTTAGCCCATATCCCTCTTAACACTTCCTACTTAGTTACCCACCCAGATGCTTTGTAAATATTGTAAATGTACCAGCCTCCACCACTTCTCTGACAACTCATTCCATACACACACCACCTGCTGTGTGAAAAACTTGCCCCTTCAATCCCCTTTAAATCTTTCCCATCTCACCCTAAACCCATGCCCTCTAGTTCTGGACTCTTCCAATAGATGAATGAAACAAAAGATGAAGTCAGGTGATTGTACAGAGGTGGAAATAAGCCATCTTGGAAATGGTAGGAATGAGGTTAAAGTTCTTCTGGGGTAAAATGTGTCAGTAAGGCTGCAAAGAGATTAGTTTAATCTAAGCATGTTGTCAGGGAATAGACTTTAGATCAGAGACTAGAAACAATGGCTTCAATTTCCCCAATGATTAATTCGGAATTAAGTTTTCACACAGAACCATCAGCAAGCAACCAAATCGGAACATGACAATGTTTAAAAGACATTTGGATAATAACATGAATAGGAAATGATTTGGAGGTGCTGGTGTTGGACTGGGGTGTGCAAAATTTAAAAATCACACAACACCAGGTTATAGTCCAACAGGTTTATTTGGAAGCACTAGCTTTCAGAATGCTGCTCATTCTTCAGGAAAGATTTGGAAAGATCTGAGCCAGGAGCAGACAGGTGGAACTAGTTTAGTTTGGGATCATGTTTGGCATGGACTGGTGGGTTTAAGGGTCTGTTTCCTTGCTGTATGACTTTATGTGCATTCACCCCACATGCAAATTTTGATCAGGTAAAACACATACTTCCAGGAATTTCCAGATTCTATGACACTAGAAAATGGGAGCTAGCTAACCACCAAGTTAACAGGGCATTAGGAGTTAGATATGCTTCTTTAATCCCAGGATCATTTAAAACCTTTAAACCTGACCCTGTGTTACTTATTGAAGGTGCTGAACTATGTCACAAATAAGTGAATAAGAGGGATCTGATTCCAGCAAGGTTGTCTGAAATCTCAGGTGTTAAAGTCAAAATCGAACTATGTCAAAATGGAAAGAAAGGGAAAGTGCTGGTAATCTGAAATAATAGTTTTTTTAAAAAATGTTGACAATGAAAGCGTGTTAGCATCAGGACTATAGAATGAAAGGGCTGCAGCGTTACAAGCCGTTACCTGTTGACAAGACCGATGTGGTGGGGAGAGTGAGGAAATTTTACTTTAATAATGATATTGCTGGCTTCAAACTTTGAAGGAGAGCAGTATTTGGGAGGAGAGCCCTTCAGACACTATGCAGTAGCAGCCAGTGAGAGCCCTGGGTGCTCTTATACGTGGCACTCGGGGTGAGCAAGCTGACCGTCTGCACAACAACAAAAGTTACAACATCTTCCTCAAACAAAAATCTCTCACACACACACAGCGAAAGGGCAGCAGGAATGTTGTTCATTCGCAATTATAAGGCGAAACCTCACCAATTTCTTTTTTTAAAAACCCAAAGAAAACAAACCTTTTTTATTCTCCTGGCAGTGTACAGCCCGATACCTTCTTGCACTTTGGACGGTTTCAAGGAGAAGCGATCGGGGACGTACATACCGAGCATGGTGCCGGGCCCGGGCCCGCTACCCTGGCGCCAGGCCGGGAAGGAGCTCAGTTGAGGCTCGGCCCGAACGGGAAGCGGCTCCCCTCCCAGCCCCGAGCCGGCTCCCCTCCTGGAATAGCCCGCACAACCCCAGCGCTCTGATTGGCTCACCGAGCACTCTCCAGGCTCGACTTTCCTCCGTAAAAGCCGAGCTTTCAGCAAGGTTTCAACACCAGCTCAGCAGCAAACTTTCTCCAGCACAGAAACAGACCCTTCGCTCCAACTCGTCCATGCCGACCTGATATCCTAAATTAATCTGGTCCCATTTGGCCCATACCTCTCTAAACCCTTCCTATTCCTATATCCATCCAGATGCCTTTTGAATTGTGATTGTACCATCCTCCACCACTTCCTCTGGCAGCCCATTCCATACATAGAGTCAGACAGCATGGAAACAGACCCTTTCGTCCAACCAGTCCATGCCAAACAAAATTAGTACCATCTGCCTGTTCCTGGCCCATATCCCTCCAAACCTTTCCTATTTATGTATCTATCAAAATGTCCTTATATCCACCACTTCCTCGAGAAGTTCATCCCACGAGCAAAGCCTCTTATTATTTAAGTCTCTCTCCTGTCACCTTAAAAATATGTCCCCTAAGTCTTGAAATTCCCTATCTTAGGCACTCTATCTACACGTCTCATTATTTTATAAACTTCTATTAGGTCACCCTTCAATCATCTACACTTCAGTGAAAATAGTCCCAACCTATCCAATCTTTCTTCATAACTCAAACCTTCCATACCATGCAACATCCTGATAAAATTCTTCTGAACCTTCTCCAGCTTGCTAATATCCTTCATATAACCGGTTACTCCATTGTCTATGTGAAAATGTTGCCCCTTAGGTCCCTTTTAAATCTTTCCCTGCTCACCTTAAACCTATGCTCTCTAGTTTTGGATTCCCCCACCCCAGGGAAAAGACTTTGGCCATTCACCCTATCCATGGTCCTCATGATTTTATAAACTTCCATAAGGTCACCCCTCAGCCTCCAATGCTCTGGGAAAATAGCCTCAGAATATTCAGCCTCTCCCAATAGCTCAAGCCCTCCAACCCTGGCAACAGCCTTGTAAATCTTTTATTTTTCAAGTTTCACGACATCCTTCCTGTAGCAGGGAGACTAGAATCAAATGCACTATTCCAAAAGTGTCCTAACCAATGTCGTCCCAACTTCTATACTCATTGCACTGACCAATGAAGGCACACATACCAAATTTAACCATTTAGTTTCCTCAGGAATCAATTTGTGCAAATGAGCATAGTTAATTTACAAACTTAAAGAGTTGGAGAAATGTGTTGTGGGAATGCGTGCTTCAAATGTGAATGGATGAATTGCAGTATGTAAAGATTTCATGATTAATATACTCATAGACCAATGGAACTGGTGTACAAATTTTTCCAGGTCAATCACAAAATAAATCTTGATTTGTCTGTTACCTCATCGTGATAGAATGAAATAACCAAGAAATATACCCAACAAAGATTCAGTCAAAAGGCACAAGACTCTGTCTCTTTTCTGGTTCGCAGTCACTGGTATTCTTGAGGTAGTTCACTGCCACTAATCCTTCTTTCCATGGGCCAGCAGTGATAGGGGATAGACCTAGAGAATCTTATCAAGAAGAAGCACTTAGCTCACGTAACAAATTTTTGTTTTAATGAACCTGCTCAGAGGTGGTATTATACATCTCTGGAGGAAGTATGACTTGAACCTGGGTCAGGGTACAATTGACATTATCTATCAACAGGTATAATTGCAACTGTCAGGAGCAAGGTATATCACATCTTATGCAAGACTTAGTGTTGCTCAACCCGAAGATCAAGTGACATCATCAGTTTGGGTAGAGCTCAATGCAACTCAACATTAATTCTGAATCATTATCTTATACAACAGTCAATCATTTTGAATATTCCTTGTTGTAAGTTGTACAGCTACCTAGTCTAAGGCCTCCTGAATTAGTGTCCAGGTAAACTCATTCCAGATGGAAAATAATATCTCCATATTGGGCTTCTATTCAATCAGTTGAAGCTGATGTTTGTCAGGATGAAGACATTTCCTGCAGATATGATTGGCTAGATATGCTGTTCACAAACTCTCACCTGCCACAAATGTGGTATGTCACTGGCGCCACCATTATTATGCAACTTTGATATATTTAAATCTTGTAAAGAATACTTTATTTAGTTTAAGTCACAGATAGATGAATTTAAAACTTTATCTTGAATGCAAACCAGAATATATAAGGATGATGACATCAGCTTGTACGAGAGGGCATAACTACAAATTGAGGGGTGATAGATTTAAGACAGATGTCAGAGGCAAGTTCTTTACGCAGGGAGTGGTAAGGACGTGGAATGCCCTACCTGCTCAGGTAGTCAACTCAGCCACATTAGGGAGATTTAAGCAATCCTTAGATAAGCTCAAGGATGATTTTGGGATAGTGCAGGGAGACGAGCTGAGAAATGTCCACAGGTCGGCACAACATTGAGGGCCGAAGGGCCTGTTCTGCGCTGTATTTTTCTATGTTCTATGTTCTAAGATGAAAAGCAGCTCTGCTGCATTCTCTGAACGAATATTCTACATATATTTCACAATTTGTGGCGCACCACTCCGCACTGAACATTGTTCTGCATTTTCTTTTTGCTCCTAGATTACTTTATTTCTTCTTGGCTTCTGCTGCCCAGACGAAGTTGTTTTCCTGCAAGCGCTACTTCCTTGCCCCCAAGCAGATGTTGTAAATTTGAAATTAAAAACAAAAAATGATCACACCACTCAGCAGATCAGGCATCATCTGTGGAGAAAGGATACAAGCAAGGAAACAGAATTATTTTCCAGGTTTTTGCCCCTTAATTCAAACTAGTTCCTTACTCTTCTCATTGTGTCAGGTCTCCTCCAAGAATGAATGATCGAAAAGGGAAATAATTTGACTACCATTGATTATTTACACTTCTTTAGCATTAATTAATTTAAGCTTTGTTCATACCTGCCAAGTTATAAATTCTCAGATAATCATTGTCAAATTGGATCAGTTTAGAAAACTGACACTTGGCCTTCCACTTTGTTTTTGCAGTATGTCTGCATCAGACCATTACATTTTTTTTTAAGATTAGATTACGAACAGTGTGGAAACAGGCCCTTCGGCCCAACAAGTCCACACTGACCCGCCGAAGCGTAACCCACCCATTCCCATACCTTTACCTAACACTACGGGCAATTTAGCATGGCCAATTCACCTGATGTGCACATCTTTGGACTGTGGGAGGAAACCGGAGCACCTGGAGGAAACCCACGCAGACACGGGGAGAATGTGCAAACTCCACGCAGTCAGTCGCCTGAGACGGGAATTGAATCCGGGTCTCTGGCGCTGTGAGGCAGCAGTGCTAACCACTGTGCCACCGTGCCACCCACCAGTTACAGTTTGAAACACAGGCTGAAATGCTAAAGTATCTTCCAGTCAGCTGCATACATATTAGAACATTACTCCATAGGAGTGTTGATTCATGGGGAGAAAGTGGCAGTGACCTGGAAGGACTGGGCCCTAACCAGATTCCCATTCTCCTGCCCATAACTGCACTTCCAAGGCCATAAATGTCAGGACCACAATCCATTTTGTGACTGCAAGCAAGACAGCTCTCCATTCACTATCCATTCCTATCCAAAGGTATAAAAAATCCAAATTGTTATAGAGGATATCCCAGACTTAGTTTTCATAATATATACACATTTACAATTTACAACAATAAATTACATGTTCACAGTGGTTTTAAGATAATAAATGTCCCAAGGTCACTCATTGTCACTCATGTTTTATTGAGGTCACCATTAACTAAACTGAAGTGATAGTCCCCATACTTATTATGGATAATCTGTGTGGCTTTGTGCGGAGGAGGTCTTGTCTTAAATTTGACTGAGTTTTTTGATGAAGTAACAAAGATGATTGATGAGTGTAGGGCAGTGGATGGTGTCTCCATGACTTTATTAAATTTGAAAAGGTCCCTCATGGTAGTTCGGTCCAGAAGATTAAGACACATGAGATCTACGGTGAGTTGATAAATGGGATATAAAATTGGCTTGATCATACAAGGCAATGGATGCTGTAGAGGGGTCCTTTTTTGACTTGAGGTCTGTGAACAATGGGGTTTTGAAAGGATCAGTGCTGGGACCACTGTTGTTTGCAATGTATCCATGATTTGGATGAAATTATAATGGTTAGTAAGTTTGCAGATGATACAAAAACTGGTAGAGTTGTGAATAGTGAGGAAGGTTGTCAAAGGATACAACAGAATATAGATCAGTTGGAAAGTTGGGTGGAGAAGCGGCAGATGGAGTTTATTCTGGACAAGTGTGAAGTGATGCATCTTGGGAGATCCAATGCAAGAGGAAAGTGTACAGTAAATGGCAGGACTCTTAGGAGCATTGATATATAAAGGCATCTTGAGAGCAAGTCCATAACTCCCTGAAGTAGCAATACAAGTGGATAAGTTGGTAAGGAAGGCATATGGCATGCTTGTCTTTTTCAGTTAGAGCACTGAGTATAAAAGTTGGTAGGTCATGTTGCACTGTATAAAACTTTCATTAGGCAACATTTGGAGCACTGTGTGCAGTTCTGATCACCACACTGTAGGGAAGGATTTGGAGGCTTTGGGAAGAGTGCAAAAGAGGTTTACCAGAATGTTGCCTGGATTGGAGTGTATTAACTATAAGGAGAGCTTGGATAAATTGGGATTGTTTTTGCTACAGATGCAAGGTTAAGGGGTGAGCTGATAGGAGTATATAAAATTATGAGAGGCATGGATATGGTGGATAGTCAAGAGTCTTTTTCCCAGGGTAGAAACATCAAATACTGGGAGGGATAGATTTAAGGTGAGAGAAGAAAATTTAACAGTGTGTGAGGCAGGATTTTTACACAGATAGTGGTAGGTGTCTGGAAGGTGCTGCCAGGGTAGGTGATAGAAGTAGATACAATACCACCTTTTAAGAGGCATCTAGAGAGAAACATGAACAGGCAGGGAAAAGAGGGATCCAGACCATGTGCAAGCAGATGGGATTAGTTCAGAATGACATTATGGTTAGCACAGACATGGTGTTGTGAAGGGTCTGTGCCTGTGTTGTACTGTTCTATGTCCTATACTATGTTTGTATCCATTCTCAATATCAGCATTAAGCTATGTGTTTTTTCTTCCTCAGATACGTCGCCAGGCAATGACAAAGGAACTACTGTGAGACCAGGCTAAGAGATCTCAGAGAAGGGTATAAACACTGAAGATGGATCATCCTTCGCCAACACAAGTACCTGGGTGGGTGCTGCAGGAGGGCTAGCTAAATTGGCATTTGTTGAAGAGCACATCATATAGAGACAAGGGCAACAATGGAAAAACCCAGTAGGATGATGCAGGAAACTCTAAATGCTGCTCAGCTGGGCATAGGCTTGAGGAGTCACATATATAACAAATCTGTAGAGCAGCACCAGAAAATGTGTGTGCAGCCATAGGCATTTTCAATCCATATCCTTGGAGAACAAATGGAGGAATGCATTTCCATCCATATCGTTTTGATGTCTCAAGTACCTCCATGGAGAATTTGACATACTGGACACACTCTGTCTCTTTACAAAGGTTTGAAGAAAGCATTGCCTCTTGGTGACTGAAAGCTTCACTGAGTGGTCAAGTGCTTTCTTGCTCTTGATTAACAGGGTCATGTGGAGAGCCCACGAGAGCAAAAACGGAGAAAGGACACATGGAACTGTGACACTCGCCCCATTTCTCATCCACTCACCTCACTCTCCATATCAACTTCCAACCACCTACTCCAGACAGAGCTCTACTTGCTCCCTTAGAAGAAGTTGAAGATATGAATGAGGTTAATGCTTTGCTGTTTGACTGTTGGAAAGAGATGTGTTGGTTGGTAAGGGGAACAGGATTTCTGAAGGAACTTCCAGGTGGCCGCATGCACACATATTAATGAGTCCTGCGCAAGCTCTCTTGTAGCTAAGTGTGGGGTGCACATCTGTCCCCTCCACCTCCTACTCTCCCTCCTCCTTGTCAATCTTCACCTTCCTCCACAGTGCAATGAGACACTTGATAGAAGATCCTAAAAGGTGCCTTTAAATCTGACCAGACACTTGAATTGGTGTCTTGATTATCCCAATGGCTTGAACTGTTATTGAGCCCATGGTGATTAGCTTCTGTTTTGAACTGTCTCTTATGACTTAGTGGTACGATTCCTCCCAGCACTCAGTAGGCAGATTGTCAGTGTCTTGTCCTCTTCCAGGTGCCAGCTGCTGAGTGGATTGGAGAGAACCTTTCAGAACACATGACTGTCACAGTACAAATGAGCAGCAGCAGACTGCTAGATATCTGGATCCGACCTGGATAAGTATCTTCCAATTGTTACCATCTGACTGGACATTGAAGGAATTAAATTCCTTAAGACGAATGAAGATATTTGGCTGATCTGAGGTGCATGCAGTGTCACATGAAAGCAAATAATCACATCCTGCACCGGTGGGAAACCAGCCATTGGAGCAAAACTGATAGAACTCTGGATTTTACTGTCTTCATTCATAGCAAAGATCACATAAATGGCAGATTTGAAAATCAGGGCATGATGGACTGAGAGTAAGTGACCTTCTCAGAGACCATATTGTGAAATCCCAGCGATGTCTTCAGCAGATCCCTAGAAAAAGCTGAAGGGAGTTATGGTGATCTTAATAGCTACAGGCAAATGTTCACTAAGGCTTAGCACAAGGTTAACAACTTTAGTCTTTAAAGTCTATCCAAACAGTCAGTTTCATTAAACACTCATACCTCACTGCACTCTCACCTCCTGAACCCTGGCAAAATGCAGAAATCTCCAAGAACTAGCTGTTAAGGCAGATCGCAATGTTAGAGTCAATGTTACTGACTTATTGAACACTTTAGTTAGTTACAGGACAATTGCACAGATGCCCATAGCAATCCTGCCCACACCAAATCTGCAATTGGGTGTGATCATGTTGGAGATTTAACCCCATATCCTTCACTGTGCCCAGCTTCCTTTGGTAATTAAAATTCTACCCGTTAATAGTGTTTCTGTTTTCCACAGATATGGCTTGACCTAGAGTATTTCCACAGCTTTGTATGTCATAACCACATACAAAGTCTGATTCAGGTGGTAGAGAAATAATGTTATACAGTAAATCAAGATATTAAATACATTCACATCCATGTACTATTACTTTGAAAGTACGAGTAGAAGTCAATCTGTTGCTGACCACCTCCACAGTTGTCAGCTGGTGTTCTTATAAATTGTAAAGTTTAATAAATATTGCATGCTTTAAGCCCAAAACTTGTGCAGTAGGTTATGTAAAGATTATTTCAAATTATTTTATGTGATTAATTACAAACTAATCTGGGCTTATTTGGATTGTATACTATGCTCGTTGTCACTTGGATCCTATCACATAGCTATAACATTGATTCTACCTGACAGAGTTACTGAAAATTCTTGACTATGAAATCTTTATAGATATCAAATCCAGCTTATGCATAAATAATATTGTGAGTGCAATCAGCCAACAGTGAAGTTGTTGCAGTGGCCTAGTAATCATTTGAAGAAACAAGTGAATGAGCGAAGTGAATGTATGCAGTAAAGTTTGTAGAATAGATTAAATGTCGGTGGGAACACAAGTGGAGAGGATGACACAAAAATTCTGCAGAGGATTTAGGACAGGTTAAATGAGTGGGCAAAAGCTTGGCAGATGGAATATAATGTGGAAAAATGGGAGATTATGCACTTTGGCAGGAAGAATAGAGGAAATGGATATTATTTAAATGAGAAAGACTGCAGAAGGATACAGAACTGAAGATCTTGGTCCTTGTACATGGATCACAAATAGTTAGTATCTAAGTTCGGCAGGTTCAAGCAAATGGAATGGTGGCCTTTATTTCAAAGGAAGTGGTGTGTAAAAGTCGGGAGGTTTTGCTAAAACCATATAAGATATAAGTCAAACCATAGCTGGATATGTAAACTGTTTTGAGCCCTTTAACTAAGGAAAAGTATACTGGTAAAAGATAGTAATCTCTGGAACTTTTTACCTTAGAGGGCTGTTGTGACTGGTCCATTATCCATATTCAGGGTTAAAATAAGCAGATTTTTAATTAGTAAGGGAATCAAGGGTTATAGAGAAAATACAGGAAAGTGGAGTTGAGGATCATCAAATCAGCCATGATCTCACTGAACAGAGACAAAAAAAAACTGCAGCTGCTGGAATCCAAGATAGCCAAGCAGGAGGCCAGCTTGTATACCGTGATTTCATTGAATGGCCGAGCCGACTCAATGAGTTGAATAGCCTATTTCTGCTCTTCTGTTTTATGGTCTTTTGAAGAGTTGCATTTGAAAAGCACCCTTCACGATAGCAGGCTGTCCCAGATCACTTGTAGACAATGAAATATTTTCAAAATGTAGTTACTGTTGTAACAGAATGCTATATTTTATCACAAGAGGAATTGAATATAAATATGTTATGCTGCAGTTATATGTCAGAAAATTGGTGAGATGATTTCTTAAACATTGTATGCTGCTTTGGTCTTCTTCTGCAAGAACGAAGTAAATAGATTGGAGTTGGTTCAGAAGAGGTTTACTAGACAGGTTAATGAAATGGGTGGATTGCTTTATGAAGAAAGTTTTACTCACTGGCTTGTTTTGGAAGTTTGGAAGGGTGAAGGGTGATTGTATTGAAATGTATACGATTCTAAATTATCTTGACAAGATGGACAACAAATCAATGTTTCTTCTTGTGGTGAGTCCCATAAGTGGCAGCAGCGTTTAAAGATCAGGTGTTACATTTTGATGAAGAGAATTTTGTTCTCTCATTGGGTTGTGTGACTCTGCCACAGAAGGTGCTCAAGGGAGGGCCAGTGAAAATTTTTAAGGTTGACGTAACTAGTTCTAGCCCACAATCTCTTTATTGAAAACGACCAATGTGACATCGGCCTTCTCGATTTCTGTGCTCCTCTCACCCGCTCTAACCTGCCCCCTTATGAAATTGCTGCACTTTGCTCTCTTAGATCTAACCCTAACTTTGTTATTCAACCTGCTGACAGAGGTGGTCCTGTTGTAGGCTGGTGCACTGATCTTTGTCTTGCAGAGGCTGAACACCAGCTCTCAGACATTTCTTCCTACCGGCCCCTGAACTATGACTCCACATTCAAGCATGATGCCAATGTTTCCAGGACTGTCACCAACCTCTTTATCTCTGGAGATCTTCCCCTCACTGTCTCTAAGTAGTAATCTCCCAATCCCAGACAACCCACCTCTACCTCCTTCCCAAAATCCACAAACCAGACTGCCCTGATAAACTCACCATATCAGCCTGTTCCTGCTTGTTTCGTCCTACCCTGACTCCATCCTCTCCCACTTGCCCAGACCCTGCCCACCCCCATCGGTGATGCCCTCCACCATGTTGACCGTTTCCAGTTCCCTGGCCCTAACTGCCTCCTGTTCACCATGGATGTCCAATCCCTCTATATCTCCCCCACCAGGATGGACTGAGAGCTCTCCTCCACCAGAGGCCTGAATTTCCCATCCACCACCACTCTCCTCCACCTGGCTGAACTTGTGCTCTCACTGCGCAATTTCTCCTTTAATTTATCTCACTTCTGCCAAACCACAGGAGTGGCTATTTACACCCACATGGGTCCCAAGCATGCTCTTCCTCTTTATGGGGTCTGTGGAACGAACCTTGCTCTAGTCTTACACTGGCCCCTTTGCAAACTCTTTGCTCAGTACATTGTTGACTGCTTTTCTGCTGCTTCATGCTCCCCCCAGGACCTTGAAAACTTCAGTCATTTTGCCTCCAATTTCCACCCCTGTATAACTTCCACATCGTCCATTTCTGACACTTCCCTTCCTTGTCTTGACCACTCGGTCTCCATTTTGGAGAATAAACTGTCCACTGTCATTCACTACAAAGTCACTGACTCCCACAGCTACCTTCACTACAGCTCTTCCCACCCAATGTCCTGCAAGGATTCCATCCCATTTTCCCAGTTCCTTTGCCTACATCACATCTGCTTGGATGATATCACCTTCTAAAACAGCATTGTTGACATGGCTTGCATCTTCCATGACTGTGGTTTCCCACCCACCATGAGTGACCGGGCCCTCAACCACATCTGACCTATCACCTGTGTTTCCATTCTTGCCCATTCCCATTACTCACAACAGTGTGATCAGGTTCCCCTTGTCCTCACTTTTCATCCCACCAATCTTCATATTCAAAGGATCATTCTCTGCCATTTTAGACAACTCTAGCAGAATACCACCACCAAACATTTTCCCTCCCTCCCCCTGTCTGCATTTAGCAAGAATTGTTCCCTCTGGGACACCCTTGTCCATTTCACAACCACCAGCAATGCCCACCCCTCTCCATGACACCTTCCCATGTAACCACAGAAGGTTCCACACCTGCCCCTTCACCTCCTTCCTGCTCACTTCCCAAGGGCCTAAACAGTCTTTCCACATGAAGCAGCATTTCACCTGTACCTCCTCCAGTCTCATGTGTTGTATTCGCTGCACCCAATATAGCCTAGGCTACATTGGAGGAATGAAACATTGACTGGGTGACTGTTTTGTGGGACATCTCTGGTCTGTGCGCAAGCATGACCCTGACCGTCCCATAGACAGTCACTTTAACACAGTGTCCTGCCTGCATGCCCACATTGTCTGTCCTCAGCGTGTTGCAGTATTCTAGAAAATCACAGCACAAACTGGAGAAACAATGTCTCATCTTCAGACTCGGCACTTTTACAGCCTTCTGGACTTTATATTGTGTTCAATACCTTCAAATCGTGAATATTTCTTCCCTTTCATTTAGCTTGTTATCATGTCCTCCCCTTCTCCCATCCCCCTTGCTGTCCTTTCAATCTGGCAGGAGACACATCATTGTTCTGCCATTCTCATGTCCCAGCCACTTAATCTGAACTATCGACATCTTTTCTTCGCTGGCACCCTACACCCACGCATCCCTCTTATACGATAGCATAAATGCTGTCCCCTCCACACTTTACTTCAGCTCTGATGAAGAGTCATCTGACCTTGAAATGTTAGCTTGCTCTCTCTCCATGGATGCAGCGAAAAATCACACGACACCAAGTTATAGTCCAACAGGTTTATTGGAAGCACTAGCTTTCGGAGCACCACTCCTTCATCAGGTGGTTGTGAAGCACAACCATAAGACACAGAATTTATAGCAAAAGATTACAGTGTCATGCAAATAAACTGATATATTGAACAAACCTAGATTGTTGTTAGATCTTTCATCTTTTAGAATGGGTTACAGGTTTTGGTTCATTAATATGTAAATCTCAGAACTTCATTTAAGTCACATTCTCAAGATAACTTAAGTTTTATAAAAAAAGGTGACATCTCAGTTCAGACAATGCATTAAAGGTATGAAGCCAGAGTCTATCTGTATCTTAATCTTGAGTCAGACTGGTTACATTTCCAAAGCGGAGCTTACAAAATATTATATAGATTTACTGTCTGCAGATTGTGCATTTTTTTGAGCAAAATAGAATGTCCTGGTGTGTTGGCTTTGTGTGTCTTCAGAAGGCAATAGAAATCCCTATTATGTGGAATTAGACCATGTAGGGAAATCTGAAAGATTGGATCAAAAGTCTTGATCAGCATGTTTAGTTCACGCATGTGTTCTTTGGTTGGATCGGCTGGTAATTGCCTGTAGTGTTCCTGGTTGTTCAGTTGTTGGTACACTTCTTTGCAGAAGTCCATTCTATTTTGAATGACGATGGCTCCTCCTTTATCTGCTGGTCTGATGACAATGTTGTGATTGGTTTTGAGAGCGTGGATAGTGTTGTGATCAGGTGATGTTTGCTTTACCTTATGGGTGCGGCTGATGAATCTGGCTTCAACCAGGATCTTGGATTCATTTCACACAGCAGGTAACCCCACTACACTATACCCTGTCTTACACACGCATAGATATTCACACACTCTTACATACACACACACTCATACAGACTCTCTCTCTTATGCAATCTCTCTCCCATACAAACACATATACCACCCAGACTCACAAGGTTATACCCCATCACACTAAACACACACTTTTACAAGCTTGCACACATGCGAAACAGACTCTGTCACGTGCACTCACACTCACACGCACACACTCACATGCATGCATTCACTTTCTCTCTCTCCTGCAAGCGCGCACACACATATAAGTCTATGGGGTGAACTTTTATTTGGAGGGTTATATTTGCAGAAACATTCTGTTTTGCTCAAAAAATGCACAATCTACAAGCTGTCAGTCCATATAATATTTTGTAAATTCTGCTTTGGAAATGGAACCAGTCTGACTCAGGATTAGGATACAGACAGACTCTGGCTTCACACCCTTAATGCATTATCTGAGCTGAGATTTCACCTTTTTTTTAATAAAACCTTAAGTTATCTTAAGAATGCGACTTAAAAGAAGTTCTGGGATTTACATATTAATGAACCAAAACCTGTAACCCATTCTAAAAGATGAAAGACTCGACTACAATCTAGGTTTGTTCAATATATCATTTTATTTGCATGACCCTGCAATCTTTTGCTATAAATTCTGTGTCTTATGGTCGTGCTTCACAACCACCTGATGACGGAGCAGCGCAACAAAAGCTAGTGCTTCCAATTAAACCTGTTGGACTATAACCTGGTGTTGTGTGATTTTTAACTTTGTCCACCCCAGTCCAACACCAGCTCCTCCACATCCATGGATGCTATCTGACCTGTTGTGATCTCCAGCATTTGCTGTTTTCAGTAGCTAGTTCTTGGTAGGTAAGGGAATCCAAGGGTAGGGAAGTAGGTGGGAATGTGGAATTTGAAGTACAAACAGATCAGCCATGATCTTCTTGAAAGGCAAAGCAGACTTGAGGAGCCAAATGGCCTGTCTGCTCCAAATTGGTATGCTTGTTTGTAATGTTGGAAACATGGCAGCCAACTTATACACAGCAAACTCCCACAAACATAGAAATGACACTGACCAGATCATCTGCTTTTGTGATGCAGAAGGATCAATGTTGACAAGAGACCAGGAATCAACTCCATACATTTATTCAAAATACCGTTTTGCAATCTTTTATATCCAATATACAGAACCTTGATTTGATATTTCTTCCAAAAGGCAACACCTCCAACTTTGTTAGTATTGCATTAACTTTTGTGCTCCAATCTGAGAGTAGAATGTGAAATAAATCTCCTAGTTTACAGAAAGTAGTGATATTAACTGAGCAAGGTCTGACATTCAGTCAAGCATGTCAAAACAGTTTAAACTGCTTCATTCCAAAGCTCTTCAACCATATTTTAACTCCTTCCAAATTGCAAATACTTCATCTATGTGATCAAAATTTAACTGTCCAGTTAAATTTTTAAAATCTCATCATTGTTTTCAAATCCCTTTGCTTTACCCTTTCCCATTTCGATGACTTCCTTCCAATGTGGCAGTATCAAGAATGCTTCAGATTTTAACTCTTGTCTCCTGGAATTTTTGAAGTATAAAATTACATAGTAACCATTTCATTTATTGTGTTTTTAGCTCTTTGTAGAGCGATCCAATTAGACCCCTCCTCTACTCTTTCCAAAGAGCTACAGCATTATTTCCTTTTCAAGTATATATCATTTTCCCTTTGAAATAGACTGAATTTATAGAATCCTCCTCCTCTACTTTTAAGGAATGCAACCCCCACTTCCTTTTTTTCACCATTGGTGGCCAACTCATTCAGCTGCCTAGGCCCAGTGCTCTGGAATTCCTCTGCCTCTTTACCAGTGTCCTGGTATACATTTAAAGAAAGAGGTGAAGATTTGCATTTATATGGCAACTTTCAAGATTATATATTGTTCCAAATTGTAGCTAATGAAATATTTTCAATCTGCTGTAACAGTTTGTTTCATTGCAAGAAGAGTCAGACATAAATTTAAATACATTATGCTTCAGTTATTCTCAGATTCTAAGCCCCTTTAGATTTCTTTCCTCCTCTGAGATTGTCCAAAATGTATTCCACTTTTGCTCACTTGTCCTAATGAGATTTTCTTTGGCTTAAGGTAAATTTCTGATGGATTATAGTGCTTGGCTTTAAAGTCCATATGGACCTTAAGGACATTTAACTACATTGAAAATTCTATATAAATGGCAGGTTATTGTTGGTTTGTTTCACTTCTGTTTGAGGAACCTTGGTGTATCCATGGTGTTGCTGCATTTCTCTGCAAACCAATCATTTCAGCTCTTTATTGTTTGAACTTCTTTGGAACTTTCCAACGACTTGAATGACACTAAATAAATGAAAGTCACCCTTCTCTTTTCTCCTTCTGTCCAAATGGGATACATTGGAACTGTTTTCCACAAACTGCATCTGAAACTGATTATTTAAAAATCCCTCAGATTTCTTAGTCAATTATTACTGGATGTCTTAAGTACTAACATAGTATCACAGCTAATGTCTAATTAGTGAAGATATTAATTAGCCCTTTCAATTTGCCCCATGATCAAAACCAAACTAGCTGTGGGATTTGGCTCATATGTATCTTCTGTTTCATCTTGCGATATATTTTGTCAATTTGTTCATACAATCGTCACAAGAACTGATGAATGTGAGTTTTTTTTATTAGTTCAATAAATATGAAACACCAAACGGACGTGATGCAAGATGCAAGAAACATTGACAAGGTCACCAAACTATACATAAACGATGAGTCCTTGTAAAGAAAACATCAATGCAATTTCTCTCAGCACCAAGCATTAGAAACTGATTCAGAGTGTAGTCAAATAGATAATTAGAATTGTATTTTAATGGGGATGATTCTTAAAGTTTACAATCATAAAAACATAGACATTTAAGACTGAACTTTATTCTTATAAAATAATTTACAGATTTCCTATGTCCTATATTGCATGTACGATTAACAGGGCAGCTAGTTTCAAGCGGCTTGGAAGGTGAAATAATTTAGATGCAGTTCATGCAATGTAGAGGTCAAAAAAACTGACAGCACTTGAGTGATCTCCTGCCACTGTAGACCATTATTATTCAATGTCACATGTGACAAAGGACCTTGCGGTCATGCAGCTACAAAAGCCCAGTGCCATCTGAGTGCATCAGCCTCAGTCTCTTCAAATAACCACTGAATTATGTAAACATAAATATACAAGTTGATATCTTTCTAAATAGTACAAATACATGTTGCAACATCTCAGCTGTATAAGTAGTCAGTCTGTATATTTTCATCTAGTGAAATAGTCCAATAAATTTTTGAGTCTATACATGGAATCACTAACAAGACCTCCTTGTTTTGACCAGTTTGCTTTGATACTTGACCGAGTGGCCCCCATGTCCTATGACATAAACATCCAGAAGGTACGATTTGCCTGGCTGCAGTCCTCTGATTGTCTCTGTCGTCACTGCTTTCTGGAGAATATGACTGTGGAAATATTTGCAGACCACCTTCTCAGATTTCTTTCGGATGTCTGGTCCAATACATTGGTTCTGCTCTCTTTTCTTCTGCTCTTCACTGTAGTTATTTTCCACAAGCTTTTTATAAACACAGAACTTGTTTCGCTCCTGCGTGCCTAGCCAGGCCACTGTGACTGAGGAGCAGGTACGTAGCTTGTCAAAGGCTTTAATGCGTGTGTCTTCAGGTACAGATGGGAAGGGTTGCTTGTTTGGCCTATTGGTGGCTAGGATCTTGAGCATAGATGCACCTTTTTTACTCCCTTTCAGCCGGATCAGGTACTTGGCTTTTGGTTTCCCTCTCAGCTGGAAGTGGCGAACACCTTCCATATTCTGTGAAAGCAACAGCTTCCCATCTCTCCTGACCTGGATTTGGACTGCATCCAGACATGAGTGAACATAAAGCATCATCTTCTGGTGGGAGGAAACTGGAGCAAATCTCAGGAACTTAACACCTTTCCGTTTAATAAAGATGTCAGTCACTTTCCCATCCTTCAGTTCAATTGTCTTCTGCTTAGCTTCTTCCTTGGTTTTTGCAAAGGTTCCAACATAGGCGGTGCTCATATTTGAGTTGGTGTTTACGGCAAAAACGTCAAAATAGTACTGTGTGTCTGGTTTCAGATCAGATACAGTGAAAATGTTTTTGTTGCCAATGCATATCTGCTGAAGATCCACTCTCCGTGCTCCAGCCATCTGCCGTGACACCCATGTGGTGAGCGACTTGACGCCGGTTGTTCGTTCTCTGCCAGGGCCGCTGTCTGAAGTAAAGCCAAAGTATGCAAAATCAAATGGACTGAAATCTAATCCAGGCTTGGGAGCTGTCATAAAGGCATCATCAGCATTCAGTTTTGCTTCCACCGCACAAAGACTCTTAAAGTTGTGCTCCTTATTAATAATCACACAATATTGAATAGGCTGTTGCAGTTGTGAAATGGTAGGACTAGGCTTCCACGTTAATGTGACGGTTGTACGACCAAGAGCAGTCACATCCACCCGTGGGTCATAGGGGAGCTCAGGATAAGGCTGGTCTGACTCAGGAGTGGTTGTAGCATAAACCTTGAAATTTGTATCTTTTTCTGTTGAAATCAGTTCCAAACGGTACAAACCAGAGGGTGAATTGGGTGCTAAGTATGATTCAACATCATTGCCTTTGTATGAGTACAGATCGGTACCTAGTTCATTCAGTACATGCTCTTGTTTCTTCTGCTGGTCTAGTGGTTCTGGGTCTCCTGAGAAGATAAAGAATAAATTAATAAAACGTGATTGTATCTCATGTGCCATTACACTATTCCTAAAATTCCAGTACTGGTTCATTAAATGGATCATTGAATTGTATAATACTTGGAAGAAAGCTCTTATTCTAGGTTCCATGTCCATAGCAATGTTCACAAGTCATTGAAATTCATTCACAGAGGCTTATCTAATTTTTTTTGCATTCATGGGACGTGGGTGTCACTGGCTGGGCCAGCACTTATTGCTCTAGCTGCTCTTGAGAATGTGATGGTAACTGCCTTCTTGAATCATTTCAGGCCATTTAGGGGGTGAAATCCAGGATTTTGCTCCAGTGACAAGGATATATTTCCAAGTGAGGATGGTGAGTGGCTTGGAGGAAATTTGCTGGTGGTGGCGTTCCTACTACCTATGTCCTTTTAGGTGGAAGTGGTCTTGCATTTAGAAGGTGCTAAGGAGTTCTGATGGATTTCTGCAGTGCATCTGATAGATGGTGCACACAGCTGCTTCTGAGTGTTGGTGATGGAGAGAATGGATATTTGTGGATGTGCTGTCACTCAAGCTGGTTACTCTGCTCTGAGTAGTGCCAAGTTTCTTGAATATTTTTGGAGATGCATTAATTTTGTAAATTTGGCCATTTCAAGGACTGGCATTTATGCCGTTTTTGTTGATGTGATTCAAGCACCTAATTTCTTTCAAAGTAATTATATTCACCCAAAATGGTCCAGAAATTGATAATGATTCTCTACCATTCTTTTACATTACAAATTGTCTCCCACACTAACTTTTAATGTCCATTAGACGATGACCAAGTGAATGCTAATATTTTCACTGACTGGCTATCTAATGCAGACTCATGTTTAACGGTGAACATTTTTAAGTAATCAGCATAATAAAGTGAAAAAAAAGAAACTTTCTCCTTTCCTTTCCTTTCCTTTTATTTCCTTTCCGAGTTTCCTTCAAAATTTCTTTAATGATACTAGTGTTGAGGAACAGATAATTGTTGCCTCATAGTGGCTCCAGTGATATCACGGAGGCAGGCACCTTGGACTAGCATGAGAATCAATACCAAATCGGCATGTTCAACTGGTTAAGACCATTCTGTGTTTGGGTGACTCTAGGTCTGTGGTCACACTATCATCCATTAAAGGAATTGGAAAGACTATGCATTCCAGGCGGACCCAACAATGGCATCACTGGAATAACTGGGAAGTAAATTCAAATTAAGTTTGAAAATTCTACAGAGCAAATAACAAATTACATCATCATACTTCATGAGCATGGACAGTGAACAAAAGGTATTTTTCACCTCATTTCATCTCCTTCTAAACGAAATACATTCTAAGTGATTCAGAAAGTTATTTTCTAAAATGGAGACACAGAAGCACTTGTTTTGTATTCCCTGTTTTCATTAATGATCTGTTCGCTGTTCCAGCACTGAAATTGTTGGTACATTAACTGTAATTGCAATAATGCAATAATAGGGCAGCACGGTGGCACAGTGGTTAGCACTGCTGCCTCACAGCACCAGAGTCCTGGGTTCAAATCCTGCCTCAGGCGACTGACTGTGTGGAGTTTGCACATTCTCCCCGTGCCTGCGTGGGTTTCCTCCGGGTGCTCCGGTTTCCTCCCACAGTCCAAAGATGTGCCGGTCAGGTGAATTGGCCATGCTAAATTGCCCGTAGTGTTAGGTGAAGGGCTAAGTGTAGGGGTATGGGTGGGTTGCGCTTCGGCGGGTCGGTGTGGACTTGTTGGGCCGAAGGGCCTGTTTCTACACTGTAGGTAATCTAATCTAAACTACAGCTGAAATCAATTTTTCATTTTCAAATAAGATTGTAACTACATTATGTACAAAAAAAAGAAACAAGAGCTTGTGGATCCAAATATTTATGTGATGTGAGTATTTTGTGAACCGAGACTTCAAAATATGTAGTTCTGTATCAAAATTTGAGTGAAGTATTGATATGATTTCTGAGGACAGCACAAAAGGAAAAAAAAGTTTGTAAGATAGTCCTGCAAGTTTATTTAGGGAAGTTCAAGGTTGTGCAAGCTTGGTGGTAATGTTCACAACACTGTAGAAATGTTTACATTTGCTACTGGTTCCCTTCTGCATCTCTGATGTACATATTTATAAAGATACAGTATTGCAGTGACATTTCAAATGGGCTGCTATCCAAGTCTACATTCTGCAGAATGGGAGGCAAAATGGATAAGAGACAGGTTAGTATGATACCTTAATGGTTCCCGGCTGTGGATATTTCATGGTAAAAGTCTAATTGTCGTTTAGAATGTAAAACGCCAGATACTAACCATTTAGCAGGCGGACATAAAATGGGAAAAATTACCTCCCCTTAACCTGTATGGAATTATGTCACACTCAGTTTCCACTTTACAGAAATTATTTTCTGTTCCTGTTAAAAATAGCGTATACATAAACTGACCCTAATAAATAGATTTTGCTTTACTCTGTTAGGGATGCAAAAGCTGAATTATTAACACTGTGTACATTATAGAACAGGGAGAGAAATTCAGTCTCTTTACATGTAATTAGGGCAAAACAAAAAGCCTTAAAGGATGAATTGTGTCTTACAATTTCTCATGCTCAACCTCCTTCCAAAAGTACAGAAGCTGCCAAATTAGATGTCTCCTTTCCTCTCAATCTACTTTTGATTAATTAGTTGAACTAGTTGAAATTCCTTTAGTCCATCAATGAGTTGCAGTGAGTTATCCAATTGGGATGAGTTGATATTTTCCCCTAAATGTTCTAATCATGAAATACCGATATAAATCCTGTATACCTATTTTAGCTTATGCTATGGAAACTATCCCAGTGATTTTATAAGATCTATAACCTTCAAAATATTTATTTTAGAAATGCAACTTATAAAATATTAGTTGAAACAGGTTTTCTGTTTATGTTGCGGTACATAGTATGTTTCATTGAATTGTTCTGAATTCAAGCTAACATCATCATGGCTGCAACCCAACTTTATTACATTTTGTTTGTCTATTTGTTTATAGGCTTCCAAAGATATCAGTGCTAGATGAAGAATGGACAAGTTTATTTCTATATGCTACCATTCCATATGAAATCAGGAAATTATAAAAATGTAAAGATGTGTGCATATGATACTTCATTCTGTCTTACATATCACACTGATTCATCTTCTCCACAATCTGATTATCGAGCAACTTTAAGTCATGCAATGTAAGTTGATCTTTTCATGATCCGTATTAAGGAATTCCTTTATATTCATCACTGCCTTACCAGAACCTTCTCCACTTGACTCCTCTGGTAGCTCTTGAAGGGTTAGTTTCCATTCTAAGGGTGCATCACATGGTGTCATGGTAATTGACAAAGGTGTATTGTCTTCTTCAACGACAAAGTAATATCTATAAGTTTAATATATGACCAGTTAACATTATTCCTTCATTTGTTTATGTCTTAAATACAGATAATTAGAAAACTAAGATTTTTTTTTAAGTTATGTGAACTGTTGCATGAACAGATACAAAACACAGCAGAAGTACACCATTATAGGGAAGTACATTTATTGTGCTGATTACTTTCATAAATTGAGAAAAGGGAGAAACTTTGGTTAATCAATTGAACCCAGGTGGTTAGTAAGGGACTGTGACTTTGGGCAATGGTATTAAGTGGATAATAATGTATTGACAGCCCATTTTATCAGCTGCCTAATATTCCCTTTAAATAAAAAGAAAAAACAATGATGCAGTGTGTCATGGGTGGTTAATACAACATCGCTCACTCTACATCATAAATCGAAATCGAAAAGTGTGCTGCTGAAAAAGCACAGCAGCTCAGGCAGCATCCGAGCAGCAGGAGAGCCGACATTTCGGGATAAGCCTTTCATCAGGAATGTGGTGGGTGGTGGGCTGAAGGGGGCTGAGAAATAAGTAGGAGGATGGGGGTGGGCATGAGGTAGCTGGGAAGATGCGGTAGGTGCAGGTGCGGGTGATGTTGATAGGTCGGAGGGGGGTGGAGCGGGTCAGTGGAAAGGAAGGTGGAGAGATAGGACAGTTCAAGAGGGCGGTGCCAAGTTGGAGGGTTGGATCTGAGATGGGGTGGGGGAAAGGGAGATGAGGAAAGTAGTGAAGTCGATGTTGATGTCATGTGGTTAGGGGTCCCAAGGCAGAAGATGAGGCATTCTTCCTCGAGACTTTACGTGGCTTGGATTTGGCAGTGGAGGAGGCCCAGGCCTTGCATGTTTTTGGTGGAGTGGGAGGGGGAATTGAAGTGGTTGGCCACGGGGTAGTGGGGTTGGTTGGTGCATGTGTCCCAGAGATGTTCCCTGAATCTAAAAGGATCCTTGATATCCATGGCGGCTTTTTGTCTCTAAAGTGCTGATTTTACAGGGTGGTGGCCCACTCCGTCAGGGCACTCTCCAGAGGAAGACAGTGGGCCGAGAATATTTGAGATTTATAAGCCTCTGCTTTCTTTGTATTCTCTGTGCATGCAGTTCAAATTTTACATTCTGCTTGTGATTTCTGCTTGCTTCTTCTACTAACACCCTTCCAAAACAGTCAGCCTCCACATGTTGTGGTTGTCAGTGACTATTTTCACTCATGGGATCTGGGAGTCACTGGCTGGACCAACATTTATTGCCCATCCCTAGTTGCCCTTGAGAAGGTGGTGGTGAGCTGCCTTTTTGAACTGCTGCAGTCCACCTGCTACAGGATGACCCACAATGCCACTCGGGAGGAAATTCCAAGATTTTGACCCAATGACACTGAAGTGACAGTGATATACTCCCAAGTCAGGATGGTGAGTGGCTTGGAGGGGAACTTGCTGTTAGTGTTCCATATATCTGCTGCCCTTGTCCCTCTAGATATAAGCGGTTGGGGGTTTGGAAGGTGCTGTCTAAGGAATTTCTGCAGTAGATCATGTAGAGGGTACACACTGCCATTACTGTGTGCTGGTGATGGAGAGTGGATGTTTTTTGGATATGGTGCCAATCCAGCAGGCTGCTTTGTCCTGAATTGTGACAAGCTTCTTTAGTGTTGTTGGAGCTAAAATCATCCAGTCAAATGGGGAGTATTCCATCAGACTCCTGTCTTGTACTGGTCGATAGTGGATAGGCTTTAGGGAGTCAGGGGGCTGGTTACTTGTCTCAGGATTCCTCGTTTCTGACCTGCTGTTATAGCCATTGTATTTGCCTGGCTATTCCAGTTCATTTTATGGTCAATGGTAACCCCCACAATGTTGATAGTATGGGATAAGGTAATGGTAACACCTTTGAATGTCAAGATGTACTGGTTAAATTGTCTCTCAGGATATTTGTTATCCTGTATTTGTGTGGCATATGACTCTATGACCGCAAACTTGGGATATTTTCCATGTCTTGTTGCATTTGAACATGAACGGCTCCAGGATCTGTGGAGTCACAAATGGTGCTGAACATTGTGCCATCATCGGCTAACATCCTCACTTCTGACCTTTTGATGGAGAGATCGTCATTTATGAAGTAGCTGAAGATGGTTGGGCCCAGGACACTACATAGAGGAACTCCTACAGAGTTGTCCTCAGGCTAGATGATTGACCTCCAACAACATCAAACATTTCCTTTCTGCTAGATATGAGACTTTAACCAGCAGAGTGTTCCCCTCCATCTTCCAGTTGTCACTGTCAATATCCACCATCCTCAACCCACATGCAGCTACCCTTGTAATATAGCTGTAGGTGCCCCGGAGGTCATGGTCTAGTGGCCAATTCACAGTAAATGTTTCTTTGGGTAAGCAACTCTGACCCATCCAACAACAATGGCCAAACCAGTATAGATGTCATCGGGTTAGGAAGGAGTGTACACAGATAGAATTAGCATGCTGCTGGGTTTGTGACCTTATCCTGAAAGGTTGCCGATGATACGCTTGAGACAACAAATTTGGAAACTATTTGGCTTTTTCTCTCTGCTCACATTTGTGTCGAGGTCACTGTGGTGGGGTACACTATGGATACAGACGTGCTGGATGGATATTCTGGCCTCTCAGATGGGTTGTTGTTTTTTCACACTACCTAATGGATAGAACAACTACAGCATTTGTAATGTGTAACAGCCATGATCGGATTGAATGGCAGAGCAGACTCAATGGGCTAAATGTCCTACTTCTACTCCTATGTCTTATGGTCTGATTAGTGTTTGTCAATGTCAGCATTGAGTGACAAATTGCTGGTGTTTGCAGGACTAAGTTGTGCGAAACTCCAATGTCACGGTGTCAATACTGAGAGATGGCATTCTGGATCATGACATTTTTCTTCTTCATGTAGAAGAAGGAAACTGATGATCAAGCCAAACCATTTTTGTCCATTTGCAAATGAAAGTGTTCTTCAATATAGAATGGTATTCCGGAATTCTCAACACCAAGCAACTGTCTGACAAAAGGGCTTGATAAACCTTTAGGAGAAAGGGAGGACTGCAGATGTTGGAGATCAGAGTTGAGAGTGTGGCACTAGTAAAGCATAGCAGGTCAGGCAGCGTCTGAGGAGCAGGAAAATCACGTTTCATACATAAGCCCTTTATCAGGAATGAGGCCTTAGGCTGAACAGCTTTTCCGCTGTTCTGGTCTGTAAATGAATTCCCTCTGTAGATGGCCTGCAGCATACGAAGGCAGCAAAGAGGAGAATAAGCTAAAGAGCATCACAGCCAAAACACAACTCTCTTTGACCTCACCGCGGGTTTCAATGTTGCCCTATCATGACTGACCTTAACCATTATGTTGCCTCAGAAAGTGGAAACCATATTGAACAGTTTCTCAAGGCAACCAGTTTTCCCCAGGTAGCCTAAATAGACTGCCTCTGCGGACATGGTCAGATGTCTTGGATGTGCCTGAAATTGATAAATACAATACAGGGTACATACTGCTGTCCTTCGTTCAGTCGTTTGTTCTGCTGCTGCTGGACTGAGAAGATCATGTTGTTGTAGATCTTCCAGTTCTGCAGCCACACTCGGAATCAGGATGTGTGGTTACATCTGGTCTTTTTATGGTTTTATATGAAGTGAGAAGCAATATTTAGTGGATTTTCTATAATGGTAACAGATGCGGTTTATAGCAATGCTGATCCACTCTCATGTTATATCTAAACATTCACATTCACATTTACAAGAAACTCTGTTTTAACCAACACCTTATGAATTGGTATTCTTAATAAACCAGCCAAAATAATATGTCTCAAATACTATGAAGTCTACCTCAAATAGCAGATGATTACTGTATTATCGCGATCTCTACGATGTCCAAGTAGCCATTTGAGGGTGTGAGTGAGAAGGCCCTCTGCTGATAAGTTTTATTTAATGTAAAGTTGAATTATTATTTGATTAATTTATGCTGTAAATAAAGAATAGCAGTGATGTTTGTACCCACTGCATTATATTTCTATTACTTAGTATGTGTTTTTTACACTAATTATGTGAACCTTTTGATATCCAGAATATTTGATCAGTTACTACACTTCTGGTCCCATAGGTGTTGGTTATTAAAAGGTTTGCTGTACTTCCAGTCCTGCTATTCTGCAGTAACAATTTTCTACCACAAGAGCCTGTAGTGAGTTACGTGTCAATGTCAAAACATTACTGTTCATTCATGTGTGATCTTGCATTTACCAATAAATTGGCGTAAACAGTGCACATAAAATCTGAAGAAAAACTGCTGGTTCAGTGTCACTCCGAAATCTGCCAACAACCTATTTAATTAGTCCAACAATATAGTTAGCATGGAAAAATACTAGTTGTAAAGTCAAAACTGATACACTAATTGAAAGTTTAGCTGCATGTCTTAATTTCTACAATTTTCATTTTTAGCTGTCCAGGACCCATTCCCTGGAATGTCCTCCCTAAGCTCCTCAACCGCTTTATATAATTGTTCTGTTCATAGGCCTCTTTTACTACATCTTTTTGAACAAGCTTTTTGAAGCCTCCTAATAGCTAGTTTGTCTCCATATCCATTTTCGTCTGATTACACCCCATGAAGCCCTGTGCATAATTTTCCACAGAACTGTATAATTCGAAATTGGTGTTGTTACAGTTTTCCTGAGTGCTATCATTCAGTAACATAATGCATGGTAAAATACACGATTGCACAAGCAGTCTATATGTTTGGTTCTTTATTCAGCACCGTAATCGGCCTCAGTTGGGTGATCATAGCTAAGATGTGGGAGACGGCCGTGGGTTTTGACATCGACCAGTGTGTATTTGGTTAGACATGACAGTACGTGTATGTTTTTCAACAAGAAGAGGACTGCACTGAGGTACAGTATATAGGTATATTCTTACTTGTGTAACTTTATTAGTAACTGAAGTAAACTTAGAACAGGACAAATCCATTTCTGATAGAATTTAAACTGTATTCTGCATCCTGATGCACTTTACTCTGTCTCATAAATATTGTAGCAAAGGAATTGATGACTATTAGGATAGTCCAAAGCCAAAATGAACAAATAGTGCGGAAGACAAAATGGTTCAAATTTGCTGGATCAAATACTGTTAACTGTGAATGGTCAAAATTTCAGTCATAAGATCTGGGGATGCACAGGCAAATAGACATTTTCTTCATTACTTTTAGGAACAGGAACTATTTAATTCATAATTTGCATTCAAACAAAGTGTTTCATTTTCCAATGTAATTCTCGATGGGGGAGTTCACCAGCTCCAAGAATTAGTCATCATTTCATGTTCATTATTGTTTAACTATGGCAATGTGTAATTGTTAGTATAAATTCCTGACTGTAAGTATCCTCTCATATACAATAAATAATGCAATCTTGGGACTAGACAGACTTGCATGAAATCTCTGTTCTCTCAGATCTAATTTTGATTTTTTGCTCATTCTTTCACTGCATGTGAGACCATTGGCTAGGCCAGCTATATAGCCCAACCCTAATTGCCATTAAGAAGGTGGTGGTGAGCAGTCTTCTAAAACTGCTGCAGTTTCAGTGATGAAAGTGCACCCACAGTGTTATTAGGAGAGAATTTTGATGCATTACATTGAAAACAATTCACGATATCATTACAAGTTAAGATGGTACATGGATGGAGAAAATTTGCAGGTGGTGGTGTTCCCATACATCTGTTACCCTTGTCTTTCTGGGGTGAAAGGTTGTACATTTAAACGATCCTTTCATGGAATTTTTAATTCTGCTTAATGGGGAGAGGCTTAATGCAGGGTTTGTAATGGGTCATTCAAGGCAGTTTGGCAGTTGCGGAAGAAGAATTCAAAGGTTACAAGTCATTGAAGAAGGAAATTAGAACAAAAGGGCATTATGTGTTAGGCAGTGCTGCTGTTTGTAGTGCTGTCAAAGACAGTTGCACTACATGGGTTTTGTGTAGTCAAGTTTCAGGGAAGGTTTGAGATTTGTCAGGGCTCAGAGGAAGCCATGTGCCACAAGTGTTTAATCCAGCCGAAAGAGGGTATAGAAAATTCCACAAGCGATATTTGCTGCATGCAACCCAGCAAGATTAGAGCTCAGAGAAAATCCAGGAACAGTGCTGGCTTGGTGAAGCTAGCTCTCAGTGAAAAGCTGGAGTTGTGCAATGAATAACAAGTGGAGCGCACTTTCTAGAGTCCAGGAGGGAGGGCAGCGATCCAGGAAAGGGAGGGATCAACCAGGACAGGAGCAAGCTTTAAGGCAGTCAATGATGGATCGACTCGGAGTTTCAAGGCCTTGTGGAAAAAGTGAAGAATCGTGATTCCTTGTGAAGTTTAATGAGATTTGATGACCAATAACATCAATAGCATCTTGGAGGGGAGTTACGGAGAAATCTGTTTTGAGCATATTTGCTTTTTGATGTATACTGTAGGATGTTTGACCAGTTTGATACCCATAAGGATTACTATTCTGATGTTGGAATGAATGTTGTATGTTCAAAACCATGGAATATTATGCCTTTATTCTCTTAGAAAGTCTCTCCGATTTCTCACTTTGTCTACTCAAAGAGAAAAAGGTTAATGGTCTCTAGCCAGATAATAAAATAGTCGAGAGTGTGGTGCTAGAAAAGCACAGCAGGTCAGGCAGCATCCGAGGAGCAGGAGAATCAATGCTTCGGGCAAAAGCCCTTCATAAGGAATGAGCCTCTTTTGAAATTCATTTTGAATTTCAAAAGTAGATCATAGATCATATATTCTCTCTTGCTTGGTATATGTGTGGTGAAAATATTGTTTGCCATTTATTAATGTTGCCCAGGTATAGCTGGCTACATATTCTATTGTTTCAGACTGCTTCAGAGTCTGAGGAGTCACAAATGGTTCTCAACATTGTGCAAACATCAGCAAATATCCACAATTCTGGTTTTGAGGTAAAGTATTTGATGAAGCTATGGAAAATGCTTTGGGTTTAGGACTCTGCTACAAAGAACTCTGTGGAGATGTCCTGAAATTATGACATTTGACCTCTAACAACTGCAACCATCTTTCTTTGTGCTCCAACCACCGGAGAGTTTTACCCCGATTCTAACTGACTTCAGTAGATCTTGGGCTTCCTAATGCCATATTTAGTCAAATGCTACCTTGATTTTTATGTTTTGAGCAAGACTGCAATTAAGTCAGGAGCCAAGAGCATCTGGTAGGGACCAAACTGAGCATCAGTGAGCAAGTTATTGCTGTGTAAGTACCAATTGCTAGCATGGATCAATGACACCTTCCACCACTTTGCTGATGATGGAGGGTAAACTGAGAAGTTAATTGATGGATTTGGATTAGCATGGCTCTTTTCTGGACAAGATGCACTTGGAGACTTTTCTGCATTGGGGATGATGGTGGCAGACAACATAACATCACTGGGCTGGTAAACTAGAGGCACAGAGCTTGAATTCATGACAGCATTTAAAATTAAATGAATTAATTCAGAATTGAAAACTACTCTCAGTACTGGTGACCATGAAATGATCATTAATTTTTGAAAAAAAGCATCTGATTTGCTAATGTCCTTTACAGAAGAAAATGTTCCATTCTGCATCTGACTGCAGACCTACTGCAGTCTGATTGGCTCTTACCTGCTCTCTGAAATAACTAAAAAGCCAAAGTTAAAGGTAATGAGGGAATGACAAAAAAAAAGAAAAAAATATATGGGTTGTTATTTTGGAGCAGTGCTGGAAGGACATAATTAATTTTGTAGCAGAATTATTCACTACCACTACAAATGCCCATGGCAGTATCCAGTGCCTTGAACCATTCGGTGATGTCATGTAAAGTGAATTGACATGGTTGATGTTTGGCGTCTTCAATGCTGGAGATTTCAGGAGGAGACCAAATAGATAATCCACCCTACAATTCTGACTGAGGTTGGTGCAAATGTTTCAACTTTCCTCATGTGCACTGATGTAGTGGGTAAAGAGTGTGGTGCTAGAAAAGCACAGCAGGTCAGGCAGCATCCAAGGAGCAGGAGAATCGATGTTTCAGGCATAAGCCCTTCATCAGGAATGACCTGATCTACTGGACTCTCCCACCCTTAAGGATGGAGGTGCTCGTGAAGGATTCTTCACTGGTTAGATATTTAATTGTCACCCACTATTCACGAATGAATAAAAGTGGCAGGACTGCAGAACTTTGGTCTACATGCAAACATACAGATTAGGAGCAGGAGTAAGCCATGCAGCTCCTTGAGCCTGATCTGTCTTGTTGTAAGATCATGGTAGATCTGACTTGCAACCTTGAATGGTCACCTACTCTTAATAAGAACCTATCTATCTCTGTCTTAAAAATATTTAAGAACTCTTCTCCTCCCCCACCCGACTTATGACCCTTAAAATAAATCACATTTGGCTCATTTCTGTTTTAAATGGGTAACCCCTGATTATTAACAGTGACCCTTAGTTATCAATTCTACCATAAACAGGAAAGATCCTCTCAACATTTATCTTGTCGAGGCTCCTCAGGATCTTAGATACAATCAAGTCACCTGTTAGGCTTCTACATGCCAGCCAATGCGAGCTGAGCCTGTCTGACATCTTCTCATAAAACAAACCCCATTCCATGTATTAGTTTGGTAATCTCTGAACTGCCTCCAATGCATTGACATCCTTCTTTGAATAATTGTTAAACAATACTGTGCACTGACACACCAGGGTTTTGCATAAGTGAAACAAAACTTCCCTACTTTTGTATTTTAATCCTGCTAAATGATAACATCTGATTAATTGGTTGTAGATTATGAAATGGTTAATGGTTAGTTCTGCCTATTGCATGTGTTTGCCTTGTTGGCATACAAATAGCCCTGCAATATTGCTTCACCAAGTTGACACTTCACTTTTCCATATACAAGGTGTTGCCTCCAACATGCTTCCTACACTGTTTACTGAGCTAATCGTCATTCCCCCTTCAACTTGCAGCTTGATGATAATGATAGAGTCGTGATAGGTGAGACCTTCAACTTACAGATTGTGGTTGAATGCAATTCTGCTTTTGCTGATAGTCCACAGTGCCTCAGGTAAGTTCAGTTCTGAGGTGGTAGATCTGTACTAAATATACCCCATTTAGCATGTCATAGTGTCACACACAAACAAACCAATGGAGGGTGTGCTCAGTGTGTATACATGACTAGGTCTCCACAAGGACCAAGCATGGGTCACTGCTACCATAAACATATTACTCTAACTTCTATCCTTAAACCCTGGGAGTAAATTACCTTTTAGGCGTATCCCGGAAGAGAAAGCCGCTGATCTCAGCACCATCAGGGATAATAGATGAGTCATGGAAGAGAGACTTGTCTTGTAGCTGCATCTGGAAGAGCTCCTCATCTCTGGTGGGTAGCTTCTGAGTCCTGGAATTTGTTGCTAAGAGCAGCAATGATGTCACTGCCCAGGACATTATTAACATAATCCTAAACCAAAGACAATACAATTATTAGGTAGGTATTAACAACTTTTGAAAAACAGAAGATGTACTGATTTCATGACTTTTTAAAAATATCATCATTTCTAGAAGACAAATTAAATCACTGTGCTCTAAGAAGAACTAGCACTATGTGTTCTTTTGAAATTCACACACAGGATGTGAATGTCACTGGCTAGCCCAGCATTATCGCTTATTCCTATTTGCTGTTGAGAAGATGGTGGTGAGTCCCTTCCTTGACCCATTGCAGTCGATGTTCTAAATGAAATAATGATATATGATGGATCATTACAGGTTTAGAAACATCTCCCAGTCACTAGGCAATAAGTTTGCAATGGTACCCATTGAAAATATTATGAAATATATCTTATAATGAGTACTCATGTGGGTCTGCAAATGTACATCTTCATCTCTCGTTCCTTACACCCTCACCAACACAGATATTTGCTTTTTGATTAAAAATTGGACAGGAGAAAAGAAACTTTCTGAAGTTCCATTCTCATTTTAAATAAAATATATTTTAGGTGGATAAATTGAAGTTATTATTTTCTGGATTAACTAGCTCTCTTAACATATTAATTCAAAATCCATCCCCCAACATGAAACAGGCCACCAGAGAGACCATGTGAGCCCCAGAGAGGCAACTGCCATGACCAGTTAGCCTCAGTGATCCTTTACTAAGGAGAAGCAAAAGGAAATTGCTATTTAACGATTGCAAGTTTGTAGGAGATTCAAGCTCAATTTAAAAAGTCAACATTAAAGATTTAGTCTCTTAAATGAAAAATAACCAAATATATGAGGTTGGTGTCTGTGAAATCAAACCTTAACAAAATGGCAAAATCAGAGTGAAGAAAACTGGGGGAGAAAATGTTCACACCATAATAATGCACACT
Source organism: Chiloscyllium plagiosum (assembly GCF_037043375.1). Lineage (NCBI taxonomy): Eukaryota > Metazoa > Chordata > Chondrichthyes > Orectolobiformes > Hemiscylliidae > Chiloscyllium > Chiloscyllium plagiosum. The sequence goes on from NW_028270139.1 coordinate 32,192,031, forward strand.
AGTTATTTGAGTTATATTTTCATTTATTGTTATTGTTGTTTTATTTGATTTTTATCTTATTTCATTCATTCTCCTCCATTTTAATTTTCCAAAAAGGATTGATACAGTATTTTGTATTCTCCATTCTGTTCATCTCAAAATAAAAATAAGGAAAGAGGCATGATGTTTGGAATGGGTGGGGAAATGGAAAGATTAACTTTCACTCAGAGTACAAGTAAACTAATAACACTGAGATTCTAGATGGAGACACAATGATACCTAGTAGGGGGCATTGCCCTCTCTGCCTTTTCTGGCTCTTCTCCTGCTGTGAAGGAAATTCCTTTCATAATTCACAATTAAAAATTGATAACTTTGAGGAAGTTATTGCCCAGGAGATCCTGTCAAAATAATGTGCACACAGAACTCTCAAAGAGGATCTATGGAGTGAAGAATATATTCCCCAAGTGAAGAATAACTGATAATGAGAGAATCAGCTATTACTTCCTCACAAGTGTAGCGTTTTACATTACATTGCATTATTTCTTTTCCATTTGTATGCACTGATGTTTCTCTCAAAGTGGAAAATTTATAAAGCTAGTAAATGTTTTGAAGCTCATCATCTTAAAAATAAAGATGGAAGGGGGTAATTTTCTGACTTTGTGCTCTCGGTAATGTTTTCCATCAGGAAAGTACAGTTTAAAAATTAACCCTGTAAACAGCAGAACCATGATAACTACAAACTACCCATCTCCTCACCATCCTCCCTGTGTTCTGTCTCAATAAGCCATTATTGAACTTAATTAGTGTTTTGTCAGTCCCTTCTCAAAAGTACTTCCACTATCAAAAGTCAAAGTAAGACCACTTGGGTTGTCATGACCAATGTGGCAGTTCTTCTGGAGGATGTTACACACGGATTTCATTTGTTCGCTGTACTGGCACACACAACATTTGAGAGTTGTTGGAAAATCATACAGCCGCAAGATCACATTTTTGAGAAGAACTGTGATGAGGTGAGATACCCACTGGCAGTGCATAATTGGGCAATTAACACTTTAATGCTTCTTTATTGGGCTTTTGTTTCTGTAAACTGTCTCCAAGCACACTTTTCTGGATTGAAATACATTCATAGACAATTAATGTGTAGTAGTTACTAAATGGGTAAGTCAATATAGTAGCTAAGCATTGTTTTAGGTACATACTTTTAATCTTTTTTGTCTTTATACTAAAAAGTTAAAAGTATTATCCTAACATCATATTGATATCCCAATATTTTGTGCTTTTTGGCTGAGACATCCTCATCAATTTTAATCCCTTCTGGCAATTTTTCAATTTAACTAGAGTTGTGGGGAGGAAAGATGATGATCTAATCCATATCATTATTACATGTCTCGTCATATAATTGTTCAGCATTTATTATTACAAGGATACATTTTATACACCTCAAAATCATTTTTCATGGCAAGATCTGCTGAACAGAAAGCTGCAACTAAATAGAGTGTGTTAAATGGAAATGATAGGGCTCCATCACATGCAGACAGGAGGCAGGCAGCTTGGATCTTTGGCCTGCAATTTCCTCCCTGGGCACAACTTGAGGATGCAGTCATCCTCATAATGATCCTGATGAAGTTAAGTTCAAGTTTCCTGCCAATCCTATTACAATATATCCAAAGGTGAAAATGGGCATTAAACAAATAAAACAATTGGACCTAAAGAGTCAAACTCACACCTATTTTTTGTTAAGTATGAAGATTAAAGTTTCAACCAACCATTATTTATGCATTTTAACCATTGCATGTTTAAGAACCTGAAATTGAGGAAGATTTGCAAATTTAAGTGCAACCTTTAGAGCTGTTATAAAGATGTAAACAGAAAATACAGTATGGGTCTCAGTCAGGATAATTGGGTTTTTTTTAATCAAGACATTGCAGTAGAACACCAGACAAATTACTTTGTTTCCTGCTGTGTCTGAAAATCTGGTCAAAATTTCAACAGAGACTTTGATCAAGTGCAATTTCAGGAAACTGACATATCAAGCTCTGTAATTTAGAATGTGGTCATTATCATTGTCGGGAATGTATTTAGGAGGCGAGATCAATAGAGGTTTGTAAAATTTGAGTATCTTGCCCATATGCCTACATCGGACTAGTGTTTAAAGCTATGCAATCTTTGAGGTCACATATTTGCTTTTCCTCCAGTTAATATATCTCTGATACACAAAAAATTACAACCCATGGTTGTTTTATCCTAATCTACTCCATTACGACGATTGTTTTTGTTCATGCTATTATCAGCTGATGCTCCATTAAAGTTTGGATTAAAGATTCCTAGGCTCTGATAAACAGACTTCTGTTAAGAAAGAGAACACCTTTGTTTCCTATTAACTTGTTAACTACAATATTAGTGGGTTAGATATACTTCCATACAAAACATGTGGTAATGTACAAACCTATATACTTACATATTCATATATATACATGCATACACTTACATGTACACAAATACTCTCATGTAACCCCACAATGGAGATCAATAAACAGATGCTAAGCATAAAATAATGAGTACAATGTATGATTTACATTTAAATATCACCTTCAGTATAGGAAAATATCACAAAGCACTTCAGGGGAATATAGTAAAATAAAAAGTTAACACAGAAATATGTCCGTACACTCATCTATACGTGTATGTTCAATGGTAGCCTGTGAACCAAGGCTGAAAATGTGTTGCTGGAAAAGCACAGCAGGTCAGGCAGCATCCAAGGAGCAGGAGGATCGACGTTTCGGACATAAGCCCTTCTTTAAGGCACCAATTTTATTAGGAGAACAAACTTTGAAATGACAGTAATAAAGATTCAGCTAAGATGGACTGAAGTAAAGATTCAACATAATTTCTTTGCATTCTTCTCAATGCTTTTATTTATAAAGCCCAGAAAACTGAAAATCTTATTAATTGCTTTTTCACCCAAAGCTGCACCTTCAATGAGATGTGCATACCTACTCTCAGGTCGCATGCTCCTGCATACTAACACACAGATAAACATACCAATTAAGAGCAGGAGTAAGCCACTCAGTCCCTCATGCCTAGTCAAATTATTCATGAAGATCATTGCTGATGCGATAATTTCACATTCCTACCTCGGAAGGAATGTGAAATTATCGCATCAGCATATCTCAGAGCTCCGCAATCTCTCACCATTTAGATAACGTAGAAACATAGAGCAGATGACGGTCAACTGGTCCATCACGTCTTCTTCATCATTCAACATGATCATGCCTGATCCTCTATTTCAATAGCATTTTTTTTATTAGATTACTTACAATGTGGAAACAGGCCCTTCGGCCCAACTAGTCCACACCGATCTTCCGAAGAGCAATCCACCCAGACCCATTCTCCTACATTTACCCCTTAACCTAACACTACGGGCAATTTAGCATGGCCAATTCACCTAACCTGCACATTTTTGGACTGTGGAAGAAAACCGGAGCACCCAGAGGAAACCCAAGCAGACACGGGGAGAATGTGCAAACTCCACACAGACAGTTGCCTGAGGCGGGAATTGAACCAGGGTCTCTGGCACTGTGAGGCAGCAGTGCTAACCTCTGTACCACTGTACAGCATTCTAGCACTTTCTCCTCATACACCTTGACACCTTTACCATTAAGAAATCTATTTCTTTCTTAAGTATATTCAATAATTTGACCTTCTCAGTCTTCGGTGGTCAAAAATTCAACAGGTTTTCCAAGCTCTGAATTAAGAAATTTCTCTTCAGCTTAGTCTGAAATGGCCTAGCATATACCCAGAGCCCAAACCTTTAATCTGATCCTCCACAACCAGGGGAAACATTATCCCTGCATTCAGTCTATCCAGCCCTCTGAGCATTTTATACATTTTAATGAACTCTCCTCTCATTCTTTTGAACTCTAAAGATTACAGGCACAACTGACCCAATCTCTCCTCATGTAGCCAATGTACCAACCCAGAAATCCATCTGGTGAACTTTAGCTGCTGAAAGTATATATGTTCTTGATAAGGAGACAAAATCTGCACACAATGCCTCATGTGTGATCTCATCAAGTTCCTGTAAAGCTGCCGTAAGACATCTCTACTTTCAGACCCAAACCCTCTTGCAATAAAGACCTCTATACCACTTTCCTTCTGAACTGCTTGCTGCAACTATGTGGTGACTTTCAGTGACTGCTGGACAACAACACCCAGATCCCTTTGTAAATCATTATTTTCCAACCTATTTCCAATTAATTAATACACTTCCATTTTGTTTTTCCTACCAAACTGGACAATGTTCCATGTTACACTTCATCTGACATGTATTTTCCCACTTAACTGGTCTAAATTGTCCTGAAACCTCTTTACGATCTCCTTATCAGCCATACTCCCATCTAGTATTGTGTTGGATGATTTTGCATTCTGCCTGCTAAAATGGACCATTTTACATTTTCCAATTTCCAGTTGCCAAATCTTTACATACTCACTTAACCAATCTATGCACAATAGAAGCCATCCTCTACCCTTAACGTACTCTCCCACCTATTTTTGTGTCAATAGCAAATTTAATAACCATATCTTTGGTCCCTAAGGTAGTTGTGATTCAGTGGTAGTGTCCCTACCTATGAGCCAAGAGGCCGGTTCAATTCTCATTTGCTCCAGTAGGTGTAATAACATCTCCAAACAGGTCGATTAGAAAATATCTAGCTTTCATCTCTTAACTACTGAGTTATAGAAACATGGAACTGTTGAAAACTTTACAACCCTTTTAGTATTGCATCCTTTATTTTTAATATTTCTTGGCTCTTCCTCCCAAAATTCTCTGCAGTAAATGTCACTTACCATGTAAATTTCCACTGAAGATTATCACTATCTTCCCACAGTTTACAATACACCCACGTTTGAAGTAAACTGCATCCAGCTAGCCTCAGAAACTAAAATAAAATCATCCCTCTGATCAATCCAACAAAGCCCTGCATGTGAGGACAGTATAAACATCAGAGTTTACATTTGTTTGAGAACCCACGACTTGCATTATTTGGAGATGAATCACAGGATCACCAATGACCAGGACGTGAAAAGTACACATTAGTTCAGGCCCTTGTTATTTCTGGACCTGCCTATTGCAATGAACTCCTTACCTTCCCTCTCCCAAAACCTGCAAGGCATCCAAAACAATCCTGCCCACGTCCAAACTCACACCATCCCTTTGCACTTGCCCTCTGTGCCTGTGCTTAAAACTCTCTCCTGCCTGTCACAGGTTTGCCTGACCTAGTCCTTCCTGTCTGTGTAATTGCCTCCAGTTTAACAGTAGTGTGACTCCTTTACCCCACCAGCAGGGTTGCCGCTTGCACATTCTTCTTCAGCACACTCCTTATAAATGGCATCTTTCACCAGGTTTTTGCTCATCTGTCCTAATGCCTTTCTTTATGTGTCTTTGATGTCAAAGCCCGCCTGATCATAATACTCCGGTGAAATGCCTTAGGACATGTAGCTCTCCACGGTCACACATCCGCATACAGCAGAGCTACTTGAGAAAGACAAACTGTATTTTGCAGGAGTTAGGGATGAAATCGCTTATTTTTCAGTAGAAAATACATCGGTTGTTAATGCTTAGTTAAATGAAAAGACCTTTATCCACAGTTTGCCCTTTCTTGGATAACTTATCACCCCATTGTACTCAATGGACCGACCCATAGAAGTGGATTGTATTGAAGTACTGGAGGCACTGGGCGGCTGGGAGAGGAGCGGATGTAAGATATAGCATCCAATCTCCAGAATACATTGATCGTTGCCATGACCCCTCACAAAGTCAGGCATCTGATGGGATAGGGTCAGCACCTCGGGTGAGGCTGGACGCGGACTGTCAGTTGATATTTACTCCCGGAGCACGCCCTCCACCGCGCTCTGCAAATATCTCTTGCATCTCCAGACATTGCTTTTATTTATGAATGCCTGTGTTTTCTCTCTCTCTCTGGATCAATGACTGGTGATGGAAGGTCTTCCCTTGCGCCCTGTTGGCGATTGTCTAACACTTTGTCATTTGGTGCCGGCTTTAAGCGCCTGGCCTCCTTATGAACCCAATAAACATATTTCTTGACAAGTTCATTTCCACGCCACTTCGCTTTTTTACGGTTTTTCATTATCCGGCCTCAGTTAACAGCAGCGAGCCGCGCTGCTGGTGCCTGGACACATCGCCCTCCCGTTGATCCAGTTAAAGGGGCAATGCAGGCACATCTGGGCACTGTGTGCAGGCTCATGTTCAACTGCATGCCCCATGTCAAAGGCCGCTACTTGATCGTTTTCATCATGAAACGTGCCTCTCGGAATTGTCAGCGTTATTCCGGCTGTGAATTGCATATATTGATACTATCATTTCGAAAGTTCAGATTTTACAAATGTTCCTGCACACAGACAGGAGGCTGACTTAATTGCCATTGGCACATCAGGTAGACTGCCCTTTTTCAACGTACAGCAGGCAGCTAACGCGCTTCGGGGAACATCATTATTCCCACTCAGAGCAGAAATATGAAAGTTGTAGCTGTCACGAATGAGATTGGGTTACAGCTCTGTCTATCTGTCAGTATATACTCTATTACATTCTCTGCTTATGTTGGATTACAGTCTCCCTCTGAGTGAATGCTGAATTACAGTCTCTCTAACTGTGTTTGTGTTTTGGTTAGTAACTCTGTGTGAGTGCATGTCACAGTCTCTTTCTCTCTCTCTCTCTCACGCACACTGTGCATGTATGTTACCTTCTCTGCCTGTGTGACTGTATGTTGGGTTACAGTCTCTGTGTGTGTATGTGGGGTTACAGCTCTGACTGTGTGAGTGTATGTTGGCCTACAGTCTGACTGTGTGGGTGTATGTTGGGTTACAGTCTGAAACTGTCTGGGTGTATGTTGGGTTACAGTCTCTCTGACTGTGTGAGTGTCTGTTGAGTTACAGAGCTGAAAATGTGTTGCTGGAAAAGCGCAGCAGGTCAGGCAGCATCCAAGGAACAGCAGAATCGACGTTTTGGGCATGAGCCCTTCCTGAAGAAGGACTCATGCCTGAAACGTCGATTCTCCTGCTCCTTGGATGCTGCCTGACCTGCTGCGCTTTTCCAGCAACAGATTTTCAGCTCTGATCTCCAGCATCTACAGTCCTCACTTTCTCCTCTCTGTTGAGTTACAGTCTCTCTGACTGTGTGAGTGTCTGTCAGGTTACAGTCTCTAACTATGTTGGTGTATAGAATCATAGAGTCATAGAGATGGACAGCATGGAAACAGGCCCTTCGGTCCAACTCATCCATGCCGATCAGATATCCCAACCCAATCTAGTCCCACCTGCCAGCATCTGGCCCATATCCCTCCAAATCCTTCTATTCATATACCCATCCAAATGCCTCTTAAATGTTGCAATTGTACCAGCCTCCACCACTTCATCTGGCAGCTCATTCCATACACGTCCCACCCTCTGTGTGAAAAAGTTACCCTTTAGGTCTCTTTTATATCTTTCCCCTCTTACCCTAAACCTATGCCCTCTAGTTCTGGCTCCCCAACCCCAGGGAAAAGACTTTGTCAATTTATCCTATCCATGCCCCTCATAATTTTGTAAACCTCCATAAGGTCACCCCTCAGCCTCCGACGCTCCAGGGAAAACAGCCCCAGTCTGTTCAGCCACTCCCTAAAGCTCAAATCCTCCAACCTTGGCAACATCTTTGTAAATCTCCTCTGAACCCTTTCAAGTTTCACAACATCTTTCCAATAGAAAGGAGACCTGAACTGCACGCAATATTCCAACAGTGGCCTAACCAATGTCCGTACAGCCGCAACATAATCTCCCAACTCCTATACTCAATAGTCTGACCAATAAACGAAAGCATACCAAATGCCTTCTTCACTATCCTATCTACCTGTAACTCCACTTTCAAAGAGCTATGAACCTGCACTCCAAGGTCTGTTTGTTCAGTAACACTCCCTAGGACCTTACCATCAAGTGTATACGTGCTGCTAAGATTTGCTTTCCCAAAATGCAGCACCTCACATTTATCTGAATTATACTCTATCTGCCACTTCTCAGCCCATTGGCCCATCTGGTCAAGATTCTGTTGTAATCTGAGGTAACCCTCTTCGCTGTCCACTACACCTCCAATTTTGGTATCATCTGCAAACTTACTAACTGTACCCCTTATGCTCACATCCAAATCATTTATGTAAATGACAAAAAGTAGAGGACCCAGCACTGATCCTTGTGGCACTCCACTAGTCATAGGCCCCAGTCTGAAAAACAACCCTCAACAATCACCCTCTGTCTTCTACCTTTGAGCCAGTTCTGTGTCCAAATGGTTAGTTTTCCCTGTTGTCCGTGAGTGTTGAGTTATAGTCTCTCTGGCTATGCAAGTGCATGTTGGGTTACAGTCTCTCTGACTGTGTGAGTGTCTGTTGAGTTACAGTATCTCTGTTTGAGTGTATGTTGGGTTACAGTCTCTGACTCTGTGGGTGTATGCTGGGTTACAGTCTCTGTGTGAGTGTATGTTGGGTTAAGGTCTCTCTGACTGTGTGAGTGTATGTTGGGTTACAGTCTCTGACTGTGTAAGTGTATGTTGGGTTAAGGTCTCTTTGACTGTGTGAGTGTACGTTGGGTTACAGTCTCTGACTGTGTAAGTGTACGTTGGGTTACAGTCTCTGACTGTGTGAGTGTATGTTGGCTTGCAGTCTCTGATTGCATGAGTATATTGGCCTACAGTCACTTTCTAACAGTGTGAGTACATGTTGGGTTACAGTCCCTCTGCAACTGTGTGGGTATATGTTGGCTTACAATTTCTCTCTGGTTGTATGTGTTGGTTTACAGTTACTCTCTCTCTGACCCTACTAGTGAATGGTGGGTTATAATTACTATGTCTGATTGTGAGTGTCTCACTGTGCGAGTGTACACTGGGTAACAGTCTATGCCTGTGAGTGTATATACTGGGTAGCAGTCTCTGCCTGTGAGTGTATAATGGATAAGTCTCTTTCTGACTGTGTGTGTATTTTCAGTTAGTCTCTCTGTCTCTGTGAGTGCATGTTAGATTATGATCTCTGACTGTGAGACTGTATGTCGGATTGCAGTCTCTCTCTCTCTCTCTCTGTGAGTGTATATTGGGTTACAATCTCTGACTGTGTGTATATTTGGTAAGTCTTTTTGTCTCATTCTATGTGTATGTTGGGTTGCAGTCTCTGTGAGTGTATGTTTGATTACAGTCTCTGTGTGAGTGAATGTTGGGTTCCAGTCACTCTGTGACTGTAAGTTGGTTAGAGTCTCTGTATGTCTCTGATTACAGAATCTGAGTGTACTTTGGGTTACATTCTCTCTATGAATGTGGTTTGGAGCATTGCACCCTTCTCTGTGCGTTTGGGTTAAAAACCCCTTCTCTCTCGCTGTGCTATGTGATTTTGGTTTATCGTCTGTGTGTCTAAGTCAAGAGTACCTCTTACTCTGAACATACTTGTGTTGTGGTCACAGTCTGGCCCTGAATGTGTGAATCTACGCTTCGGATTAGAGCCCACTCCTCCGCCTCTCTTTCACTCTATGTCAGTGTTGGAGTCGTGTGTTCTCCTTTGGTCACGATGCAGCCTGTTTTCCGATCTGAATTGCTTACATGGTGGTTATGGACCTGCGATGGGAACTCTGACTAATACTTCTGTTAGTGAGATTCAGTCAAGGGTTTACTCCGTCCTGTGCCCCAGATGCAACTTGCAGCGTCTGGCATTTGCCGAACAAACGGTGAAAGACAATTGCTGTGGTCAAATCTTGCATGGACAGAGCTGAGATGAACCTAAACACGTCATTGTCGAAAACACACGGTTTAGCTGAAAGCTCGACATCTGGAACAAATAAGGTTCAGCATTTTCTGATAAGGAATGGAGCAGAAACGATTCGGAAGTACAGATAGACGATTATAAGGCAGTGCAACAGAGATTGTTAACTTGTTCTGCAGCCTTTTATGTGACACTGTAATTAAATAAACAAAGGAATTCGAGAAGACCGCAGAGGTTTGATGCCAGTTTGGAATTCCCCATGTTCAGCGTGAACTGGAAAGTGCACCCCCACAACTCTTGCACTTGATCTAAGCCACTTACCCACTTGTTTCTATCCTGTTCATATTTTCGAAAAGGACATTGTCAATTAGGTTATCTGATTCGGGCTTTTTCCTCTCAGAAGTCATTAAGGGGCTTCCGTTTAAATAAATCCTTGTTCTACCTCTTCCGGTGATTGGATAAACACTGCAGACTCCATATTACTAACTAGCTCCTCGGTCACGTTTTTGGTCATTATCCTTACTCCTTATATGGTTCCCTTTCAAAGCCTTTTTAAGTTGGTGTCAGCACGGCGCTAGAACAATGCAGATTGTTGTTTTGCTGTACTTGTGACATCAGGCTTGGCTCGACTACAAAGCCATCAGAGTGTCTGCTAATAAAAAGGCCATCAGCCCGAAACGTTAACTCAGTGCCTCTCTCCCACAGATGTTGCCAAAGCTGCCGAGCAATTTCCGAATGCTCTGGGGTTTTCTTTGTAAATTTCAGGCTCCCCAACATGGGCAGCACTTCGCTTGTGTGCCGCTTCCTCTGCAGGAGGAGGCAGTGTAACTTGACCCGGGGGGCCCCGGCTCAGGTCAGTAAAGGGGTCAGCTTATAGGTGTACAGTTGATATTGGTGTCTGAGCTGACAGTGTGATATAAGAAGAAATACCATTTTATCACTTTAACTCGACCCTGCAGCAACACGGTCTCTTTAAGGCTCAGAGGGTGAAGATTGAACTAAAGCCAGTAGCAGTTTTGTATTTTTCATATTCATTCATGGGATGTGGTCAGTAAATATTACCCATCTCTAATCGCTTAGAGGGCAGATGGGAGTTAATCATATTACTGTAGGTCTGATTCTGCGAACACAAATGTGAAGTCAAATAATTATTCAACAAATCATTCCGACATCTCCCAGTTCGCGTCTGGGAAAGAGGAAAGTTCAGACAAGGGAGCAGAAGGTCAGGTGACCTTATAGAGGTTTACAAAATTATGAGGGGCATGGATAGGATAAATAGGCAAACTCTTTTCCCTGGGGTTGGGGAGTCCAGAACTAGAGGGCATAGGTTTAGGGTGAGAGGGGAAAGATATAAAAGAGACCTACGGGGCAACTTTTTCACACAGAGGGTGGTACATGTATGGAATGAGCTGCCAGAGGATGTGGTGGAGGCTGGTACAATTACAGCATTTAAGAGGCATTTGGATGGGTATATGAATAGAAGGGTTTGGAGGGATATGGGCCGGGTGCTGGCAGGTGGGACTAGATTGGGTTGGGATATCTGGTCGGCATGGACGGGCTGGACGGAAGGGTCTGTTTCCATGCTGTACATCTCTATGACTCTATAATCCGAGCGATTTTTGTTTGTTAGCTGGTGATATGGAGAGGTGTATGGTGCTGATTTGCTGTTCATCTCTGGCCTAACGGAAAGAGGAACCAGCTGAGGGACCCAGTGGCCTCTTCCCGACCCAGTGAAACAGAAATTCGCAGAGCAAGTGGGACAGAGAGAAAAGCGTTGCATTTATGTAGTACTTCCCGCGTCCAAGGTGCGTTTCAGCCAATGAGGTGGAAATGTGAAGGATGGTCGGTGGCTATAGAAAGGCAAGGAAGGTAGCAACCAATTTGCAGACTGCGATCTCCCACAAAGCAAAACGTGACCCTGACCAATCTTAGGGTTTTTTTTAAAAAAAGATTTGTGTGTAATTATGTTTGAGGAATAAATGCAGATCACCAGCGAAAACTCCTCTGTTCTGCATAGCGCCTAGCAGCGGAGCAACATCCTTCTGGACAACACAGAGAGGCAGTTTCCAGCCTCCGGAGTGGGACAGGAGAATTAGATAGAGAGAAAATTAAAACGAAGGGAGAGATCATGAGTCTGATACTGGTGGTGGAGGAGGAGGAGAGTATGGGGGAGACAGCGCTAGGCAGACTGAAAGAAAGAGAGTGAGCCCCACTCAAGTGGAGAGTTGACAGTGGAATATCAAAACAGATAATAACAAACAGCTTGAAGCAGAGGCAGCGAGGGGCTGAAGTATGGAGGACCCAGACGCAGACAAACATAAAGCTATAGACAGTAATAAAGCGAATGAAACAGCCAGAGGCAGAGCATGTTAGAGCGTTACTCATCAATGAATAAGAATGTGTGCTGGCCAGCCCTTGCCTTGTTATTTATAAACAGCCCCCTTCGGTGCTCTGGGTGCTCTGGCTTGTTTTCTGTGTCAGTGTCACTTGCCATTGAGCCTGTCTGAGGCGAAAGAAGGGTTGAACAGGTGGGACTACAGGTGGTATCGGGACAGTGACAGGGAGCGGGAAGGGAACCTGCACATTTCCCCACTGCCATGGAGAAGGGAACAGGTTCGGGGCCCCCACCTCAGATCCCAGCCGGAAACTATTTGATCTCGAGCAGGCCCAAAAAAGGAGGCGGGAAGTTATTGCATGTCAGCGCGCATTTCATCTCCATTGAAGGGTCTCCAAATATTGCACTGGATTGTCCTCAGCCACATCACATCGAACTTTCCAGATGCCTTCCAAACGTTTCCTTACTGCAGTTTCATTATTTCTGCGCACAGCTGAGGTGAGTTTACGAAAATAACTGCATGGCAATGGGAAGGGGGCAATCGTTGGAAATATTTTGAACCTCTAATTTTCCGTGCCAAAGTCTCTATTATTAGATCTGTAATCTAACGAACTAACAGATGGATTTCAGCATATTCCGATCAGCAGGGCGGGCGATGAAGGGAAACCATCTGAATAAGCGCTCCTCAGAGATGGTCTTCAGTCTGATATGTGCAGCACATTCGCGCAAGGAGAGCTTGGTATTCTGCTTTGATTCATGTTGTGGTCAGATCGCATGTTGTATTAAAGAGAAGCAGAGATCAGATTACACGACAAATCCTCTTTCTTGATCCATCTCCGTTTGAACGCTGCCCGCAACTATGTTGATTAAAACAGCGAGCTCTAAACCACAGAAGAAGTTTGTAACTTTGAACTAATTGCATCTTTTTTTTTGTCTTCAAGGAAATAAAAAAAAATGCATATATTGTGGCCGCTAACTATTACCCCTGGGCCAATTGTACGCTAAAGACAAGACATGCGTTTGGAAAGCATGCATTTATTTCTCAGTCTAATGTAACCACTGACCAGATTGCAGCTCTGCCCACAGTATGTACTGTCACTGAACTATCCTGTTAGTCATTAACAACTCCCTCAGAGAGCCGTGCTCTTGGTGGAAACCATGCTTCTCATTTCAGGATTATTACATTTGTGAGCTTTTAAACTCGAGATGTTGTCCTGTTTTGTTGGCTTCAAAACAAACTTGGCAAAGGCACCTTCCCTCGGAAAGGTAGACGCAACACGGTAACCCGAGGACCGAGGGTGTGGGTTGTAACCGGGCGACAGGAGTTTTCCCGTGGGGGCGGGGGGAATTGAATCTTCCTGGATGGTCGACATTTTAACGCGTTCCACATCAGACAGTCACACAGCCAGGGTCAGCACATTGCTCATCTCACCTAAAGTGACCAGTTTCTCTCCCGCTCCCACTGCAGCGGGGCCAAAGCTCATGGTGCCGAGCGACTGACCAAAACACTAACAACTGGCACTCTGCCTTTTCACGAGATTATTAGTTTTCCATATTGGTGTTCGCTCGCAAGTTAACCTGACACACCCGGTGCTGAAAGTGTATTTGGTGCCTTTAGATAGCGGCAGGGCCAGGAAAGGGTTAAAGCAGCCCAGAGATAGAGCGAATCTGCGCCAAAGCGCTTTGAACTGTGAACATTATTTTTAAAAAAAACGAGTTTAGTAGTGTCTTTGAGCTTGATTGATTCAACTATTTTTCTAACCCTGGAATGTTAAGGAAACGTCAAAGCGGAGATGAAGTTAAAGGGTAGACAACAGGAACTGATGTGATTAAAGAGGACAGGAATAAATAAAGAACAACTGTTGAAAGAAATTGCTGGGGGCAGAATTAGACACCTAGCGATGGAGAGAAAGGAGCAGGCATCAGCTGGAGAAGCCACATCTAAAGCTGGGTCTGATCGTTCCGCTCTAGACCCTCATCATTGATTTGGGAGTTTCTGGAGTTATGCTGTGGGGATTAGACTCTGAGGACAGATTGGAGACGGGATTCTGATTAAAACGTGGAACTCGACCTACAGTCGAGTTGACCGGATCTGTGCCTTCGGTCTGTCTAAATCACAGCCAATCTACATAGGAGTCAAGCTCCAGGCTAGCGGCTTTCAGTTCGCTCTGATCAGTGATAATGTGTAAAAGCAGGGAAACAGTTTATCTGCCCGGAGTTGAAGATGGGCAGAGTCCGGTCATGGGACGGGGTTGACAATCGGGGAGCTAGTCTAGCTCCCTTGCTGATGCACTTTCCATCTGTGTTTGTGAAGGCGAGCGCAGTTAAGAGCATCCTATAAACACGTACATACAAGATGACGACAAGGGAGACCTGGTCGGGTTGATTGGAATTGTAGAGTGACTTCCGGCATGCTATCGATAAATGTAAAAGTATTTGCTTTGCAAACACGCCTGAACCAAACTACGCGTATCGATTTACTAGTGAATAAAAAACATCAGCAATTTCACATTCTCTGACGTGTGTAGCGCGTTTCCAAGCAACTTGCAATATTCCATGCTCTTAGTTTACTCCCCCCCCCCCCCCGCTTACTACCCTCCCCAACTACTAGCAAACTGTCACTTCACTGTCAAACTCCTCTATAGTACTCGGCAAGTGAGTGAACTCGATTACCATACAGTATTGTGGGGCGAAGTTAGGTTTCCATTCCATACCGACCATACGTGCTGCAAAGGTCAACTCCAATACTTGGACCTCTTCTGCACTAAAGAAAACTCAAACAATGATATTTCCCATGGCCTGGGAATATTATATTGAAAGTTTCCTAAGGTTATTACCAGCTCCAGTCAGGATACCTGATTGTTGCTGTCCCTCAAGCAAAAGTGAGTGTCGATTAAAGAAGAGAATCAATATCACAAATCCATAACACCTCCACGAGATTTAATAGCAATGGCTCGACTAATCACCTTGGCAGTTTTATTCTAAGCCGACAAAATCTCGAACATGTCTAATATATACCCGTTCTAGACAGTTATAAAAACGTATGATTTGTTCTGCACGAAATCTCGAAGTTTAAAAACAAAGCCAAAATATGTTACTTTTTCTTATCTTTTCCGAACATATGTTAAAAGTGAATAGACGAACATTGAGATCAAATAGAAGTGTGTTAACACCGTTACAACACTTTATTTATATAACAAGTGCATTGCTATGACTTGTACGGTCTGGGTTATATACAACGTGCGTATATTAAAGTAATCAGCAGCATGCAAGCAAGGAATTCTGCAGCAATATATGACACTGAATGTATGCTAGAATTCAAGAAAGTAACTTTTATAGTGACATATATTTTACTACGCAATTTTCTGGGGTGTGGAAATAGTGTTTCTTACCTCGAAGCAATCATTTGCATTGCAAACTTCGAAATCTGTTAGTCCAGTTTATTTTCCCTCGTTTAAAATCCCTCACTTCTTTTTGAGAAGCAGGCAGGAGGGCAAGGTTAATGCGAGTGCAGTGCAGGCAGAAGCTGGAGAATGGCCAGAATGAAGCTATCCTGGTTTTGTGTATGTGGCTTTTCCCCCCACCCCCCCCACCCCTTTCCCTCTCTACTAGATTCCGCAAAGCCGAGTGTGGAAGCAGCGGCGAGCTGGCTGTGTGTGCTGTGGCTCTGGCAGACAGTGAGCTGGCGTTTCCCGGCGCTGAGCTCACACTCACTCCCAAACTGGACTCCTCCCGTGCCATTCCCCGCCCAGCCAGGGCTCCCCACCAATCAGGGAAGGGGGATCCCCCTCCGACAAAAGAAAGGGAGGACCCCGGCAGCGCAGCCCACCAATCCGCGGGCGGGATCGCACCGGATTGACCAATGGTGAGGTGGCTCCGCGTACCCCGCCTCTGCCCCTTTATGAATGAACGAGATGCGCCGGGCTCCGACCAGTCAGCGCACGCTGCGTTCTGGGGCCACACCCACAGAGAGAGAGAGAGATTCCCGGCCACTATCCCACACCCCTGTCCCCAGTCAACATCCCCAGGAGCTCTCCACATCCCCAGTCATCATCCCTTACCACTCTTTGTTCAAGGACACAGCTTTCTATTTGACGAAGTTTAGGTGTTACAAGTTGGAGTGGTCTGTGCTATGTTCCTTTTAATTGTCAATCTTTATTTGAAGAGATATTTATTCTAGTAAAGTGCTCTAACGCCGTCAGTTTATTCTTTGAAAAATAAATACCTTTCCCAGCAACTATTTAAATACCGACATTCTTCCTCGTAATTGAGAAACTATACAGAATGGGGCTGTATTCTTGAGAGCAGAGAGGGCTCAGGTATACAAAGTTTGAGGGGCAAAGATACGGTACATAGGGAGAAAAGTTTCCCCTTAGTAGAGAGGTCAGCTGGGGCATAGTTTATAAGGAAATGAACGAGTTTTCGAGAGTATTTTTGAGGGTTTTTTTACCCTGAGGGTGTTGGCAGTATGGAACGCACTAATAGACATTTAAAAAGTATTTAGACGACCACTCGAAACGTCATAGTATTCAAGATTTGTGGGCAACGTATTGGAAAAGGGGATTAAAATAGATGGATGCTTGATGACTGGTGCAGACACGATGGACCGAAGGGCTTCTTTCAGTGCTGTCCAATCTCTATGACACTCAGACTTTATTTCGGGATGAGCTGCATATTTTGACACACTCTGGCTTCGAGTGCTGGGCGGTCTTTTTAATGCAGTCTATGTGTGTGGGGTTGGGGGTGGTCAGTGTGACATTGGCGCGCTTAATGTGTTTTTATGGTCACACCGCGACATTTATAGCTTCAAGGTTTTCAATACAAAGAGCTTGTCACAAATTGTAGCAAAAAGCACCTGGTTGCTGATGAATTGAACGATAATGTTTTATTTCACGCAGAGATACAGAGACAGGACGATAGACTGGGCCAGAGCAGCTCAGACAGAAAAGATAAACAGAGTCAGTGAAAGATAGAAATGGGAACTGACTGGTCGAGAGAATAATGTAGAAATCTTGAAACACTTTACAGTTCTACATCTAACTTGTCTTATTATAAACATGATATTGTACATAGTTGATAACCGGATTTTAACTTCGGATCATAATCCCTTGGCAATTAGCAAAACTATCCATCATATGTGTTGTCCGTCTTGAATCTTTGTACGCAGGAGAATACTCTGGTTGTAAATTCTGGATACTTATACGATCTGATAACGCCTTTAGAACTAGAGTAACATTTGTTGACAAATGATATACCATTGGATTGATACCCGCAAATCAAAAACAAAAAAAAACCAATAACCTTCACATCGTTACTCCCGACTAATAATAATCGCTGACTATACACAGCTGATGTGGCGGGGTCCTCAAAGGGGACGGATTACTGCTTCCTTGTTCAGTCGCCAGCTCATCTTTTTCTTGTTTTAGACCTTGGTATGGACCAGCTTGGTATTTCCATGAGTTAGTTTCATGTTCTCACGCGGTTTGAAGAATTAAGTCTAATGCTGGCTCTGGCGGATAAAGAAATTGAGTCGCGTAGTATCGGAACAGATTACATACAGTTTAATGAACCAGCTTGCGAATGGAGTGGCTTTAGTTTGGAGATAACAATTCTTTCAGCGCTGACAAAACCCAATCTTCTATATCTGCAAAAACAAATGTCATTGCTTTCAAACGGTAAACAGCTGCAGATGAGTGGCGTGCTCTGAGGCTGTTTCAGATGCAAGAAAACCAATTATAAACTCACGGAGGCAGCAAACAGTCTTGACACAGGAGCCATCTAGCGGCCGAGTGGAACAGTGCTCTCCCATGAGATTGTAAAAAATGACCTTCCTGCTCACTAATGTCTCTATAATTTGCCGGCGCTGTTTCAGGGCTGATATTGCTGATTTTAAAAAAAAATAAACCTGCCATTATTGTCTTAAAGTGGGCTGAAAATAAAAACCACCCGTTGACGGAAACGCCCGTCTCTAATCTAATTTAAAAGCTATTTGGAGCCGAAGCTATCAGAAATTGCTGGTAAAATTCAACAGATCTGGCAGCATCTGCCATAGAAGCATATGCACAGTTAATGTTCCATGGAAGGGTCACTGGACCCGAAACGTTAGCTCTGGATTCTCTGCACAGAGGCTGTCAGACCTGCTGAGCTTTTCCGGCGACTTCTGTTTTTGTCTCTGATTTACAGCATCCGCAGCTTTCTTCGGTTTTAATGTTTCAAGAACATTCCTCAGACCCTGGCGTTTGATTCAGTATTATTTTCTGAATTCGGTTTAATACTAAGTTGGTGATCTATTGCAGCTGACGCAGTTAGAACGCCACCATCAAATGCCCTGTGACAGAAAGCTGTTTGAATAAATTGTTTAATCATATTATCCTGCACTGTACTTTCCAACTGTTACAAAGTAAGGATTATAGTGTGATTGCTGTTTGATAACACATGGCTTTAAAACACGTTATTATTGTCTATAGCGAAGCGTTCTTGCGACTATGTTTTGTTTGGTACCGTTTCATTTACTCCCCAAAGTCCGGTATATTTCCAACTTTTTCCATCAATAGACGCGTGAGGGGGCATCCTTGCCTCGGAGAAACCAGCACGTTATGTGCACCATCCTGTGGAAGGAGAGTGAACTGCAGGCCTCCGCTCAGCTTCGAGAGCCAGGAACGCATTGGCAAAAAAAGTAACACTATCAACCAAATGGTGGTGTCAGTGCGATGTCATCAGGAAAGTTTCTATTCCAGAGGGTCTGCTGTGGAGGAGGACATCGTAAACATTTCAATACTGTTCAAAGATTGTAGCGGAAACAAAAACAGTAAGTAAGGGGGAAACTCAGCAGGTCTGGTAGCATCTGTGGAGAGGGAAACTGGGTTTACCTTTAGAGTTCAAATAAATCATATTGAGTCGAAACATGAGGTCTCTTTCTCTCTTCACAGATGTTGCCAGACCTGCTGACTTTCTCCAGCATTTTCTGTTTTATTTTAACCTGAGATTCTTTGCTGTCCTATCATGACATTCAGTGAAGCTTTTGACTAGGTCTTGGATTGCAGGCTAGTTAAAAAAAAGTAAGAGCCCATAGGATTCAGGGCAATTTGGCAAATTGGATCCAAAATTGGCTTAGTGGCAGGAAGCAGAAGGTAACGGTCGAAGGATTTTTTTGTAATTGGAGAACTGTGTCCACTGGTGTATCACAGGGACAGCGGACTGGATTTGATTTCATGACTAGGGTGGAAGGAGTCTATGATTATGTTGGCTGCTTTCCTGAGGCAACAGGAAGTATAGATGGAATCAGTAGAGGGAAGGCTAGTTTTGTAACGGGCTCAGCTGCATTCATGACTCTGTAATTTCTTGCAATCTTCAGCAGAGCAGTTGTTATACCAAGCTGCGAAGCATCTGGATAGGATGCTTTCTATGATGCATCTGTAAAAAATTGGTAAGAATCATTGTGGATGTGCTGAATTTTCTTAGCCTTCTGAGGAAGTAGAAGCATTGTGTTTTCTTGACTGTAATGTTGATATGGATGCACCAGGGCACATTGTTGGTGAACGTTACTCCTAGCAACTTGAAGCTTTCGACTACCTCCAACGCAGTACCATTGATACTGACCAGGGCAGGTCCTCCACTCCACTTCCTGAAGTCAATGACGAGCTCCTTTGTTTTCATTGGGTACTTTGCTGTTTGTTATGGACATCAATGATCGAGACATGAATGTACTTTCAATAATCATTACGTTCGCAAGTGACACAAAATTGCTGATGTGGTAAATGGTGAGGAGGAAAGCCTTAGATTAGAGAACATTACAGACAGGCTGGTCAGAAGGGCTGAACAGAGGCAAATGAAACATAACCATGAAGAGTGTGAGAATTTAGTTTGAGAGGATTAACAAGGCAGGGGAGCTCTAGGAAGTAGAGGATCAGCAGGACCTTCGCAAGCACATCCATAGATCCTTGAAAGGCAACAGGTAAGGAAGACAATGTGGCAAAGAAGGCCAATGGGATATTTGTCTATCAGTCAAGAATACAAGAGCAAGAAGATTATGACAGAGCTGTATCTCACATTCGTTAGGCCATGGCTGGAGTATTGTGTAAATTTACAATGCCACACAATAAGGACATGATTGCTCCAGAGAGGATGAAGAGGCCATTTATCAGAATAAATGGCTGGGCTGGAGTCAGTCAGCTATGAAGAGCCTGGGATTGTTTTCTTTAGAGTGGAGAAGGCTTGAGGTGCACAAGTTTCTGAGGGGCATGGGTAAGAAGAAACCGTTCTATTCATACAGAGTTCAATAACCAGGGCACAACTTTAAGGTAAGGAGTAGGAGGTTTTGAGAGGATTTGAGGAAAAATATTTTCGCCCAGCAGGTTGTGGGTGAAGGTGGTAGAGGAGGAACCCTCAAGTCATTGAAGAATTAATTAGGAACACTTAAAACGCTACAGAATAGAAGGCCATCCGGGCCAATGGCTGGAATATCTCTACAAATCTAAAATATTTTAACCCATTTTAAGATCCTAGTGGCAGCAGAACATTTCTTGATGAAATGCGTGAACAACAATGTCCTCAAACTGATGGAGGTGCAACAGCAGAACAGCAAATATAGGATATTGTGGATGTATGTTTAATTATGACCCATTTATCTTTGTGCTGTTTAATTGACAAATCCATTTGGACCATCTGGGTTATCTGATGGTTCTTCTTCTCTGATTTCCATCTTTACTGAATGCCATCTTATCTGAATTCTATTAACAGTATTTAATTACATCTCTCTATTAAAACTTCAAAACATCCTGTTAATAGAGATGTTTAGTTATCAGCTCTAGGATTGACATACTACCACTGAGCAGGATTTTCAATATGGGCTTCTGAACACTGTAATCAGATTGAAAGATGCATCAGCAATTCAGACCATGGGCTCAATCTTGCTGGGTTTTGTCACTTTCTTGTTTCACTGAATCTCCCACACACTTTTGCCATGCCCCTGGTGGGTCATCCACTTGGAATTACAACCCTGAGGGTAGAGGTATTGCCCAGCCAGCCTGCAGCTCTTGGATTCAGCACCGCTGCAGAGGAACCCATGACTATTAATGGAAGAGCATCCCCAGAGACCCAGAATAGCGGAGGATCCATGTCAGAAATCGAGGTGCGTGCTGTCACACTTATGTCATCCTTAACTGACCACTGAAGGGCCTCAGTTGGATGCAGGGCAGGAAGGTCCATCATGGTTATGGTACACCACAACTCTGCCTCATTAACTCGCCTTTCTGTCTCCAGGCTCACCATCACAGGTTTAGAGGATTCCTCCCTCTGGGAGAATCAGTCACCTCTTGTCTGATTTTCCCTAAGGTGGCCAGATCCAAGTATCTAAACTCACTACACCACCCGTGGAAGCCTACGGACCAGATGGAAATTGCTAGCTGTACTTTAATTGGCCTTAGGTGGCCATTATTGAGCTGTATTGCCTGCCCACCATTCTGAGGGTAACCCTGCCTCACCTGATCTTACCTGTGCAAAGATGACCTGCGGACTCAATGGAGCTGGAGCTCAGATTCTTCAGGCGGGCAGAGCACTTTTTAGCTCCAACTGACTTCTGTTGCAACTAGAATGGGGTGCTTTAAAGTGCTTTTCTTCTAAACATTGTGCTACTTACAGTGGTTGCAAAGAAGAGAAATGTGTGATCATAAAGCAAGAGGATGGCAGATTGGGGTTTCGCATGTGGGACCTAACTGACTGCAGGAGTCAGTTAGCTTTTTATTGGCCATGAGAACATATCTGAACTTGAAAGGTTTAACCCAATACGTATTGTAGGAGACAGAATGATTGTCATTCATTTTCTTTTTGAGAAATACTACATTTATCCTTGCCCTAAACTCAAACATTCCATGCCAAATTGCATTGGTGCACAGATCCGTCGAGATGTTGATTAGCAATCACGGAGTCATAGGTTCAAAGAGTTATAGAGCACAGAAAGAGACATTTCCCAAACTAAACTCTTCCCATCTGCCTGCCCTTGGCCCACATCCCTCCAAACATTTCTTATTCATATACATATCAAAATGCATTTCAAATGTAACTGTACCCATATCCACCACTTCCTCTGGAAGTTCATTCCACACACCAACCACTCACTGTGTAAAACGTTTACCCCATTTTTTAATTAAATCTTTCTCCTCTTACCTTAAAAAATGCCCTCCAGCCTTGAAATCACAAACCCTAAGGAAAAGACATTTGTTATTCAACTTATATAAATCCATCATGATTGTATAAACCTCTGTGAGGTCATCTCTTAATCTCCTACACTCAGTGAAAAATGTTCCAGCCTGTCCAGCTTCCCATTATAACTCAAACCCTCCATTCCTTGCAACATCTTGTAAATCCCCTCTGAGCCCTCTCCAGTTTAATAATATCCCTCCCAAAGCAGGGTGATCAGAACAAAGATGAACAATTACCACACTCTTAATAAAGTACTTACATGATTCATTTTTTGACTTAATTGTTTGTGGCATAACGAGTAATTAATGCAACAACTTTATGGAAGTCACCAGGAGGTTAAGAGTGAGATGCTGATTTCATGAAGCTGAAGGCCATGTGGCGCACGTCAACTAGCAGTTTGTGGTAATCACAATTTGCGGATTATCTCTCCCTCACTTTAAGTTGCACGTTAATAATGGCATGTATCATTTAATTACCTTTTCAGAAAAATCTGATCCAATATGACTTAAGGCATGTAACCTGCAACCAATGCAATACCATCTGTTTAGCACTTCAGTCAAAAATGAATTCTTTATTGTATTGCAAGCCTGTCAGAACCCCAACCTTTCCCTGAAAACTAAACTAATTGGAGGTGCATTGGCTGCAGAGCTGGAAAATGTTTTGAAATTTAACTTGACAAAGTGGACTTTATATGAACTCTCTTAAATTAACGTTTCAATGCTCGAAAGTGCACGTGAACTTCACTGAAAGGAAATTAATCCTAAAAGGGGAATGAAAATCACTATTGATATAGTCAAAACACAATTTTCTACCACTTTGCTGTAACTATATATGATTACTTCAGAAATTAAGCGCTGACTAGAATTAGGTCTTTCTTACTCAAGTAAGATTCAATATGATAGCAACATAATATTTTCTAGTGTTGAACATGCCTTATCAAGGGGTCATAAATACATTGTAGGTGTTGGCAACTTTAGGGTTAATCCAAATTTATAGCTCCACTGAATTGCTGAATTTATGTTTCTCACTGGTCCAACCCATTGCACAAATATGTATCAAGTCTGGCATTCATAACATCTCAGGTTACAAATCCCAAGTCATGTCATAAGAACTTGTAATTCAATTGGTCCCTGATCTGATCATAAAAGTGAATTATAAGACTAATCATGAAAAATATATCCTATAATAGCACAAAAATACATATAAAAGAATCACATTTTAGTAGTGGCTAAATGTATTCCGGTAACTGGGGAAATGATCTGAGTAACAAAGCACGATTTCAGAAAGGAAAAATACACATTTGTATCAAAATTGAATCTGTGATCCAAAATAGTGGATCTGTTTTATTTCACAATCTTCTTTAAGCCAGAAAACTACTAAAAACAAATCTGTTCGAGTTATTTGAAAAACATACGTAATTCACAAAAAATTGTGCAAAGTAATATGGGTGACAATGCTATTTTCTTATTCTGCTATTTGTTTTTATTGTGGAACACATCCTAGAAATTGCTTTAATTGTTTATGAACAAGTGATGGATACATTCAAACAAAGTTTATTATTCACCAAAGACTTTGATCTGTTTATTTTAAAGTACCACCATTGATAAAATATGGAGGGGGCATGTAATACATACTTAATTAAGTATCTGTTAATATTAATTATAATGTTGGACAACATGCCATTTTTTTTAGAATTCTAAGTCAAAAGTGTGGCTTGGAAGTAGATTTAGTCATTAATTTTAATGCAGAAGAGGTGACAAATTGCTGTGATTTACAAAGGTGAAAAAAAAAGTATACTTACTGTTCATCGAGTAATATTATACCGTGAAAGTCATAGTAAGCTATTTTTACCACCTAAGCAGAGCAATTCCAGATGTTATCGTGTAGCATCTTAAGGTCATCATTAATGATAAAGCTATGGTATTGCAATTTGTCTATTGAAAGCTTTACAAGACAAATATTACTAGTATTGTCATATGATCAAATGACTAGACATCTGCTAGAGTGTGCACATAAAATAAAAACATTATAGAGGAATACAAATAGATGAATTTATCAAGATATGAAGAAAGGCAACAACATGGTTAACATATGAATATGTAAAGTATGATTGTATTGTTGAAATTATGCAGAAATTTGATGAGGAACCAATGTAGAAATTGAAAGAATTACTGTAGGAATCCATCTCAGGTTTCTAAACTTCATTAAGATGATCAGTGTTCTGATTAATATATTTTATAGTAGCAGCAGGAAAAATAGATGATTCAGAGGAGTACATATGAGAAGTAGAGCATTCAGATAACATTTTTTCTTGAAAGGATAACATATGAAACATTTGATTGGATGTAATTGAAACAAAATCATCCCAATAAAAACTAAAAGCAAGTATTTTTGCTAAATTGATAGAAAAGTGGTATATTTTTCAGCAAAAACTATATTCAAAGCTGAATGACTTTGCATAGAAATTGGATAGTTTCTGATACTTTGTGTCTCTTTATGTTTGTAAATGCTGTCAGAGGTTAACCATAAAATCTAGCAGACTAATCTAGTAAACAATGCAATTTGATTGGCACAAATTAACATCAAGATTTTATTTTAAAATTCTTTGCATTTATAACTTATCATGAGATGGTTACATTTGGCTTTTAACAGCCTGAATGTTATTAAACAAAGGTTATGGAAAATTGTTTTTAGAATTCATAATTAGAATACATGAACACTGTAATTGTTTGCTAATGTCAACAAACTAGATCCAGGAAACATCATACTGCTATTATAGCATGTATGCACCATATTTCACTCTCTTATTAAGGCAATAATCATTATTGCAGTGTTGACTGATTTGTTGCAACTTCTGTGGTATTGTGATAGTTCAATTATTATTGTTCTTCTTGTGGATTTTCTTTGATTATTACAAATGTTGACTTTGTCTTGACTATACTCAGGATCCTTGACAAACATTTTTATTTCTTTAAGAGCTCATCAAACATCATTAATGGACTTTCAAGCAGACAATACACATTGAGATATAATTAAATATCACCACGTAAACAATATCAGACTCAATAACGTATACTTCAGAAAATGCGCTGGCACGAAATTGCAAGCAAAAAGTGCTTTAGCCAAGGACCAGTGATATTTGCCTGATTGATTGCATAGTCACAGAAGAGAGTACCCTTGTGAAAAGTTTCCCTAAGCTGGTCATCTAAGGTACGGTTATAATTGTACATACGCAAGTTATCAAGCTATACACGTGCTAATGCACAAAGGTACAAAAGTTTAAAACACATTTCAACAGATTTAAGAATAGCTTCTTGTTTGCTGTTATCAGGCTTATGAATAGACCCTTCATATATTAGAGTTGATCTTTCTCTGCATCTTCTCTGTAGCTGAGGTACTATATTCTGCATTCCATTCTATTACCCTGGTGTACATACAGAAGATATGATTTGTCTGGTTAGCATGTATAACAATTGTTTTCACTGTATTTGGTACATGTGACAATAATGAATCAAATCAAAATGAGAAAAAAAAACTTACTTATGCAGATAAATAGTCAATGTGCAAAAAGCTTCTGGGGTGCTTTGATTTAACCTCTTGGATATTGAGAAGAAATTGATATCTCTACAATAACACTGAAGCAACAACAATGTACAAGAATATATACTCAGTATATTAACAATGATAACTTGTATTTGTAAAGCACCTTTAAATAGTAAAATGTTATAGGTGCATTATCAAACAAAATTTGACACATTTTAACGTGATAAATCATTTGATCAATGAGGTATGTTTTCAAACAACATTTTGAAAAAGGGAGAAGATTTAGGAAGGGAAAGAGATTTAGGAGAGAATTCCAGAGTTTAGGACTCTGATGTTGAAGCAGTGGTTCCAATAGTGCAGCAATTAAAACTGAGGATGCCAGACTTGAAGGAATGGAAATACCACAGAGGATTCATGGAATTCCTAAATGTGGAAGCAGGCGATTCAGACCATCAAGTCCACACCAACCTTCCAAAGAGCAGACCTAGCCCTCTATCCTAACCCTGCATTTACCATGGCCAATCCATATAACCTGCATATTTTTGGACTATGGAAGGAAGCCAGAGCACCCAGAGGAAACCCACACAAGGAGAATGTGCAAACTCCACACATGCAATCAAGTAACTGGCACTGTGAGGCTCTGGAACTCTGGCACGGTGAGGCCCTGGAACTCTGACACTGTAAGGCTGTGGAACTCTAGCACTGTGGAACTCTGGCACTATGAGGCCCTGGAACTCTGACACTGTGAGGCTCTGGAACTCTGGCACAGTGAAGCAGCAATGCTAACCATTGAGCTATTAGGCGCCCAGACTGTTGGGTTGGAAGAATTGTTGGAGAGATAAGCTACAGCATCTTTTTACTTTCCTCACCTTAGCTCTTTACTAATGTTAGGAAATGATAGGTTCAAGTAAGAAACACAGTGACAAATTTGTATATGCAGAAGCTGAGAGCTTAGTCCAACTATGCTCCAAACAAAATTGTTGCCAATAGCATTTTGCATCAGCTGTATCATTTATGCAAACCTCTGATAAGGCTTTTTATGCTAGAAGAGTACAGGTAATGGCCTGTGCCTCTCAGGCTATGTTCCTCCTAACTTATACATGAGCATACCATAGGTGAGGAAAGGTCAACATCAGAAAGGTTACAATCGTTCATAGTTACACCCTGATTCCATCTCCCTGCCCATGTAAATGATATAAGTTTGTAGGGTCAGCACATTGTAGAGCTATTGCCATAGTGTTAGACTTATTCTGCCTTGCCCCATTACATTTTGACATGTGAGATTGCCAGACTTTTTAAAAATAATCTTCAACTTTGATATTTAACTGTTGTCAATTGTACGTTTCACCTTGATAAATGTAATGGTAGATTTCATCGCTTAGGATGAGCTTGTCCAAGCTGGTTCTATGCATAGTTACAGCGTCACCATTTTAGCCAGATTTTAGTAGTGTTAAGAAGAATTTATAACTTTACGTTTAATTTATATGTTTGCATTTTGCATGTTAAGAAGAGGAAAACATGATTTAGGTTCGTTGTTTGATTTGTGAATGATGCAGGGAAGTCTGGAGATTTGTTTTATTTTCATGTATTTATTCACATCTGATACAAAACACAAGTAAATGTACTACATGCGCTCATTTAATCAACAAATATTTACCATTATTTGGTGTGAAACCTTTTGGCTTTTCTCTTTGATCAAAATTTTGAGTTCCATTATTAATTTTTCAGAAACAGCACATCCAAATCTTTATCCAGCAATTAAAATGTAGTATTTTGGCTTTCTTAGAGTCATTACTGAGAATCCTACACATAAAATGAAGGACTCATGACAAAACCTACTATTTGTTCAGTAGTTGCTTGCTCTTTGTGCTGGCTGAAACTGTTTGTTATTTAATGGGATTGTTTTTGTCTACTGGTGATTGTTCAAACTAATCACTAGCCAGTGACCCACAGGAAACAATGTCGCTGGTAATTCACAATGTCTTATGTTTTTCCCTGTTGCAAGCATCAGTTTTGCAGATGAACAATAAGCAACAATCAAGGCAAGGTAAACACTCACAGCAATCAACAAATCTTGCACAATTTTGTACAGAGGAACTTTGCTTATCCAAACGACACAGGGGAGTATTTTGTTCGCATAATCGAATGTTGGGATAACATTAGCCAAGCATTGGGAGCTTGCGATCTTGCCGGATAACCTGAAATTCAGATAACCGAATGCTGGATAATCGAGATTCCTCTGTAT